>NW_026542598.1:21220728-21715139 GCF_028750875.1 Macrosteles quadrilineatus | reverse complement strand
CGGGGGACATTCTACTATTGTTCGATGATTCTTATATTTACTTACACTATACAGATATTTTTTAGTTGTCCATTTCGCTTATTTTAACAATCATAAGCTTGAAAGATTTATCATTGCAACAGGAGTTTATTTCAATAACTCCTGTAAATAACTCCAGAGCTATTCAGTCAGACAAACGAATCCTTTGTATTTTATATTAACATCACAACTGAGATGTAATATTTCGACATTAATTCCTGTTTTCTGAGCATAACTTGATGACTATATGGTAGTTAAATAAAAGCTATACATATATATGTATTCGAGGGTTTTAATAAATCAGTTAAAAAAAACTATAATTAATAGGAAAATATGCAACACGCGACTGATCGTATATTAAAACATAATTCTCTTTTATTAATTTTACAAAGACAAAGTAAACAAAGCAAAATGAAAGAATAGTATTCTTTGAAATGTTTTCATTGGGGAAAGTAAATGCAAATAATAGGCTACTTTTCCGATTTTTTCTATTGATAAAAATAACAAAAGGGTCATCAGATTCAATTATAAACTAAAACACACTGCTTGAATAAGCAAATAAAAAACATACTGAAAATTAACACTGTTTATGTTTTAAAGGTATGTCACAAGATTAACGTTTAGTTTAAGAGAACGTATTCACTTTAGAGTTAAACGTAAATATATCAATAATAATGTTGAATTCTGTGAAACCATCATAATTTCAGTACCATAATATAAAGATGTCATCATAAGAACTTTATTTATGTTCTTTTTTATTTTTTACCATCCAATAATGTTATAAAAATATGTGTAGCGGTACGAATAAAAAAATGTATACAGTAGAATGAATTATCTAAAACAGGCAAATATGTAACGTCAGTATACTTGCTCATAAAAAAAACGAGATTGCAATATTATAGTTACTTTATGCTGGGTACTTGAAAGTTGTATTATATCTCATCCACATGACAGGTAGGTCACTTTTACCAGTGTATATTGGACGAGAGCAAAGTGCTACTTCACGTTCCAGTATAACTTTCAATACAAAGCAATGTCCAGCCTTTTGATTAAAATGAAGTAGGTTTAAATCACTACTGAAATATTAAAGGTTGAATATTTTTGAACAATTTACTAAAACCCAATGTTTAAACTCGTTACAATTTACTTTCGAAAACTTGGGATTCTATTAACTAACCTGATTTTTTTCTGTTATTCAAGTTATTTTTGTTCTTAGAGTTTCCTTTTACATTCTGGAAACAGAATAGAAATACATATTCACTAATCTTTTCTCCGTTACTATGTGTACAGTCAGCATATCTTAGTGTGTGGTTTTTCTAAAGCTAGTATATAGTTGCACAAGTATCAACATACTACAGGTGCTTCAGCTAAAACTAAAAACATAATACTCCCGCTGCAGCAAACCTGCATAATGAGTGAATCTCCATTTTCCATATTTGGACTGTCGCTACATATTATATTTCCTTAAACCTGCTCGATGTATTTCCTTATTTTCATGACATTAGATTTTGGAGTATTTAGGTTTGCTACTTCAGGGAAGGTGATAAAGTATGATTTTAGTATTAGTAGATTAATAGTTAAATTTGTGAAGTGTGATAAAAATAAATCCATAAACAAACAAACGAACCGGGTTTACTTTTTCTTTATAAGAATAGTTCAATAATTTTAAATTTAGGGTTTTTGGAATTTCAACCATTAATCGGGACGGAACACTGCTAAATACATAATTATTTGTTTTTCAAGCTATACAAAACGATTTGGAAAGAAATGAAAAATATTATGTTCAAGGGGGGGGGGGGGTTAATTTGGTAAAACCCAATATTAAGTCAATATCATAAGAAGTCAAACACAATTTCCATGGTCGTATCATGTTGGTTCACAAACTCGTTCCAATAAACAAAGGTTTACACGTTTGTGCCTAAATTATAAAACCTTCATGATTTTTACTCGAGTTGTCGTGCTCACGGATATCTATATAATTGGTTTAGTTCGTATGATAAAATAGTATGATAAAACATTGGACTGTAAAATATATGAATTCAATGGGGTGTTTTTCATGATACTTTAGTAATAACGTATTCCCTAACTGGGAATACAGAAAAAAATACAAAATTGTTGTAGTACGAAAGATTCATAAATATTAACTAAATCAAGAATCGCGTTTAAAAAAATGATGAGGCCATAATAACTTTATATGAAATAAACTCTAAAAAAACAATTCAATCTCTGCTTTATATATTATAATAATCTTATTTTTAAAAAGTCCCTATTTTATTAACACAAACTGCACTTGGAGATGACAGCCGTTACTAATTGCAAAGGCTTATTGCAGAGAGCCGTCACATATGATGCTTGTTACGTCCTTACATTTCATATTCAGAAGTATCTGAATACAGAGTTATAATTTCGGGATAGTGTTTACTTAGTTACTTAGATTTATTTGTTCAAAATTCATTAATTAGCCCCCTGGGCTGTTTAATTAGAATATTATAAGGTACTGTACATTTACGTCGACAGTCCAACAAAGTAAAGGTGAAACTCTCTACACGTTTCGTCTACTCAAACATTGTTAAGTAATATTTCAAGAATGCTTCATCCATTAGTAGACTCGTCTATAACATCAATAAATACACATATAAGATGAAAAAAAAACACACGAAAAAAACATTTAAGCAGGGCGATACGGAGGGAGACTACCAACTACTCAGTTTTAAGATCACTTGACAATGCCTGAATAGACGAAGCCTGTAGTTGGTTTGACCTTACTTTGTTGAATTGTTGACATAAATGTATTTACCAAATAATATAATTTTTGAATACTGCAAAATTAACAATAATCATATGGATGATAGTAAAACAAGCTCTCTACATAAAAAACTATCTTCCTTGCATGTGTTTATACTCTTTTGATTTTTGATGTTAATTCTGCAGTTTCAGTCTGGCTTCGAAACATCAGCTCGCAAGGTTTGTTACATGGCTTAAGTCAGTGGATAGTGGCGGGATTTGAATCGGGTCACACGGACAAAAATCCTACGCTCCAGGCACTGGACCACCGCTTCTCCGTATTAGTAAAATAGAATTGAATGTTACATGACTTGTATTGTAGTATTTTATGCAGCCTTGCTCTTCTTACAAAAGCGTTCTACCATTTACTATTTCTAGAAAGGATGATCCTCAACTGAAGGCAGGTTCGACAGTTCCAAGTCCTGTGATACCATCACCCACCGAGATTCCACAACATTATCCAACATGAACTAAGTCAATCTCCAAAACCCCAATCTTATCTAAACTTTTTTTAATGTGTGGTTATTTTTTAACTTTAAGTCCATGCTAACAAATATATAATAACAAGTATGCTACTTACCTGTATGAATTTTCCATATAACTTATGTCTTGTTTTGTTATTAAAACTATCGTGGATTTTACATGACAAAAACCGCATATGGAATACTGTTAAACGCATTACTGTATTACACATGACAAAAGCTTTCAAAGGGGATTTAGTTATAAACATGACAACTAAACAATTGCTCTCACAACACAGTACGTTTTCTGTGTTTGCCAAATTGGATCCTAATAGCATTGATTTTGTTTCATTTATATGTTGTGTTGTGGTGTTATATATGTACATCTGGAATAATGCTGATTCTGAAATTGTAATGTTAAAACTTAGGTTTCATTAATGTTCTACATCATTAGGTTGGTAAAACCCATCCTTACATGATCCAAATAAACTCACAGTAACAACATATACTGTAATAAGAATGTTAACTTTGGTTCAACTAGTTACATTTTGTTTACATCATACACTTGAAGATAAGCTAATGAGCCTATAACTATACAGATAGCTAGTATATTCAAGCTAAGTTTTTAAGTTGCATTGAATAAGCAAATTTTCGGTGGGAATTACAGAGCGTATGCATATAGTTCATTAAATTGACTGGTTGGAAAACTAATGATTTTTCATTAGTATACGAAATAAGGCAATTTAAGAATATTATGGAAGTAAATTATTATTCCATCATTTAGTTACAAGAATAACTTATTTGTTTTATCTTATTTTGATCCATTTCACTGATTTTTTTTGTTCTTTTGCTTGTTTATGTTTGTTAAATTTAAAAAATCTTAGGTACAGATTACAATAACGTGATCTTTGCGTAAAAGTGAGTCCGATGAATTTTGCACTATAGAAAGATAATCTTTTATTTACCTGCAATTAAAGATTTTAAGAGTAGGTAAGTCGGTTACTTAGGCAGGAAATCATTTCGTTTCGCTCAATAATTCATTAATAGTATAAATATAGTTTTTCTATTTTTCTTTATGCGTGTAAACTAGTATCAAAGGTAAACTATTATTTAGTTTGTATTTGATAATTATATGAAAAAATTATGATGAATAAAATAATTGATAGTGTTTAGAATACAATGAATATTTTTTTAAGTACAAACACAATGACCGTGGTGTCGTCTTGTAATCTAGCTACTTTGAGGCCACGAACTGTGGATATTTTTTGGCAAGCACTGTGGATAAACTCCCTGGAATGAATTAACGTCCGCACTAGTGTGTACTACGACTATCCGCAGTACTATCCTAATAATTAGATCTATTCGTGAATTACAGGGAAAAATGGGCTTCCTATTCCACTATAAACTGTAGACCCCTTTGTTGCCATTGGCTGTATTGCCTATTAATTAACAGACCTGTCTAAGAAATATGCCCGCCTTACTCAGTAACAAGACTACAAGATCGCGCCCCTCATCCTACACTCATATCCATTCATACTTGGCTTAAAATACCTACTTTGTGTGGTCGCCATTTCAGTCGAAAGTATTGAAGGGTTTTAAGCTCAAAGAATTTTTGTTTTGTTTATTATTTTAACGAAACTATGTTTAAAAACATATTTAAAATGAAACTTGTTCACAAATATAAGGTGAAAATGGATATTGACTTGTATTAATTTACGTCACATACGATAAAAAACATTAATTTAGTACACGAAATACGTTACATAATAGGAAATATACTAATGCTCTCTCTTTTAACTAATAACTGGTATGTTTGTTAACTAACACATGGTTTTCCAGCCTTAGTGTATTTTATAGCAATCACTTCAAATTTTTTGTAGTATTTAATTAACGCAAATTCTCGATGACTTTGCCTTTGACCAGTTCTCGGACGAGAGTTTGTTAAACAGAGTTCAATTTCATATTCAAGGATCACTTAGAATATTGGGTAGTGTGCAATCCCTTAATTGGAATTTGGATGCATCTACTCTTGGACGCTGCTACAATCTGAACAAATATTTATGTTCGACTATGATATATTTTGGAGTTTAGCAAATATATGAAATGAAAGGTAATTCTCGGATAAGCTGATAAAAATGCATTCACAGAAAAGTAATTTAGGGTTAATCGGCTTGTATACAAAATTAGAAAAGTAAAGACTGCATCTATAATCAAGTACTTAACAGTTGCACTTTCTTCATACTAACCTAGGAAAGTACCAAAATACTATGTGGTAAATGCAACTGGTAATTGATTGCAGCCAGCAAGTTGGTGTCTCTGCTTTTTCCGTATATAATGGTTTTTTTTTGTTTTTTTTTGCCTCTTTTAATCTTGCATTTATCGTCTACGTAGCAAATGGTAGAATGGTATTAGTACAATATTTAAAAAACAATATAGTATTTTATAATATAGTATAGTAATAATACTAGGTGTACAATGCAGTTGTCTGATCGCAATATTGAGCGTAGCTAGCATATTAATCCAATACTGTTCTAAAGTCAATGCTACATCTGGTCCTCGTAAATAAGGTTAAATACTTGCAGTATCCAATGTTAATGGTATATTTGGTTCACTTAAATGGAATGTCTATTTGCAGTATTCTAAGTCAAATATAAGTCTGGTTCACGTAAACGAATGGTCTACTTGCAGGAACAAAGTCTATGTTTCATCTGGTTCTCATATATTAAATGTCTAATTACAGTATCCAATGCCAATGATACATTAATAAAATCCACATAAATAAAATGCCTATTTGCACTATCCAAAGTCAATGATACGCCGGGTTCACGTAACTGAATTACTTGCGGTATCCAAACCGAATGGCTCATTTTTGGTTCACGTAAATGAATTAATTGTCTACTTGCAGGATCCAAAGTCAATGGTACGCTTGGTTCACGTCAATGGGAAGTCTACCAGCAGTATCCAAACTCAGTGGTATATTTGGTTCTCATTATTAGAATTGTTATTGCAGTACCTATTTAAAGTCTGCGCTATTGAATGGTACGTCTATTTAAGTAGTTCACATAAATGAAAAGTCTACTTGCAGTATCCAAACTCAATCGTATGTAGGCCTAGATTTGGTTCACATAAATGGAATGACTATTTGGATTATTTAAAGTCAATGGTACATCAGCCTTATTCCGGCGACCATATTATTGCTTTTTCATTTTGTAGTAAATTATGGTCAATGGTATTAATCCGATTGTTCTTCCCTTTTTCTCTGTACGGTATTTGTAATGTGCTATTTAGATGATTCGTTGACTAACATATGTTACGACTCTTGTTTACCTTTTTATTGTTATCTCGCAAATAATGTCATGGCAACCAATTAACCCATAAGGCCCATGTTAAATTTACAAAAGTTTGAATTCACGTAGATAAAAGTCCTGTGGTCCGATTTGTACCATTTCAGATTTATACCTTCCCATGGTCGGTCACTATGATTGTGCTAAATTTGGTGCAGATCGCTTCAGCCGTTCAGGAGGAGTATTTGTAAAACAAAAGCAGGAGTGTAGTATAAGAGCTTCGCTCAATAAGTATTAGTATAGTATTTTAGTAAATATCTAAATACATATAGATGTGACAGGGCAGCAACAATTATGTTTACAGTAAAAGATGGTTAATAAATGTTATGAACTATTGTTATAGGTTCATGTAGATCCTACTCCTACGTATAGTCCTATTGCACAGTGAGTTACTGTAACTATAGTAGAGGTATATTGTAGTAGAGAACAGGTGCAGCTGATGTGCATGCCAGACGATGTTGTAGTTACTTAGTATTACCATGTAGTATAGGATATACTACAACTACAGTTGAACAAATTAATTGTACCACACTTATTCCATTATAGTCAACGTCAGTATTTCAAAGAACTTAAAAGGGCTCACATACATGTTGTATTAACAAGGGTTGTTTATAGAACGAACATACATGTTGTATGTATTAAGGTTTACCATGTTTATGGAACTAACATACATGTTGTATGTACTAAGGTTTACCATATTTACGGTACGAGTAAATTTGCATACAATCGTGACAGCTTGGTCTGATCTCTTTTTCTGTATCCGTCTTTTTTTTCTAGTAATATGTACTTTTAATATTTTTAACAATTCCCGAAAACATAAAAGATTTTTGAAGTACATCCTTATACAATATCTTTTACAGTAGATTTTTGAACTTGGTTATATGTTAATGCGGAATGTATTGAAAGGATTTTAGTTTAAATTCCTCTGCCATGAATAAACAAATATTTACTGTTTTTGATTTTTTTTAAGGTAGCTTAGTCTAAAGTTTGCTCTACGTTTTTTTTTTTTTTTTATAAACGGCTAACTGTAGACTTCTACTAACTTATGCTTTTTGGATATGTAGAACTCGTTTGATTATCCCATTGTTTCCAATATTATTTATTTATTATTAATTTATTTATTTTAATTTATTTGAATTTAATTTATTATATTATTTATTTTTATTAATTTCCGGGTTCCAATATTAAGTGTATAGTCTGTGTAACTGATTGTAAGCAAATTAGCTCGTAATTTCTTTGTTATGGATTATTTTGTTTTTATAGCCTTAGTTATTACAATATATTCCAATTTAGCATTTAAAATATTTATTGTGAAGGTTTATTAACTGATAAATAAAACTATTTTAATGAAATGTTAATTTGCTAGACTCCTTGAAAAACAAGGATCGACCGAAACTATATAGTTTTTTTATGTTAAAAAAATTTGATAGTTTTGTTGAGTCATCGACAAAAATATTTGAATAGGCTTTGTTAGTTTCATTAATTTCACAAATACAAATTCACATTTTGTAAAAAAAAATAGGTTATTTAACCATAATCTGTAAGTAAACATAAAAATTCAACAAGTAAACATAATAACGAAACTTCATCACATTTTGAAAATAAAATGTATATGAAACATATGTTTACAGACTGTAATCTTACTAAATGTATTATTAATCAGTACAATGTAGTAACGGTCAGTTCAATTTTTGAGAAATTTTCAATTGTCTTCAATTTCCACGTTGATGTGGCTATGATGAGATTTTAAAGGTATAATACTCTTGATAGTGTAAAATATTATTTTGGAAATCTGGGATCGGTATTAAAATTTTATTACTTTAATTATATCAGTAAAGCTTGGTGCTCCTTGGCTATTTAAATACTTTCTGAAAAAGGTTATCCGAATTGAGATATGGAGGAACTATTTCTTCAGTATAAAACAAATAAACAGACAAGTTCAGAGCCTTCTGAGAAGTTTCTTTAACAGCTGACGCCTTATTTATTATTTACAATAGAAGTGCACAGTTTTGTTACACAATAATCCCTTTTTGAGATGAAATAAAGCCATAACATTCTGATAAAATTGGTGAAAGTATAATAAAATAATATAGTATTAAATAATTCAGGTTAAGTCCAACTCCTTAAACAGTATGATATATAAATATCCATCACAGCTGTGTAAGTTAATTAAATAGGGCTATTTTATGCAAATATTTCAGGTTTCGATAAAAATACTATGCATAGATCCAACGTTGATTTATGGCATACAAGACCAAGTAACTTGTCTTAAAAATATTAAACATCAACAACAACAAGCCAGTAACTTAACAACAAGTAACATGTCTTATAAATAATATGGCATGTCTTAAAGTTTTGAATGAATAAATTGTTGTATATACGTATTTCAAGATTTTTCTAGGGAAGTTAAATTAAATTTTAGTTTGTTTTAATTTAATTGAAACAAGACCCAGCTGTTGAATGATCTTATCAGAATAAACAGCTGACCTTAATACAAAAACGATCCTATCCCTTTCCATTTTGCACTTATTTTCTGCATGTTAGAATTGTTGCAAAAAAGAGTTTTATTTTCGGTGTCTCAAGTCTATCGCAATAAGATTTGTATGCAAAATAAGATGTGGTAAAAAACCTAGTAAATTAGTCGCTTCCATTAGTCGAGCTTTTATGAATCTGTAACTTTTCCTCACGGACAATAAATTAGAAAAATCATGGCTCTTAATAAACTTAAGTCCAAACGTAGCTACGTTATTCACCAGGTAATCTATAACCAGACTTAGTTTATGATTTTTCAACATTCAAATACAAAACGATCACTACACGGCCCGATATTATTTGAAGTCAAACACTCCATTATTGTGCAAATATTTTTTTTAGTTACAATTGCAAATTTATAATCTCTTTTTAGTTTGAAACATAGGTCAAATTCTTATCTAATTAGTCTCATTAAGATTACCAATTATCCTAAGTTAGATTAATTGATTTGATGATTGGATGACCACACTTCCTAAAGCAACATTTCCATAAAGCTAAATCTGTTTCAATGAAACGTTAAAGAAAGCTGTTTATGTTGACAAAAATTATTGGTTTTGAAAAATTAGTTTGTTTGGTGCTTGGTTTTGATAATTTCTATCCATAAAGCTATTTTAAAATAGCCTAAAAGAACTACTTGTGCTTTAGCTTTTTTATTTCTATACATTAGAATTACTATGCAGTAAAATGCCATACAGATTTATACAGTGGGAATACCAACACTTTTACAATTTTATTGTAGGGTACCTGGAAAGTTCTTTTCCCTGGTAGCTTAAATCATTGTAAATTGTTAACTACCCATACTTTTTCCTTTCATAATCAGGTCAATGAATATCCATCCTGTCTATACAATTGATCTGGCATCACTATCAGTTACAATGTAATACGATCACTGTACACGTCAGTCGACCAGTCATATTATACATCGACATGGAATATTCAACTCACCAACAGATAAGAGAAACTACTTATTAATTTAAAAGAAAATATTAATTTTGATAATAAAGTGGACATACACAAACCAATAGAACCACGATTAATTAAAAACAAACAAAATTCCCTTCCGATAGTAGTAGCCATGTTTGATGCGTAAGCTTCCTCAAGATCCACTCTAACACCACCATAGGACCACATATTAAGCTACGAGTACCATTGCCCATGACAACTGACAAACCATCAATAAGTAATCGATACACGCTCTTTCCTCAATTGGAACTTGCAATATATGTATGCTTTTTGCAGTTACACTTCAAAACATAATTTAATAAAACCAAACACAAGTCATTAATACAATAGATAAAATGTTGTGTTAATCAAATACCCTATACACGTCTGTTATGTGGATGATAAGGATATATTATGATGGATAAAAGTGGTGGTTTACTTAATTCCAAAGAACCAGTTACGCCAATAATACGAGTGAATAAAACTAAAACGTTTTGGTAAATCGTCTTCGTTTCAATACTTATAAATAGGTGTTGTAATAATGCAAAAGGTTCAGGGTCTTATTAACTACACTGTTATATTATTAAAAAAATCAAAATCAAATTATCGTGGACTCTATGGGTAGTCTACTTTAAGTTACCAATCCGTAAGTTTTGGGAAGTGGTTAGAGCGCGGGACTTCGGTCCCTGAGGTCCCGGGTACAAATCCTGCTGAATCACCAATTTATTTTATCTAAGTGATAATGCCGCAACTCCTAGGTTTAGCCTGAAGTGATGTGAAAAACAATCCCGGGCTCGTGCCTAGGACAAAAAAACCTAATGATTTATTAATCTTAACTGGAAAACAAAATTTGATGTTTGTCTGGAATAATGCAGCTTTATAGTGATACAAATGCTATGTTTTAATTGCAACACAGATATTTTTCATCTTTTTAGTAAACATTGTATATAAGTGATCTAAAATTTAAAAGTGTGTTAACTCATACAAATTGCCCCAACGTTTCACAATGCCGGTTCATGGAACAGCTTAGTTACGCTCGCTGTGGCGAAATTGGTTTTCATAATTAGTAGTTGCGATGTACGATGTAGCAACAAAGTGGAAATGGCCACTCAGCAGAACTTTTCGTGATGTGACGTCATGGCTGATTGCAAAGTAAAATATGTTTTAGATTGTTTGGAACTCAGACTTCAAAGAAAAAGTGCGATTTTAGTCACAAGATATGAAGTTATCATTTGTCGGGTGGATTTATATGAAAGTGATATTTGTTTACCCACTGTTTAAACATTGTATATTAAAGATTAAAAATTTTAATATTAATACTAATACAAATTGAAAAAATATCATACAGTATTTAATTTAGAATATTTAGACGGTTTGAAGGGAAGTTCCCCCACCACTTTATAAGTATTTTATATTTTATCCACGTTCTTTATTTTATTAATCAGCTGTTGAGCTTCTATTTTAAAGATAAGAGTCAAGTGGAAGTGATATATTTCTTCCCTTATAACCACAAATATTGTGATCGAAGTATAGTATGGGTATACCACAGTCAAGTGATTAAAGCACGAAATCTCTGCCTTAGAGCCTGATTTAAATTTCGTCAATCACTAATGGATTTGGTAAAATATCCAATGTGACTTTAGAGTCAAAAATAACTTTTTAACACGAAGAAATTACAAATTACAAATTATAATTCTTTTAGGCAAGGCTATTTTTCTCTATTTTGGGAAACTGTACTTACGAAACAAATACGAAATTTCACTGAAAGTTAACTAACTATTATGTCGTGTTGAAGGTCGATATTGTAAAGTACGAGATTTCCGTTGTGATTTGTAACAGCTGTAACAGGGTAGAGAACGAGCCTCTGGTCTAGACAATATTGATTAAGCCACAATCGGTTGCTATTAGTTTGAACCCTCTGGGCTTTAATGTTCTTTGATGAAATGTCCTTAGTTTTGAAATGTATAAATTAGCATCGTTGAGCCTATTTACTTTTGTCCAGTATTTTATATTTATTAACAATGTGCTGGAACTAGTTTTTTTATATTTGGTTCCATAAATAAAGTTTAAAGTCAACAGACATTTAATATTATAATTATTTATTGTATATTTGAGTGGATCAACGAAAAAAAAACAAACAACAAGACAACGAAAAACAACGAAAGCAAGAGGAACTTTTACATGTCAACTCTTATGTATTTCGACATACGCAAACTCCTCCTAGACAACTGAACCTATTGTTTTCAAATTTTGCAAGATGATAAAGACCATGTCGGTGATTGTCACCATCTATATGACGTTAAACCATTCTTCCAGGAGTCCGCTCCACGGGGTCTCAAGGTTTCAATGTAATATTAACTAGTGTACCTGTTGCTCGAATTCGAGCAATTGCGAAGCATTACAGGCGACTCAAAGATTGTGGAAATACTCACGATCACAACAGTTAGATATAATCAAAATCTTTTGTAAATATCTTATCTTTTTTCAAAAAGCTGATCTTGTTTTTTTAGTGTTTTTAGGGTAAAAAAAAACATTATTTCTATTTCTTTTACTTGGTTGTGTTCTATGACTTTTTCTATGTTTCCATTGTTTGCAAATCGGTTATTTCAATGATTGCTCAAGAAATGTAGCACAGTGTTAAGTTCAGTTTTATTTAGTTTTATTTTTAGCCTATATCAAATTGTCCAGGATTTCTCGCTCTTTTCCATTGTAATAATTACAACAACCCAAGTTTCGTCTACAGATGCAATATGCCAAAGAATATCACTACGTACGATCTCCAAGAAGTGGTAAAAAAGGCAGAAACCAACCCATACAATATATATAAGTTAACTCCATAAAAAATAATTTTAAAAGTTACTGTGATATTAGGATTTTCCACTGATTTGGTTCCATAAGAATAAGATGGGATGGGAATTTAAAGGCCACGGGGGCAGAGACCCAAGGGAATTCACCATGTTTCTCTTTTGATGGCTCATCTACAGACGAAGACCTTTCTTTAGACACCTCTACCGAGTTTCTACGCCCAGCCGTTCTCTCAAAATAGCTGTGACAAAGAAAAACAGTTTCAAATTAATATAAAGATTACAGTAGTATTTGATCCATAAACAAAGGTTTTGCTTTAAGATCAGCTGTTCGGTAACTTTAAAATGCTCGGGCTCAAGGCCAACCACATCCGCAGAGTCGGTACGTTAACAACCAATAACAATAATATAACATAGTATAGCAAATAACATAATGTAAACAAATATTACTTAAATGGCTTATTTTATACAAATAAAGCGAATCTGTGTGTTATGATAAGTTAACTATGGTTTTAGAAACAATCTTGTGTGTATTACAAACACAGTCATTGCCCTCTTATACTCAATAGCTTTTGCTTAAACTGAAACCAAGTATTAATCACGCACTAACATAAATCAAATGATTCACCAATAATTAGAACTACTGAAGAACAAGTTCCAACTATGGAAATCGACAGTGGACCAAATGAATCCTTAGTTTGTAAATTCTAGTTAACACTAGCAGGAACAGTATCACCCTGCTCTAAAAAGTTGTTATACCCCACCAAAGGGCTTAAGCTTAAATATACGACAACTACAACATAATGCCCTGATAACTCAGCTCAATTATGTGAGCGCTTATACGAACGTTATCTAATATATTTAAATGCAATCTTTGGTAGGAAACATCTCAATCATATTATGATAATCACGCATTGACTTCCATTACTGATTACCTTGCTGATTGACGAACGGTTCTGACACACATCAAACACCTTAATGGCTATAAGATATCTCATAACACATTATTTGCACTAATCAGTTATAGATCGCATCATATAGGGTGTTATGTATTTCAATATTTTACTATAAGCGTGTGACTGTTTTATTGTATTTGATACCCTAGTAACATTATGCCTTTCTAATAGAAAGTAAAATAGTAATTTAAAATATCAAACGTAAGGAGATACAAACTAATTCAGGATTTAGTGTATTCTGGCTCATTAATCGAATATTCTTAAGGCGAATATTTTGAAATACATCATCTTGATAATATAAGATAAATAACGTTCAATGCTGTGTATTGCATATACAAGCTATTTTAAAAAGAATTACTTTCAAAAGATGCACAATGAAATATTGTGTTTAACGAATGAATAATAATTCTACTTAAAAAAACTTACCCCACTTAAATTTATGTTTGCATGGAATATCAATATGTTTCATTAGATCAGGATCCATTTTATTTACTTTACAAGTACGAGTAATTTACTATTGACCATAAACGTGGAAGCAAAGCAATGGACATGTAACTGCTGAAGGTTAGGTAAAACAAGGTGTTGTCATTATATCATTATATCATGTTATGAGCGTACGATACATGCAAATATTATGATTGCAAGTTTCGAAGTATTTAATTATAATCGTCACACGAAAGATGACAATAGAGTAAATTTAAGACACAGATTCGTACAAAAATGAGATTGTTTAAAGAAGAAAAGTCTTATCATTGAGCAAGTGAATGAGGTCTGTAAAACCTGACTAAAGATAAAATTTGTGTTCCGCTAAGATACGGGTTAAGGTTTCTTCCGTCTCTCTTGTAAATTTTTATTATGATCGAGACAATAAACTCAATTCTTCTTTATGATAAAAAAAGAACTTAGTCTACTTTTAATTAACATATGTAAATTACTAGAATCGTCCAATGTTCAACAAGAATAGAATAAATATTAGGAAAGAAAGTAAATATAAACTAAGCACATCATTGCTTAATCAATTATTGGCACTTAAAGTCTTTGTAGTTGGTTGGTATTTTATTACCGGTACGTCTTTGGACCTTTTTGATCTTACTGGATTTTTATTCCTACAGCATTATAACACCTTATACCACGAAACAACGGATCCCCAAAGCAAAACGGCAAACGTAAATGTCATATAACATATTACTACCATTATATGAACTACATAATTTTCAAGAAGAAGAAATCGTATTTGAATCGTTTATAGATTTTTCCAAAATGCTATACATATATTTTTTACCATTCAATTACGATAGTTAAAACTTTTGGGTTTATAAGAAAATAATGCGTGTGCGACGGATGAATTTTCTTGTAATCTTTTTTTAGGCTCCTTGATATGTTAAGTCAAATGCTAAAACTGATATATTTCTAAGAATACTATAATATATTCCTTAAACTTGTAATAACACCATTGCCCTGGCTTTAATGATTTTTTAGTTTATTTTAGTGTAAACCATTTATTATCAATAATTAAATCCAAAAACATTTTTATGATACCTGGTAAACAAACTATTCCCATTTTCAAAGGATGGACGGGCACTAAAGTTCGATGTTCTTTCCTCTAATTTTATCATTTTTATTACGGGTCACGTATCAAAGTTTTTCAAACAAATTTCTATAAAAAAATAGGAGAGAACATCCTACATTACTGCTCCAGTAGGATATTTCTATGATTGGGGTAAAGTAGTTTTACTCCCATAGTTTTTTACAACTATTGAATATATTAGAATGGAATTAAACGGTGCGTCATTTGTACGGCTCAGATTTACATGATACAGATTTGTATTTACATGCACAAAAGACAACGGTCGTCTGACCGTCCGTCCGGTTAACAAAGTCGACTTTCCAGTACATCATTATAACAACACTGCACTCCTACAAAGGACTTGAAACATGGTTCAAACACCCTTAAAAGCTGATAAAAACTCAGACTGCTTTATTGATTTAATTTACGTCGGAAAATATGGATGGCTTTTTTGCTTAAAATGAAATCAATTAAAGAATTAAAAATTGTAAAATTATTTTTATTTTACTACCCAAATAACTTTTTTTTCCTATTTAATATCTCTTCTAAACTGATTCCACTTTATCAGAATCCAAATATCCCCCACACATGACTAGCATACCACAAAATTGATTTAATTTTTAAATAGAAATATACGATTTTGGAACTCAACGGAGCTTTATAGCTATTTAAAATCCTACTCCAGACATCAATAATATTTCAGCAGCAGACTTATTATTGAAATGCATATCCCAGGTGAATAAAAAATGGACGTTAAAACAACGCCCTAATATTTGTAGGTTTTCCCTATTTCAATAGGCAGACCTTTGTACCAACACTTTATTGTTACCAAACTACCTTTACGAAATAGTATAATTTTCGGCTTACTCAGATTCACTTGAATAATATCAAATATCACATCAAGCTTCTATAATATTAGTTATTGCTTGCTGTAACACTGTGGCCATAGGTGCTATCAGCACAAAATGACAAAATACAATAAAATGTTTATTCTCTTTCCCCGAATAAACTGCCGACCTAAAAACGACTTGCCAGAACGTTAAAAGTAATGAATTTAAATTAAGACTACCTGTCCTGTTTGTAATTTATTTATTTATCAAAAACTGTTCTTGGTATCTAAACGACCATCTCACTTCCAGTCACGAATTATCAATCAATACCTTGACGTTATAATTTTTGGTAAACACACTACTGATAAATATCTCGGTAATAAACTATTATAACTAAACAAATATAAAGTTTCATGGTGGAATGGCCTCTGGATCGTCTGAATTAACTATATAGTGGTTTAAATTACCTTGTTACTGTCAAAACTACGAAGGATCGTTTTGACAGTAACAAGGAAATTTAAACCACTATAATAGTCAAATATAAAGAGCTAGTGACAAGCCTGGCATACGACAACGGCACCACTAGTGATTGCCTATATACTAATACATGAGTTATTATATTCCTAACACTGGTTTTAAACAGGTTTTGTTAGTTTTTCCCAAATGTTATGTTTGGGACATCATATAATTGTAATTGGTTTATAATACTATGTAAATATGCAAACTGAACAGTAAAGAAACGTCCTTTAAACATTTACGTGACATGATAATGAAAATAGCTTGTGTATCTATCTATTGTATACAAACTTAAAACGAAAAGAGTGGTCAAAAAGCTCTTGCTATTCAATTTAGGTCACTAAAATGTTGAAAGTGGAAATCAATATGCTGTAGATTGGTTTTAGACCTAGTCTTTGCTATACTTAATCGGTCGTCTTGTGCCTTGTTTAGTAGCAGTTTGATACAACTAAAGCCTACTAAGCATTACACCAAAATACTAAATGAGATCAATACCATAAGAGATAACAGTGATAAATTGGCTGCTCAGTAATTAGTACGACGGTACCGGTAATTGAAACCGTGGCAGGGTGTTGTGGTTTTTAAAACTGTACTATCCGTATTGGCTAACCCACTTCTTGCTTAAAACGGGAATGAAGACCATGTGAACGGGCTGTTTGAATGTTAAAAATGCTCAAAAGACAATGCGTAACACAGCCATTATTATTGTTTATTTTAAATTGACTTATCTGATTTCATGGACACATTGTGTGTGTTTGTGGTTACCATGTTATAAATAAAATTGTAATAGAAGTTTACGCAACGGTTAAAGATAGTGTTAACGACACGAGTAGAAAATTTACTATTTACGCGAGTTGTGTACACTACTTTACATACGATAGTGTATATTTTTTAGTTACTAAAATTCACTACTCATAACTTCTAAGAGAGGTAATGTTTTCGTTTATAATCAATCATTGCCACTGATAGTGATGCAACAAAACAGTGTACCAAACACTAATCGCACCACTCAACAATTAAATTGGACTGAACAGCTGATTAGTTGAAGTTCAAATCATTAAGATTTTACTTCTTCTCTCTCAATCCTTGAACCTCACTGGTCCGTTACCCATGTTGTTGAGTAAAACTACGCTGTTATGAAAGCAAACAATGCTGTTAAGTGAAACTTTTCAATTCTAAGAACTGAAATGAAACGGCTACTCTACAAAAACGGTCGTAGGTAAAAGTAAAAACATATGTTGCACAATGCAAGGCTTCCCTGCTGTAAGGCCTTCAAAACAACAACCAATGGACATTGTTGTCAGCGTTACATTGCTGAATCGAGGTTACATGAACAAGCTTTTTGCCTGTAACTAAATCGCATGTAAGGTGAACAATATATGATACATTACATTCAGGGCCACATCCAAGTTGTTTGTTCAATATTTTGTGTAATTACCTTGGACTCAGCTGATTTGCAGTTTATTGTACAACATAAACACAGACCAGAGGCATTTGATGTAAACGTGTTAGGTCAGGGATAAAAGGGAATTTAAATCCCTTCACAAATAAAATTACATCTGCAATTTAAATTATACAGCATTTTGTGATAACAACACAATGGTAAAGTCTAATCTTAAAAGTTAACGATTGTCGCAGAATAGAATATAAGGACAAGCAAATTATAAAAAATAAAACAAATTAAATACTTCTTGAGGATGCTTACTTCTTCAACTTACACTTCTGTTTCCGTAACCGTTGTTTCAAGACTGGTTCCTGAGTTAAAATTGTGCTGCATTAAACATATCGTAATCCTTGATTAGTGGCCCTGTTAATCCTGAATCTATTGTCGGATGGACTGGGCATAGAATGATAACATAGAAAAGTCGTGAGAATTAATGTGATAATCATATTACTATTTAGCAATTAAAAAAAATATTTATAGTAGTATGTCAGATGTCAGATAAGTATGTCAGAACATGTTTTTTTTTTTTTTTTTTTCTAAGAAATTCATCCACGTAGATGAAATAAATTCATTAGTTAGACCACCTTAACAAAAATTGCGTACATTTATTCATAAAGGTTAATCAGATACACAAGACAATATTTTAAAAACTTTGATTGTCTTTTTATTTTAAAGTATGACTTATATATTTTTGGAGATTGTTACTAAAATCCAACTCCAAATATCTGTTCTTCTCATCGTGAAATCTGTAAATTCGTTGACAAAATATCACCCATACATAATTTATACATAATTATACATAATTTATCACCTCATTTGCTAAACGACGGTGTACATTGAGGGAAAAAATCAGTTATTGCATAGCCTGGTGGGTGGCTGATACATAGTAGTGGATCATGCAAAGTAAAAGCCCTCTAAGTGAGATATTTAATTAGCATAGCATAACTTAATTCCTAATCTAAAGCTAAAATTCTAATAGAATAATGAATAATCAATTAATTGATATTTTGTTGAATATGTTGTTACGTCTGTTGGATAAAAATCTTTCTTCCATTTAATTCTATGTGTTCAAAGAGTTTGGATTATACAAATTTAGAGAGATTTAGGTTATACAAGCCACTAAAATTGATGGGCCATACCTAGAAAACAGATAATATACTTGATCGGTAACAAAAAATTCTGTTTTTTGTGTGTATTGTATAAATAATATTTTTTGTTTTGTACTCACTAATCTTATACAGCGTATTATGCTTCTATTGGTGATTGATTGAGTCATATAATTAAAATATAGTTATCAATAAAAAATTATACTAACTACTATTATATACATCACAATAATTGCATATTACACTGCGTAGTTATGTTGGAAAAAACGAGGCAAAAGATGTGTCCAAAGAAATTTGTAATTCAACTACCGTATACAAATTAATATAAATCAACCAAGAAAACTTAAATGAACGTTTTTCAAGTTATAGTCATGAATTATAGTAATTATTACCGGTATTCAATTTAAATGTTTTAAAATCAATTTTGAAGTTTTGATTCATTTCAGTTTTGATGATACACTTTGCACAAACTAAGATTTTATATTCAGTTAACCATATTGCATGGTCAATCTGAGAGGGCAACAAACCACAAACAATCAAAGTTTAACGAGATTTATCAATAAATATTGCATTCGAAGCTTTTATTAACACATGGCCAAAGCCAATGTTTCCATTATTCTGGCTTAAAAATACATTCAGATTGTTCAACAGTTATAACAGTGTATATGAATGTTTAATCACTGAGTTTTGCTGGCCGCTTTGCGATTGACTTAGCATCTACTACAAAACAACTACAATGTATTGGTTTAAATAAAACACTGGGATATTTTTTAATAGTATATTTCGTGCATAGGGCCGAAAATGAGGCTCGAGATAGTTTTTAAATACAAATATACAAATAGAGATAGTTTTTTAGTCTCGACTTCGTCTCGAACTTAAATCGATCGAGAGCTGCAAAACCATTTCGGTCCGTGGTACGTACGCTATGTGCTATTTTTCACCACACTATACCCTATTACCACTATTCACCACTATAATAATGCACACTTATAGTCAACACAACTACAACTTTAAGGTTATGTGAAGAAATGGTTTGAGAAATCAGCGAAAAAAAAATAAATAGTTGCTAGGCAACGGTGACAATAACACAATTCTATTGCAATGCTATGGATTTTGATTGAGTATTTAAAATGCATTCATGTTTTAAGTAAGTAAGCAGACAGCTGATTTTGCGGCCCCGGGATGTAAAAACCTGCCCGGTCCCCAAATTACGATGAAAGCTGGCATGGCCAGCAAAACGTAACTTTCAGCCACCAATTAACGTATGTAATACAGCCAAAAACATCATAGTGTGGTGAAAAAATTTTACGGGCCCGTTCACAAAATGGCTGCACTTAAGTTTATGTCCTACACTCATTTGAATGAATATATCGATCGATATATCGATTATTTCATTCTATATAACAAGTTCGGTTAGTTTGCTTAACCTAACCTAACTAGCCGAATTAAATAATCGATATATTGATTTTCGAATAATCGCTATTATATATATTCGAATGAGTGTAGGACGTAAACTAAAGTTGAGCCCACAAAACCAATAATGTAGACTAACTGGTATGGCAAATTCGTGGTTTTACGGTGGAAAACTAGTAATCTTCGAGTCCTGGCGGGAACAGTTTAGAGCTAACGCCCACTGAAACCTTTATTATACGGGATAACTAGGTAGAAAATCTTATCTGATGATTTCATACTTATATGGCGTGTCTTGTGACTTACAGGGTCACGGAAATTCCTTCGGGAAACCTTGGGATCATCCAATCATAGATCTTCAGGCATTGAATAAAACTGTAGATCAACGTGAAAGGATTCTGCCACCCCTTAATACTGTTCAGGTTGATGCATCGCATCCACAGGGTTATCTGCGCTGATAGGCCCCACTGTAAAAGTGGTCTTTGGCCTTCGAAAAAAGGTCTACTAGCCTAGAAATGTGATGAACACCATTATCCTCTTCTAATTTTGTATAAGTTGTATTTCAATCAATTCAAGGTAACAAGTGACTTAATAAGATGCTTTAGATTATGCATCGTCCACATCCGTTTAAAGATGGATAGAATACTCTGCATTCTGGTAACGCTACAGATGGTCATGTTTTTCCGAACAACACTGGTACACAACCGGCCCGGTTCAAACCAAGGTCCAGTTGTGCACTAAAAAATAAAATATAAAATGTGAATACAATTTAGAACAGTCAAATACTCCTAGCAATTGATTCGAAAAGTAAATTTCTGATCAGTCACATCATTATTGTAAATGTTTTTTTACTGTGGGCCTTCGATGAGCAACTATTTTATGACGGTTAACTAACTAGTCACTTATCAACCTTTCTTATCTGAATTGTGGGAATTTGCCTCTTAAAAGATTTTTCGTTGTGTTACTCAACTCATATTTATCTTTTAAAAAGGAGATATTTCACTATAACTGATGGTCTGTTATGGTTGTGTACAGTATGCATGAGTTCAGTGGATTGATTGTCTATGAATGTAGAATTAGATGGTAGTTCTGAAATATAATCATTATTGTTTATTGCTCAGCTCTAAAATAAATTTTAATTTTTACACTTTTAATTGTATTTTAACTACGTCTAACATAATATGTCGATGATTGTTAGCCCATTGCCAATCACACCTTCTTCAATGTTAGCCTTCTAAATAATTTGTATACTAGATGAACTACAATTAAAAACTCTCGAACCAAGATACTTTCAAAATATGAGAAAATAAATGTGAGACGTAAAGGTTATTAATAGCGGAGGCTTATTGTAGAAATCCGTCATGACATACGGTGCTTGTTATATCTTCAAATTGTGCGTGATCTGACAAGTATGTAATATGGGAGATATTTTTTAGGGAAAATGTATAAAAATCATACTTGTAAATGACAAGTTTTGTTTGTCTGCTTTAACATAGACAAACTTATGAAAATATAAAGATAAAATATAAACATAAAGATTTATGAACTTTAAATATCTATTATTTTGGTACATTAACATTTAAATATTAAATGCTACGAAAATAATTGATGCCACTTTATCATGCATATTAGATTGGATAATAATGTTTTGTACTAACTGACAAAAATGTAATACTCCAATACTTATAAGCTGTTACATGAATCGACCGATTTCGTTAGCACCCGTAGCTAAAGATACCTCAGTTTATAAAGTTCTGCTGTAGACTCGTTACTCGCCTTTGGCTCGCTGGGGGCTCCGCTCCCAGGCCCCCTAGCTGTTAGTCGTCATTAGTGGTAGGGTGAAGGGGCGTGATTGTCGAAAAATGCCTAGAAGGGGTTTTTTAGAAAGTTTAATTCCTGACCATGAATATTCTTGCAAATCTTTGCTAGATCCGTTTTCGAGTTGTAGAAGTAAAAAAAGTGTTAGATAGTTTCGGATGGGGGGGTTGAGTCTTGAAAAAGGAGCTTTTAAAAATTGTAAGGGCTAATTTTTGGTAACGTTGTACACTATTGTAAAGTTTGATTCTCTAGCAGGATTCTATCTTTTTTAGATCCCATACCAAAGTCAGCCACTTTTAAGGTTATTCTTTATAAGAATAACAAGGGGGGTGGGGGTAGTAAAACATTTTAGGTGGCCATAGAATTATTATTAAAGAATCTGTTATAACCTCGTAAAAGTGGAAAAATATATCAAATTCTAACATTACATATAAATTTAGGGGGTCAAGGAGTAAAGTTATGAATAAACATGCATGAGTAAAATGTTAAGCAAAGTAAGAAAATACAAAGCATTAATAATATCTAAAAAAAAAATATTATGCAGGGGAAAAATAGCGAACATCTCACTTCCAGTCACGAATTATCAATCAATACCTTGACGTTATAATTTTTGGTAAACACACTACTGATAAATATCTCGGTAATAAACTATTATAACTAAACAAATATAAAGTTTCATGGTGGAATGGCCTCTGGATCGTCTGAATTAACTATATAGTGGTTTAAATTACCTTGTTACTGTCAAAACTACGAAGGATCGTTTTGACAGTAACAAGGAAATTTAAACCACTATAATAGTCAAATATAAAGAGCTAGTGACAAGCCTGGCATACGACAACGGCACCACTAGTGATTGCCTATATACTAATACATGAGTTATTATATTCCTAACACTGGTTTTAAACAGGTTTTGTTAGTTTTTCCCAAATGTTATGTTTGGGACATCATATAATTGTAATTGGTTTATAATACTATGTAAATATGCAAACTGAACAGTAAAGAAACGTCCTTTAAACATTTACGTGACATGATAATGAAAATAGCTTGTGTATCTATCTATTGTATACAAACTTAAAACGAAAAGAGTGGTCAAAAAGCTCTTGCTATTCAATTTAGGTCACTAAAATGTTGAAAGTGGAAATCAATATGCTGTAGATTGGTTTTAGACCTAGTCTTTGCTATACTTAATCGGTCGTCTTGTGCCTTGTTTAGTAGCAGTTTGATACAACTAAAGCCTACTAAGCATTACACCAAAATACTAAATGAGATCAATACCATAAGAGATAACAGTGATAAATTGGCTGCTCAGTAATTAGTACGACGGTACCGGTAATTGAAACCGTGGCAGGGTGTTGTGGTTTTTAAAACTGTACTATCCGTATTGGCTAACCCACTTCTTGCTTAAAACGGGAATGAAGACCATGTGAACGGGCTGTTTGAATGTTAAAAATGCTCAAAAGACAATGCGTAACACAGCCATTATTATTGTTTATTTTAAATTGACTTATCTGATTTCATGGACACATTGTGTGTGTTTGTGGTTACCATGTTATAAATAAAATTGTAATAGAAGTTTACGCAACGGTTAAAGATAGTGTTAACGACACGAGTAGAAAATTTACTATTTACGCGAGTTGTGTACACTACTTTACATACGATAGTGTATATTTTTTAGTTACTAAAATTCACTACTCATAACTTCTAAGAGAGGTAATGTTTTCGTTTATAATCAATCATTGCCACTGATAGTGATGCAACAAAACAGTGTACCAAACACTAATCGCACCACTCAACAATTAAATTGGACTGAACAGCTGATTAGTTGAAGTTCAAATCATTAAGATTTTACTTCTTCTCTCTCAATCCTTGAACCTCACTGGTCCGTTACCCATGTTGTTGAGTAAAACTACGCTGTTATGAAAGCAAACAATGCTGTTAAGTGAAACTTTTCAATTCTAAGAACTGAAATGAAACGGCTACTCTACAAAAACGGTCGTAGGTAAAAGTAAAAACATATGTTGCACAATGCAAGGCTTCCCTGCTGTAAGGCCTTCAAAACAACAACCAATGGACATTGTTGTCAGCGTTACATTGCTGAATCGAGGTTACATGAACAAGCTTTTTGCCTGTAACTAAATCGCATGTAAGGTGAACAATATATGATACATTACATTCAGGGCCACATCCAAGTTGTTTGTTCAATATTTTGTGTAATTACCTTGGACTCAGCTGATTTGCAGTTTATTGTACAACATAAACACAGACCAGAGGCATTTGATGTAAACGTGTTAGGTCAGGGATAAAAGGGAATTTAAATCCCTTCACAAATAAAATTACATCTGCAATTTAAATTATACAGCATTTTGTGATAACAACACAATGGTAAAGTCTAATCTTAAAAGTTAACGATTGTCGCAGAATAGAATATAAGGACAAGCAAATTATAAAAAATAAAACAAATTAAATACTTCTTGAGGATGCTTACTTCTTCAACTTACACTTCTGTTTCCGTAACCGTTGTTTCAAGACTGGTTCCTGAGTTAAAATTGTGCTGCATTAAACATATCGTAATCCTTGATTAGTGGCCCTGTTAATCCTGAATCTATTGTCGGATGGACTGGGCATAGAATGATAACATAGAAAAGTCGTGAGAATTAATGTGATAATCATATTACTATTTAGCAATTAAAAAAAATATTTATAGTAGTATGTCAGATGTCAGATAAGTATGTCAGAACATGTTTTTTTTTTTTTTTTTTTCTAAGAAATTCATCCACGTAGATGAAATAAATTCATTAGTTAGACCACCTTAACAAAAATTGCGTACATTTATTCATAAAGGTTAATCAGATACACAAGACAATATTTTAAAAACTTTGATTGTCTTTTTATTTTAAAGTATGACTTATATATTTTTGGAGATTGTTACTAAAATCCAACTCCAAATATCTGTTCTTCTCATCGTGAAATCTGTAAATTCGTTGACAAAATATCACCCATACATAATTTATACATAATTATACATAATTTATCACCTCATTTGCTAAACGACGGTGTACATTGAGGGAAAAAATCAGTTATTGCATAGCCTGGTGGGTGGCTGATACATAGTAGTGGATCATGCAAAGTAAAAGCCCTCTAAGTGAGATATTTAATTAGCATAGCATAACTTAATTCCTAATCTAAAGCTAAAATTCTAATAGAATAATGAATAATCAATTAATTGATATTTTGTTGAATATGTTGTTACGTCTGTTGGATAAAAATCTTTCTTCCATTTAATTCTATGTGTTCAAAGAGTTTGGATTATACAAATTTAGAGAGATTTAGGTTATACAAGCCACTAAAATTGATGGGCCATACCTAGAAAACAGATAATATACTTGATCGGTAACAAAAAATTCTGTTTTTTGTGTGTATTGTATAAATAATATTTTTTGTTTTGTACTCACTAATCTTATACAGCGTATTATGCTTCTATTGGTGATTGATTGAGTCATATAATTAAAATATAGTTATCAATAAAAAATTATACTAACTACTATTATATACATCACAATAATTGCATATTACACTGCGTAGTTATGTTGGAAAAAACGAGGCAAAAGATGTGTCCAAAGAAATTTGTAATTCAACTACCGTATACAAATTAATATAAATCAACCAAGAAAACTTAAATGAACGTTTTTCAAGTTATAGTCATGAATTATAGTAATTATTACCGGTATTCAATTTAAATGTTTTAAAATCAATTTTGAAGTTTTGATTCATTTCAGTTTTGATGATACACTTTGCACAAACTAAGATTTTATATTCAGTTAACCATATTGCATGGTCAATCTGAGAGGGCAACAAACCACAAACAATCAAAGTTTAACGAGATTTATCAATAAATATTGCATTCGAAGCTTTTATTAACACATGGCCAAAGCCAATGTTTCCATTATTCTGGCTTAAAAATACATTCAGATTGTTCAACAGTTATAACAGTGTATATGAATGTTTAATCACTGAGTTTTGCTGGCCGCTTTGCGATTGACTTAGCATCTACTACAAAACAACTACAATGTATTGGTTTAAATAAAACACTGGGATATTTTTTAATAGTATATTTCGTGCATAGGGCCGAAAATGAGGCTCGAGATAGTTTTTAAATACAAATATACAAATAGAGATAGTTTTTTAGTCTCGACTTCGTCTCGAACTTAAATCGATCGAGAGCTGCAAAACCATTTCGGTCCGTGGTACGTACGCTATGTGCTATTTTTCACCACACTATACCCTATTACCACTATTCACCACTATAATAATGCACACTTATAGTCAACACAACTACAACTTTAAGGTTATGTGAAGAAATGGTTTGAGAAATCAGCGAAAAAAAAATAAATAGTTGCTAGGCAACGGTGACAATAACACAATTCTATTGCAATGCTATGGATTTTGATTGAGTATTTAAAATGCATTCATGTTTTAAGTAAGTAAGCAGACAGCTGATTTTGCGGCCCCGGGATGTAAAAACCTGCCCGGTCCCCAAATTACGATGAAAGCTGGCATGGCCAGCAAAACGTAACTTTCAGCCACCAATTAACGTATGTAATACAGCCAAAAACATCATAGTGTGGTGAAAAAATTTTACGGGCCCGTTCACAAAATGGCTGCACTTAAGTTTATGTCCTACACTCATTTGAATGAATATATCGATCGATATATCGATTATTTCATTCTATATAACAAGTTCGGTTAGTTTGCTTAACCTAACCTAACTAGCCGAATTAAATAATCGATATATTGATTTTCGAATAATCGCTATTATATATATTCGAATGAGTGTAGGACGTAAACTAAAGTTGAGCCCACAAAACCAATAATGTAGACTAACTGGTATGGCAAATTCGTGGTTTTACGGTGGAAAACTAGTAATCTTCGAGTCCTGGCGGGAACAGTTTAGAGCTAACGCCCACTGAAACCTTTATTATACGGGATAACTAGGTAGAAAATCTTATCTGATGATTTCATACTTATATGGCGTGTCTTGTGACTTACAGGGTCACGGAAATTCCTTCGGGAAACCTTGGGATCATCCAATCATAGATCTTCAGGCATTGAATAAAACTGTAGATCAACGTGAAAGGATTCTGCCACCCCTTAATACTGTTCAGGTTGATGCATCGCATCCACAGGGTTATCTGCGCTGATAGGCCCCACTGTAAAAGTGGTCTTTGGCCTTCGAAAAAAGGTCTACTAGCCTAGAAATGTGATGAACACCATTATCCTCTTCTAATTTTGTATAAGTTGTATTTCAATCAATTCAAGGTAACAAGTGACTTAATAAGATGCTTTAGATTATGCATCGTCCACATCCGTTTAAAGATGGATAGAATACTCTGCATTCTGGTAACGCTACAGATGGTCATGTTTTTCCGAACAACACTGGTACACAACCGGCCCGGTTCAAACCAAGGTCCAGTTGTGCACTAAAAAATAAAATATAAAATGTGAATACAATTTAGAACAGTCAAATACTCCTAGCAATTGATTCGAAAAGTAAATTTCTGATCAGTCACATCATTATTGTAAATGTTTTTTTACTGTGGGCCTTCGATGAGCAACTATTTTATGACGGTTAACTAACTAGTCACTTATCAACCTTTCTTATCTGAATTGTGGGAATTTGCCTCTTAAAAGATTTTTCGTTGTGTTACTCAACTCATATTTATCTTTTAAAAAGGAGATATTTCACTATAACTGATGGTCTGTTATGGTTGTGTACAGTATGCATGAGTTCAGTGGATTGATTGTCTATGAATGTAGAATTAGATGGTAGTTCTGAAATATAATCATTATTGTTTATTGCTCAGCTCTAAAATAAATTTTAATTTTTACACTTTTAATTGTATTTTAACTACGTCTAACATAATATGTCGATGATTGTTAGCCCATTGCCAATCACACCTTCTTCAATGTTAGCCTTCTAAATAATTTGTATACTAGATGAACTACAATTAAAAACTCTCGAACCAAGATACTTTCAAAATATGAGAAAATAAATGTGAGACGTAAAGGTTATTAATAGCGGAGGCTTATTGTAGAAATCCGTCATGACATACGGTGCTTGTTATATCTTCAAATTGTGCGTGATCTGACAAGTATGTAATATGGGAGATATTTTTTAGGGAAAATGTATAAAAATCATACTTGTAAATGACAAGTTTTGTTTGTCTGCTTTAACATAGACAAACTTATGAAAATATAAAGATAAAATATAAACATAAAGATTTATGAACTTTAAATATCTATTATTTTGGTACATTAACATTTAAATATTAAATGCTACGAAAATAATTGATGCCACTTTATCATGCATATTAGATTGGATAATAATGTTTTGTACTAACTGACAAAAATGTAATACTCCAATACTTATAAGCTGTTACATGAATCGACCGATTTCGTTAGCACCCGTAGCTAAAGATACCTCAGTTTATAAAGTTCTGCTGTAGACTCGTTACTCGCCTTTGGCTCGCTGGGGGCTCCGCTCCCAGGCCCCCTAGCTGTTAGTCGTCATTAGTGGTAGGGTGAAGGGGCGTGATTGTCGAAAAATGCCTAGAAGGGGTTTTTTAGAAAGTTTAATTCCTGACCATGAATATTCTTGCAAATCTTTGCTAGATCCGTTTTCGAGTTGTAGAAGTAAAAAAAGTGTTAGATAGTTTCGGATGGGGGGGTTGAGTCTTGAAAAAGGAGCTTTTAAAAATTGTAAGGGCTAATTTTTGGTAACGTTGTACACTATTGTAAAGTTTGATTCTCTAGCAGGATTCTATCTTTTTTAGATCCCATACCAAAGTCAGCCACTTTTAAGGTTATTCTTTATAAGAATAACAAGGGGGGTGGGGGTAGTAAAACATTTTAGGTGGCCATAGAATTATTATTAAAGAATCTGTTATAACCTCGTAAAAGTGGAAAAATATATCAAATTCTAACATTACATATAAATTTAGGGGGTCAAGGAGTAAAGTTATGAATAAACATGCATGAGTAAAATGTTAAGCAAAGTAAGAAAATACAAAGCATTAATAATATCTAAAAAAAAAATATTATGCAGGGGAAAAATAGCGAATGCTATAAAAAATATAAAATAGATTTGACAATTTTTGAAAGAAAGGAGTTTTTTAGAGGTGAAGGGGTGAAATTTTCGGGAAACACATAAAAGGGTTTTGTATAAAATTTAATTGCTGACCATGAAAATGCATTCAAATCTTAGGTAGCTCTTATAGTTTGAGTAATAGCTGTAAAAAATGTGTGTTGTCATTTTTAGATGTCCGCCATTTTAGATTTTGGTAAGGGGGGAGGGTTGAAACATGAAAATGGGTCTTTTGCAAATTTCACCATTAACTTAGGATCAATTACTACAATACTACCAAATTTCAAGTCTCTAGTACGTTTCTAAATGATTCAGATGACCATACCAAAGTCATTAAATTTCAATGCTATTCCCCATAAGAATAACATGGAGCTCGTAAAAACTTTTAAATTTTGACATTAAACCTAAGTTATGAAAAAACATTGAGCAACTAAAATTTTTAGTAAACCAAGGAAAACACAAAGCGTTAATAAAATTTGAAAAAAAAAATAATTTACTTAGGTTGGGAAAGTATCGAAAACCGTTAAACATTTGAAAGAAATATGCCAAATTTTGAAAGTAGGGCGTTTTTTGAAGGTAAAGTAGTGCGATTTTCTAAAAACGCATATAAGTGTCTTGTAGAAAATTTAATTTCTGACCGTGAAAATTCTTTTAAATCTTTTCTAGCTCTTACCGTTTTCAAACTACAGCCGTTTGAAAAGTACGTGTTTTGTCGTTTTCAGAGGTCCGCCATTTTGGATTCTTCAGGGTTAAAATTTGAAAATGTTTATTTTTGCTGATTTCACCGTTAATGTTAGATACCATTAATGAGTAAAATTTAAAGTAAACTAAGCAGGATACAAAGCATTAACAATATTTGTAAAAAGAATTATTTGGTTAAGAAAAAATAGCGAAAACCGTTAAAAATTAAAAAAATTACCAAATTTTGAAAGTAGGGCGTTTTTGACAGTGAAGGAGTGCGATTTTCGAAAAAAAACACTATAGTGTGTTGTAGAAAATTTAATTCCTGTTTCTGAAAATTGTTTTAGATCTGTTCTAGCTCTTACCGTTTTCGAGCTATAGTCGTTTGAAAAAAACGTGTTTTGTCGTTTTCATAGGTCCGCCATTTTGGATTTTTGGGTGGGTTAAAATTTGAAAATGGGACTTTTGCAGCTTTCAACGTTAATTTAAGATCCCATAGTACAATACTACGCAAATTTCAAGTCTCTAGCACGTTTCTAAACCGTTCAGATGGGCACACCAAAGTCGGCCATTTTTAATGTTATTCCCCCTAAGAATAACATGGGGGGAAACCCTTAACTTTGGGGGGGGGGTTAAAATTTGAAAATGCGACTTTTTGGTTTTTTTCCGGGGGTTTGGGCACTAGACCTACGACCACCGAAAATTTCAAGTCTCTAGCTCATCTAGAAGAGGTCTAGAATTTGTATCCCTTAGTTACATATGCGGCTTAATGTTCTTACTTAATACTAGCAAGGTCTTGATAGGCTCTTTTGTTGTTTTATAAGCACCTTAAACATTTATGTTGAAAAATCAAAGTAATTTGAAGAATATCTAATTTCAGTTAATAAATATATTTTTAAGGGAAGGATTAATGATTATTGTGTTAACTCATCCAAATAGTGTTAGTTAATTTTAAAAGAAATCCAATAATTAGAATCTTGTTGCCTGCTTATTGCCAGCTCAGGCTGGCTTTTTTCTCTTTCTTTCAGGCACACGTTGTCTATGGTACGCGGCTCTGGGGTCGCTCCCCACATGCTAAGAAAGTGTTGTTACTTCAGAAAAGAGCAATTAGAGTCATGTGTCAGACTCATTTTTTAGAGCACCATAAACCTGTATTTAGAGAACTTCGGATCATGACTGTAGTCAATGTGTACATCATATATCAATGTTTTAAAGATATGGAGGCTGATCTTGTATATAATAAGGATGTTCACTATTACATGACCAGAAATCGCTCAAATGTACATATAAGTAGCAATAGATTAAGTAAATCACAAAACTGTTTTCCTGTTACAGGTATTAGGTTTTTCAATGCCCTCCCTGGTATTGTCCGTTCCCAGAGAGATCTAAATTTGTATCCATTGTGAAAAATTGGCTTCAGTTGAACCCATATTACAAATTTGATGATTTCTTTTGATGCTATGAAGGCTGCACAAAACTTAAATACTTAATAAGTCATTTACGTCTACTGAAAAGTATGTTTGTTTGACAATTATATTTTGCACGGTTTGCTGTGTGAAGTTTTTGACAGAAGTGCTGTTGTTTGGTTTGCAGTGGATTATTTTATATGTTTGATTTTTTTAGGAAAAGACTGAAATATTATTTTTAGTTCAATATTTTATGTAAGACAAAGAATATTGTAATTACTTAATGGCCGAAATAAATCTTGAATCTTGAGCTGAAAGTCAAATTTCAAGGTATGGTAAAGATGTATTTGACTAATAATATTGAAAAATTTGCCTGGATATTTTTTGTTTACGTCATTGCAGTGTTAAGTAGTTTTCTAAAGCAAGCGACCTAATTGTATTCTATACAATAATTAACATAGATCTGTAAATAAACGCTTAAACTTTTCATAGAATAAGATTAATTTAAATTTATAAATCAAGGATAAATATTTTAAAATGGACGAATCCAATCTGCGGTTATTTCAACTACATGTATTGGGGACCAAATTATTCCATATACAAACCAAACCTGTACCAAATGTATGTGCAATACCACAAGTCTCCAACGTACACGATATAACTCACCACTACCATGCATTCAACATCCAACCTCAACATTCCAATAATTTCTCCGTGGTTTTTGTATTTTTTGTGACTTTAGGAATTTGTGTTACTGTATATAAATACGGTGTGAAATACAAGAAAGCTTTAAGGTATCAAAAACTGCTGATAGTTTAAGAACATGTAAATAAAAAATCTGGAAAAATTTTACAATATTGCTTCCATTCTGAGAATAAAAAAAGGGTGCAGCAAAAACTGATATATTTTCTGCAGCGCACTGTTCAGCGTCAGGCATATATAATAATAGCGCATATATCTATGGCGACAGGTCGTCTGAGGTTGGTGGGGTAGGCTCATTGGAAAGCCTACCAATGGCCATGACGATGCTAGTCATAGAGCAGTGGCTACCTGAGCAATGCGCGTTTGTTATAGAGTAGTTAAAAAATTAATGATTCTGTCATTGCAACTCAGCCAATTTCCATGCATTCTTTAAATTAGGATAATCAGCTAAACGAAACAGATCAATACAAAGTAATCTGTAGGGATAAGAATTAAAATGGAACCTCAAAGTTAGTGTAACTGAGCGGCCAAACGTTCAAAGCAAATGCTTGTTTTCGGGCGTGCCTAGTGGACTGTTTTCCAGAGCAGCACTAACTCTACCGAATGTTGGTTGCCTGGCGTCTGATCTGCTCATCGGTAGAGTTATTATACATCGATAGATCTGCTTTGGACGGCTAATCAGCTTATTTTTGAACGCAGACACAGTTTTTTTTAAAGTTGGTAACCCACACCATGATTGTGCTACTTGTCGGAATCCACGTCGTCCTAACTAAAAGAATGCACGGAACTGCCGCTGAGTTGTAATGGCTGAATCATAAATTTTTATAGTCGATTCGATAACAAAAGCGTGTTGTTCAGGTGACCACCGCTCTATGACCACATTCATCGTGTATGCTTTCCAACGAGCCTAACCTCACCACTCTCAGACGATATGTCGCTGAACAGTGCGCTGCATAAAATGTATGGTATTTGGCCACCCCCTGTATAAATCATTCGTTTAATTATAATCAAACTGGTATACAAGTTCACATAAATAATTTTTTATAGATGACGTATTTCATCGGGTATGTTCAAACTGTAAGTATGTACATAATATAATATATAAAATACACACTTTGATTTGATTGCACAAATTGTTATAGATTTAATTTACATTTAATTTGTAAGTCAATGATTTAAAAGTAAATTATTCAGACCAATTTCAAAATGTAAATTCAATAATAAATTAACCGTTTTTATTTAAATTTCAGTTTGTACAGGATTTGCAAGTAACATACTTTATACTTTAATACTTTATGATTAAATGGCAACCATACAAAATAGGTATTTTAAGACAAGTATGAATGGAGATGAGTGTAGGGTAGGTGTCTTCTGATGGGTCAGAATGTTCTAGAAAATTCAGGTTGTAAGCCAATCAGAAGATGCCTACAACTGACTACCTATTTAAAGGCACTTCTTGATCAAACCTTTCTTGTTTCTGACCATAATGCAGTCTAGTGGTTTTGCGAGTTGCAGTGACACGTTAATTTCAAAGTAAAGTTTTTTAGTGTTTGTTCCCCCTTTTAAGGGTAAGTTTTAGAACAGTAATAATTAGATAGATTTTTGAAAATCCTATAATACTCGTATAATTGAAACAGTTATTTTTCTCCTTTTGTTAAAACTAAAATTTTGAACTTTTTTACAAGTTGAACTAAAAAATTAATTTTTATAGTTAACTAATGATTTATTTTTATTTTAGGGGTTCACGATTTGGATTTAAAACTTAAATACTACTAAATTTATAATGTACCATAAAATTGAAGAATGAAATGTAAATATGAAGTGATTTTTAATTTTTTATAAATAGAGTGATTTTGAAGGAAGAAGTTTTTTTGAGTAACCTGAGTTTAATACAATCAAGTATGGTACAACAATACACTTTGAAATACATATTGTCTTTACCTTTTATAAATTAAAGGTCTTCCTAAAAGTTGTTAAAATGCATTCTAACAGAGGTTCATTGTTAAAACGTTACAAAATACTGCATTAAATATGCAGTAACTTTTAGAACTAGAATATAACTTTCGAAAGCATTTCTCGCCATCGCGGAAATGGCTCCTTATTTAACACAGCTGTGCTCCTATTGTAAATAATAAATTCAGAGTCAGCCGGTTACGAAGTTTCACATTTCAGGCAAAATACGCTAGGCTGCTTATTCGTTATTAAAAATTTGAATGTTGTTTCTGATGAAATAGCTTTGTAACTGCACTTCATTACCAGCGATTGTAGTAATATATTTAAAGCGGTCTTTGATAACAGGTTTACTTATTAACAACGCAGTAAAAGCTTTTTCAGTCTCAAGTACAAAGGTTTTACAGATAAATATAGTTCTGATAAACAATTTAAAATGTCAAATTTTGTATCACAGAACTTTGGTAGGTGTAAGGTTACAGCAGCAGTTTAGTACTCAGTAAAACTTCAGTTTGCAGTGTTTTAACATTTTAAGAGTTTTTCTTTATATGTTAAAGTATTCCGTTTTCTTATCTCTTCAGCATTTCACCTAGTAGGCCTAGTTAAAACGCGGGTGGAATTGGCACGATTATGAAATAATTAAGACTTTAAATCTCTCTTCCAGGTATATCAAATAATCTCGCCGATACTATTTGGAAGTCAGTATTATGTTAGCTACAACAAACCAAATTAAATACTTATAAGTTCACTTATATTATATTACCAGTTTTCTTCAAACTCTACATCTTTAAATTATCAAGTGTTCTCTTTTAATCATAAGATAGACTAATGGAAAACTATTCCACTAACTAATGACTAATAAAAAAGGACTACAAAGATATATTGCTACAAAAAACACATAATAATAAACACAATAATATACTAATTTCAAATATTTCCATTTTCTCTCAAAGGTGTTCCTCTCATAGCTTTCAAAAAATTTCAAAAGCTACACACGTGAATGTTAGTTTGGTTATTTAAAATCAAACGATGTTACATTTACGATGTTACATTTTCTTTTGGAAAAGAATAGATAATTGGATTCTTTAATCATGCATCCACTCTGTATTCTACATCTCTATTACCACCAACCCCTGAGGGACATAATATAACTCACCGCTGCAATTACCTCCAACCAAACCTTAACATTCCAATAATTACTCTGTAACTTATGTATGTAGATCCAGTCTCCTGTTTTCCTTGTATGAGAAGGTTGTATTGGTTCATTTTAATGCAAGGTTGTGAACATGAAATGCTCAATACTTTAAAATAGATGAAACAAGTTTAATAGGTTGTTTTGTTTTGAGAACTCTTATAAAGACACCTTTGTAGTAACCCAGGTTATTAATGAGAGTTATATTGTTCACTAGTTCCATAAAATTCAGTTTGGTACTTCTTGACAGCCTGTCTTTGATATCAAAAATCCATATAGCAAAAAGATAATTCATTTTAAATAACTATTTCGTGTTTTTCATACATGAGTGGAGCGAATGAAGCTCTCTTTCTTATACTACAAGCAACTGTATTTTATATATATCAATATATCAATTATTTAAGATGAGGACGCCACTATGTGCGTATTTTAACCCAAATATGAGTGAAGGATGAGTGTAGGATGAGTGGCGCGATCTTGTAGTTTTGTTAGTGACTAAGGTGAACATATTCCTTAGACAAAGCTGTTAATTAATAGCCCAAATGGCAACTAAGGACCTACAGTTTATAGTGGAATCCAAACCACATTCTCGCCTTGGTATTAACGAAGTGGTCTAATTATCAGAATAGTGCTGTTGATAGTCGCAGTACTCACTAGTGCGGACGTTAATCCAGGGAGTATCGCATCCTTAGTGCATCTCTATAAATATCCACAATTCGTGACCTCCTAGTAGCTTGATTACAGGACGACGCCACCACCCAAGTCATTTACAATTACTCATCCTTAACGACTGAATCTGCACGAAATTTAGCACAATAACGGTAACCAAATAATGTGAGGTTTGAACATCAAACTGTACTATATTGACTTCAGTGTTCTTTCCTACAGCGATATAGGAATAAACTATTTTTCACATTTATAAGCCTCCATGGATGTGTTGAAATTGTTTAACAAAATCTTATTACTACGAATAGCTAATATAGTTTGGGCTCTAACGTAAAAACCTCAATAATTCAATACAGTACGAGGCATTCCGTTACTTCAACGTCACAGTTGACGCACCACAATCACCCTCCTGGGGGTAGTTGAGAATGTGCCTGTTTGATACACACACTCTTCATTCTGCTCCTTAATCCAACGAAGTAAGAGGCACGTCTTGATGTTGAACTACTTTTTTGAACCACAACATACTTTCATAATTATCTGTAACCATTATAATTTTGATTACATTTTTTTACTTGCAAAACTAACGTTTTTTGTACACTAAAATGCTTTGCGTTATGTTAGTTCTATCTGTTGTCAACATTTTGTCCTTCCTTTTTCCTGCCATTCTAGTCTAGATCGCAGAAGTAGAAAAAACTGTATTTTATGACATGGTAATTTTCCTAACAATAAATCACTTATATTGTAGAGGTCAAATCTGTTGTACCTCGTATAGTGTAGGCAGCATAGCTATTACGAAAACTTATAAAACCACCAATAATAATACAACGAAGTTATTGCTACAGTTTTCTACATGTATTTATTAAAAACGTTTTAGAAAATTTACCTAAGATTGAGTTAAGATGATATGAAGAGCCAAAGGTAATCTAATTCGTTACAACGCTCAGAAGTACGAGCGCGAAATCAAAAAGACTCTGTATTTACTCAATATTCAAAACTGGATACTCAAGTCACAATCATGCAGTCCTTGTGGTAAAAAATTATTCTATACATTGGCTTATCACTGTATTATTGCAAATTGACAAACATTATTACATGTAGGCCTATTGTATAATAAAAAAAATTCTACCGTTGAAATATTTCCTGCTAACGTGTTAAATGTTTACGTATTGACTGAACTATTTAATTCAAATAATAAGTTTCCAACAGGATACTATCTTTTAAAAAAGCTTAAAATGCTCATAAACCTCACGACAATTAAGCAGCTGGTTCTTAGAATGCCAACAGACGTTTTATTATGAGCCTGATTTTTAGAAAATAAATAGTAATAGATCGTCATAAAAAGAATCGTTGATTGTAATTTCTTTTGTAGCTTCATAAAGATGTTAAATTTCAAGTTTTACAAATATTGTTTGCAAAAAGTGTTTACCAACTTATATTTTTGTACTTGTTATATTTTTGTTGTTTGTAAGTTAAGTTAGTCACACTGTCATCTCAGGAACATACACTCTAAAATAAATAAATAAACGGTCTTTATTGGTTCAAGCGTTAAGTCAATTTTACAAAACTGTTTTTCTCTTACAACTTTCGTCATCTTATATCTAACAAACAATGAAAAACCAAAATAAGTACATAAGTCTAAGAGCTATACATGAAATGAGCACATCTTTATATTAGTTTTGAAGCCTTATAAACTTTTTTCTCTTATTATTGAAGAGACAGAGTTGTACAATTTAGGTCCGAAATACGCAAAGGCTCTCCGACCTACCTCATGGCTGACTTTAGGCACGTGCAACAAATCGTTCTGTCGGGTGCTGCGCTTAGAAACGTCCCGCCGGGCTGGCAGTTTTTCTCTCAAGTAGAGTGGTTTACCTAGGGATAACGTTTTGTGTATGAGAACACAAGTGTAGGGCTTACAAGCAATTTCGCATCACTTCTGAATGTGCTTACGTGTTCTCTTTTTCTTAAGCCATAAATGAGATAAAAAACCAAACAAAAAATTGCCAACGCAAAAAACAACACATCAGTCAAATACAATCAACTTGTTTTGTACATTTTGTACAGGGGTCTGTACATGTCTATGATGTGTACAATAATTTAATTTGGTTCATATGGCGTTTAGCATTCTGCGTTCTCTGTATTTTATTACAATGGCCTTTTAAAATACTGTTTCCATATGCTGGAAGACAGTATTCAATAGCAGAGAGAACCAGCGACTTGACTATCTGGTCTTGGCCAGGCAATAGATATCTAAGCCTATACAGTCCGCGTAATCTACCCAATGCCTTCTGACACGCATAGGACACATGCTGCGAGAGGGTGAGGTTGTCATCTAATATCACACCAAGTGTTTTTATTTGGCTGCATATTTCAAGCGCATGTCCAAAAAGAGATATCTTACCATAAACTCCAATTTTTAGTGTATTCTCTAGTATTGAAATGAATTTTAATTATGTATCGGATTCAGAGATAGTAATGTATGAAGACTCTATATATATATATATATTCAAGTGATATAGAATAAGTAAGTTAATTGCAGCTAAATAAATGAACTTTACATTTTAACGTTTATAATTGTTAGAATAACAATGATAAAAAAAAATAAAAATTTCCGTTTCTAAAATATAACTTCTACTCCTAGCTAACATACCTAATTGGGAATAATTTTAATTTTTTTTATCATAAATAAATTATCTATAAATGTATATTGTGTGTTAAATTGTATAACACACTTTTTGAATAATGTTTAATATCAAAAGGAAGAAGGATACATATTTATAATTACAATGATAGGTATATATTGAAATTTCTGTAACAAACATACTAAACAATATTACATTTTGTTGCAGAGATTCAATTATTTACTTCCATACAAGAACGTAGATTCCCGATTTTTGCAACAAGCCGTATTTGTGCCCATTACAGGCAGATAAGGTTTAAAATGCAGCAAATTAAACAGGTTCCGGCTGAGGTTAAGGTAATTTCCGATGGCTGGATGGCTTTCACCGCTTATTTCAGTCACAAAATGAGTTTGCAGCCCTCATGATCATAGTTCAATGTCTGAAATAGTTTGTTTTTGTTACTACTAAATGTCCCTTTGTACTGTTAACTTTGTAAATTGCTAGTAAACCTTGGATGGTTTATTATAAAAATAATTTACTACTCTGTTCTTCATCATTTTGTAAAACCAACATGGCAACAATAATTTAAAAAACCTTCATCATTTCTTTGTGTGCTATTTATTTATGTCAAAGATACAAAGATAAGCGACATATAACTTCCCAAAGTGATATTTTGCTTAAATTTACAATCGCACTATTATTAATTAGTATTGCTTTAGTTTTATTTTCATAAAGCAATTTTAGTGCAGTGAAGTACAATATATAGTTTGAGTTAAAGAGACAACTCGAAAACTAGACCTTTTAGATTTCAAATCTCAAGTCCTTATATTTTATATTACAGTTTCATATTATATGCTTAACCACATTATCAACCTTAATTGTTAAAAGTGAGGTATGACAAATGTTTTCGAATGTCAAAATACCTGCATTTATCTTTGGCTTTAAAAAATCTTTTAATGTTGTACACTAAATGTGCTGGGGAGGTCTTAACGTAAAAGCCACCCTCAAACAGTAGAAAGCAGCGGTTCCATTGTCTGGCAATAATCCTGGAAATCACATTCCCTTTAACGTGCCAACATTGTTATTGCGCTAAAGTGAAATTTAAAAGATCCTCAAAGGGTAACATTTTTCATAAATACTGCAGTTAGTATACCACACGTTAGGGGTAACATTTTATTTTAAATTGGTTCTGTAAAATTTTCTAAGATATGAAATTTGTTTTAAAACTAAACTATCACGTTTACAAAAAATCATGGTAACATGGTTTTTTATTATTAACAAATAAAATAGCAAGAGCGACAAAAAATGGTAATTTTTTTTCAAAAATGCTTTTTAGATAAGTTTGTTATTCAATAAATACAAACGTTGTTTTGGAAAATAGCTCGTCAAATATTATTTCTTACGAGGGAACTAAACGTTCCTTATATTTTATATAGAATTGATCTGTTCGTACTCTATGAATTATTTTCAACCACACTACTGAAGTCAACCACAGCGAACACTTTAGAGATTCCTTGTACCGTCTATGGTTGGCTTTTGTTGTAGTGGGTACTTTAATACTTTTCGATGAAATGGCGACCATACAAAGAAGGTATTTTAAGCCAAGTATGAATGGAGATGAATGTAGGATGAGTGGCGTGATCTTGTAGTCATGTTAATGACTAAGGCCGACATATTCCTTAGACACGGTTGTTAATAGCCCATACAGCTAATGGCAACTAAGGGACCTACCGTTTATAGTGGAATCCCAACCACATTTTTGTCTTGGTATATACGAATTGCTCTAATTATCACGATAGTAGTACTGCGAATAGTCGTAGTACTCACTCGTGCGGACGTTAATCCACACCAGAGAGTATCGCATCCACAACACTATCTATTGGTATGTTGCGTAGGGGAAGTGGAACGCCAACGTTTTGTACCCTAGTAAATATTTTTTTTTCTTTGGGGCAATACTGTGTCATATCGTACTTAACTGTGTAGCAGTAGGGCTTAAAATATAGTAATCTGCATCGAAACCGAAACATAAAAGGTTACCTTTTAAACTAGAAAAGACCTGATAAATATTTATCATGGTCAAACAATATACAAAATATTGTATTTATACCAATATGGCAGTGTCTATTTTAGGTGCCATTCACCTAGATAGTGTTTTTTTTTTTTTTAATTGCTAAGTGTTTTAATATTTTTTCCTATCTTAACGATTGATTTCTCCTTTTTCCCAATAGCCATCAAACATTATAGGGTACTTCCAAATTAGTCAATTAAACTATTTTTCAAACGCAAGTTTTATATTAGAATATTTTATGCCAATAAAAAAGCGTATAAAGCTTTTGGTAATACAAATTATGCTTAAAATGAAATGCATCATATTACGACACAGAGCGTATGTTGAAATGTTGAACTCAGTATAAATCACAATAATTCATGACATATCGTGGAACCGAGTCTGTTTATTACCAACCGTATCCCATGATATTGCTCTTAGCTTCAGCAGCAGGAATACTTAATACAACATTCCGCTTTTGGATTAATATTAATTTTACACATCAAAGTGCGTATGAAAATACATTTTGTAAAAAAAAACTTTCTATTTAGAATAATAAGCAGACTCTTATGATTGTGAGTTCATTGACCCCTATGTAATGGGATTTTATGGTGTACAAGATGACAAATATGTGAACAAGTTTTTGTTGTGGCTTTAGGATGAGAGTGTTGTCCTAGAGGCCCTGATTTGGACTATGTTTCTATTTAAATAACATAGTTGCTAAATCAGGTTCTTGCTCAATTGTGAAATTTGGATATTTCATGTAAACCATACCTCGTATTTCATACTGCCATTGACATTTTGTATGTACAAATAGATTAATAGATAAACGTAGCAGATCATAGGTAGTATTAAAAATACCTTCAGTACCAGAGCATGGGCGCAACCCCATATCGTTTCACAAAATGTACTGCTTATTACTACACCTCTAACCGCATTAAAGTTAACGTATCAGATGTATCCAACTTTTGACCGTTACTTTCATTTAACATAAGTAGCTTAGACGTCTGTTATTATATCTTATTAGTTTTTAGTTGTGATAAAGTATTAATTGGATGCTATAATATTAATTGGTAAATATTAGTTGGAGGGATGCTTTGATATTTTAAAATACAAGCCTCGTCGGTTTAGCTGTTATTAAAGATTGTATGTATTATAGATTACGATAATTTTCAAAATCAAAGTTATTTTACAGTAGTCATGCACCTTATAAGTGCACAGTGTATATAGTACAGCTCAAAACCATCTGTCATGATAGCGAGGTCAAATAGAGCCAAACATTAGTTAATCATTGGTTCATCCACAAACCTCATCAGTGAAATGGCTTTAGTCATTGGATGTTACGTTACGGTGCAGGGCACATTACAACTGTAAAGGTTATACTGGGTAGGCAAAATACATTACTTCTTGTACCAAATGTGAAGTTAAGTATGAATCATATTGAAAATGTCTAATTTCAATCCTAAAAATTGTAATGTATATTGCATGTTACAGGATTCTTGTTTTGCTTCATGTAAAAAATTTGCATGAAATGTAAAGAGTCTCATATATAAATGAATTTACTCTAGTTTAATCAGAATGTATATGGTATTAGATTTATTCTTGTATGATAATAAATGTTTTAATATTTGAAGGTTCGAGTCAATACAAAATTCTACTCGATAAGAAACCCCCTTTTGCTCCTCAATAATGTATGTACCTCAATAATGTACACTGATGTATTGAATTAGTTGGTCAAAGGAAAGATATAGGTTTGAAACTGTTTGCTGTGTTTATTGAAAATGTCTAGGAAAATACAAATAAAAAGCCACCAGATTTATAAAAGTAATGCTATTATTCTGTCAAATGCAGAGGAATAAAACATTTTATGCACCAAACATGGAATAAACGATGCGTCAGAATATACAAATCCACCGGATATCTCCCGATCTATTGTTATCCGTGATCCAAGCGGAAAAGTGCACTCGTGTGTCTATATAGAAAATATAATCTAAATATTAAATCGAAATCATCAGTTACACTAAGGTGTAAAGATAGATCGATTTATAAATAAATATCACAAATTCTTATTATTAGAATGGGAAGTAGACAATGGTGTATAGTAAACTAGATATGGATATAAGGTCAGTGGTGTAGTGGTATGCCTTGTGCTGCTTTGTCACTGACGATGACCAACTGTTTATTTAGCTAGTGTCATTAAAAATCCAATGATTTCTCTAGGTCGATTTTGGCTAGGAAATCACTATCCACTAAGCTATAACATTTTTAACTATTAGTTTATCTTTAAATTAGGTCAAATCTGTCAAGCTAGATATAGGTTATGATCTCAACAGGCGTGATCATAAATCGTACCTTCAATGTTATTAGCCTTTAATATTAGCTCGTGAACTCTTCTGGACTTAAATGCCGAGGTGCTACTACAAGTTGTTTATAAAAAAATTACAGATTTAAAAGCCTCCCATTCTCATCCCATAAATCATAAAATCTATCTAAAAGAAAATAGAAAAAATGTGTGCATAAAAATTAGGTACTGGTAAACAAGTTTTGATTGTAGCGTTTTTATCAGCGGATTGGTTTAAATTGTTGCTAGTTAAACAATGACAAATAGTTAATGTATTAATCTTATTAGAATAACCAGAAATCAAGTCTTATGTTGTTTGACTTGACCTTGTTATTTTTTTTTTGAGCGACTTCGTTGAGGCTTGCGTCCATGCTATAAAGTGAACACTGAAGAACCCAGAGAAAGATTCAGGAGAGCGTCTGCTGAAATAAATTCTCAGAATTTAGACTTGTTTATTTGAGTGCAAATAATGGATAAACAATGGAGTTAGGTAAACTCCTTATCACTTACCAAAACTCTACATAATTTCATAACTTTAATTGTTATCGGATAGCTTTCAGTGGAATAATAAAGGTTTTATAATTGTTTGAAGTTGCACAGTTTTTTTATGAACACCTTTTATAAAGCTGCAATCCAATAAAATGTCATCTAAGGATGGTAAAAAACACACGTATTTTAAAAGATTTTTCTGAAAACATAAATAAATTCAAAATACATGTAACACTTCAATTATTGGTAATTTTAATAATAATTATTATGGGTAACGGTACCTAAAAAGAAATCAAAAAAATATACTGTATATGGTAACTAGTTACAAAAACTATACAAAAGAATAGTAGTATTAGTCCATGTTCATTGGACTCTCTGCAATGAACATGTGTTGTGGTCTGTAAAGCTAGGCAGGAAATGAACACTCTGTTACGTTTCAATAGGAATTACGGATCCTACTGTACTTTTTTACGATGTACCAACTATACCTTCCCTGTTTTACGTCAGTTAACATGAACATACATTGAAATATGACGTACAACATGGTCATTCAGTACCAAATATTTCCTAACAGTGGTAAATAACTTGTAAATAACAGCAACATAACCCATCTAAGGAAACACTATTGCAGCTTTCAAATTTAAAACACGCTATTATATATATATTTTTATTAAGTAACAAATTACAACGTTGAATTTCGTATACGTGATCAATAATGTATTTATACTACACCCTATTTGCCGACCTCATTTTTCGATTCATTTATTCGGATTTGGATTTAACAGTTGTATTGTATGACAGGGCGGACCCAGGGTCCCCGGCATGTCAACCGAAGACTTTTGTGCATTAAAAATTATCACGAGTTAGATTTGAGACTATAGTTTTTACTTTTTAACATTCTCGCAAATTATTAGTACCTATTATAATTAAATATTGCCTTCTAATTGGTTATACAGTTTCGTCCTAAAATTCTGCTAGCTACTTCTATATCCCTTAGTAAATCCTAAGAATTAGTTGTATCATTGTTCCAGAGAACTGTCCGGTCACATTGTAACAATAAAGCTTTATCCCAAGGTACAAGAAGATAAGCTTGTAACTAGGACAGTCTGTAAGTTATATTGCTCTTGGCAACCTACCTAGTAACGTTTCTATAAACAAAAAGCTTTATTTTAAGATAAAGACTATTTTGAGATAAGTTACTTAATGAAAAAAAAAGTTTGGTGAATTAGTATTAAATAATTACAATACAGAACATATTTATATTTATCTTCATGTGTGCTAATGGCATTTTTTACGTTTTGAAAGGGAACGGTTCCAGCCCTGGTCTTGTTACTATTTATTGCCAACCTTTTTGTTAGATATAATTATTATTCATTTTCTACATGTTTTATTTAGTTAACAAGTAATGTTTATACATGAAACAGTTACCAATTTACTATATAATTATTTTGTAAGTAGCTGATTTAATGTAGGCTATAAGTTTCTAAATACGAAGTTTATAAGCATAAAACAAAATAAACACTAAGAGGATTCTACAACAGTTACATGATGCTTTTAAAAAAGGCATCTGTTTTATTGTACAGCTAAGATATGTAATTATATTTAGAAATTTAACTTAAATAAATTCTAGTTAACATAACAATAATCTCCATTATCATGAACTATATCAGTGAATATTTTGAGTTGTTTTTGTCTCTGGATCATTGAACAAACTATAAAAGGTATAGAATTACCTGAGTACTGCCAGAATGATCCTGTTGGACAACAGGATGATCCAGGATGATAAGCTGGATCCAACAGGATCATTCTGGCAGTACTCAGGTAATTCTATACCTTTTATAGTACTGTATATCAGTGAATCTTGGTTTTAAAGAATATAAGGTTTTAAAACTTAAGAATTCAACCCTTTCGTCAAAAAAACAGTAAATGCTTAATGAAAGTCCTTAACTTTACAATAAACGTGACTTTAAAACTTTAAATTAAACACTTTCGTGTATCAAAGAAAGTAATGTTAATTAAGAAAGTTGTCCTCAGAGTCGGCGCGTTTCATTTGAGAATCAATGTATCACCTCTTTACCTAGCGATTTAAGCTTTAATTAGAATCAAGCAATACGTTTAAGAGCATTGTTATCTTTGTGTAACTAATTCTACAGGGTGTCCCGGAACTCTCTACCAATATTTTAGGGCATTGATCCTGGGTAAGAAACGTACCTAAATATCATATTTAAACTGTTCGGAAGTCCATAGTTACTCACACAGCCACCATTTTGTTTTTTTCAGTTATTATTTTTTTTCTAAAGAATGGTTAGTTATACGAAATGGAAACTTTTTACAAACATTAATGACAACTAGACAAAGCTACCAAAAAATTGTAACGATTATTCAAATTCATAAAACAAAATGGCGGCCATTTAATTTTTTTGTAAAATCAATGGTTGTTGAGTTATTTAAGAAATAAAATTTTAAATGGCCGCCATTTTGTTTTATGAATTAGGAAAATCGTCATAATTTTGTTGTAGCTTTGTCTGGTTGTCATAAATGTTTGTACAAAGTTTCCATTTCGTATGTTCAACCATTCTTGAGAAAAAAGTTAATAACTGAAAAAAACAAAATGGCGGCTGTGTGAGTAACTAAGGACTTCCGGACAATTTAAATATGATATTTAGGTACGTTTCTTACCCAGGATCAATGCCCTAAAATATTGGTAGAGAGTTCCGGGACACCCTGTATATCTACATCCATCTATAGTTGTTCTTTATCTAACAAAAACAACGAATAAATTAAATATCTTCATATTGGCCAAGTAATTCAAAATATTTTAAAACAACTAATAACTTGTTCATAACATTCGTGTTTTTCTATTGCTAAAATAGCCTGTGTGGCGTAATCTACTTAGATAGTCAAGTTGTTTTCTTGCTAATTATAGTAAATATAATGCAAATATTTAACGATCTCGATTAGGTTAATTATCAACTATATTTATTTGGCATGATTAGTTTGGTCTTGTATCACCTCTCAATGACGACAAAGTGTTGGAACATCTTTTATTGAATTTCCCAAAGAGATAGATAATACTTGATAGACATCGATTAAGTACACATAAGCAATACTTAATGCTAATGCTAAAATAAAGTACAGGGTGGCGCAGATGGATCGGGTGGTTTTAAAATACTTGTTAAACTGTCAATTTTAAAGGTATTGGATTGAAATAAAGTGCAAAACGTGTAGTTACAATGGAAGTTTATTTACAAAAAATTATTTAAGTTGGTTTTTTAAAATTACATGCATCAAATGCCTTCCTTATCGAGCGACGCGTTCTTGGAGTCGGTCCTTGAGGTTCCGCATTGCTCGCTCAAGCACATCACCAGGAATTGATGTGATTTCGTTGTGAATTGCAGCCTTCAGCTCCTGAATGGTCCGGGGTTTGTTCATGTAGACCCATGCTTCAGGAGCTGAAGGCTGCAATTCACAACGAAATCACATAAATTCCTGGTGATGTGCTTGAGCGAGCAATGCGGAACCTCAAGGACCGACTCCAAGAACGCGTCGCTCTAGAAGGAAGGCATTTGATGCATGTAATTTTTAAAAACCAACTTAACTAATTTTTTGTAAATAAACTTCCATTGTAACTACACGTTTTGCACTTCATTTCACTCCAATACCTTTAAAATTGACAGTTTAACCAGTATTTTAAAACCACCCGATCCATCTGCGCCACCCTGTACTTGTCTAAGCGTAAAAATATCTATATTTGGAGTTTTTCCACAATTCTTCTAAGTTAATCTAAGTTAGTGTTCTAAGTGTTCTAAGTTAGTATAACGCATATTGGTATGTCAAGGAATACCTAAAGAAACAAATATTTACTTTTAATTGGTTAACTATAATGCAACTGACAAAAATCTACTTTTATATGCAGTCAAAGAACTTTTCCATTCAAAGCATTGATTCAAGAAACTATGACATTCAGTTACAAAAAAATACAAAAAAGTGAGTTTTTAATCAATTCTAAATATAGACATAGAGTTTTGTCAACATTTGCGATCCAGTATTTTGGGGGAGGGAAACAGTAAATTTCCATCTATAATAAGTTTTCTGTTGCAGCACCCTACCTCATGCATAATAATAATACATTGTGTACCAGTTATTGTAAAAAAACAAAGAATAACCACATATCTGTTGTTTAACGTTAACATTGTTCAGTTTACGAAAAAACAAACTAATATAACGGTGCATTTGTCTACTAAATTTCAGATTGTTGACAATTGGTCAATGGGTTTAACGGTACAAAAAATTTAAATCGGTATATTATTTAGTTAAAACAATAGATAAAGGTTCATTGACTAATTTTATAAGTGGTATATTGACTAAGTGTGGATTAAATGCAAACGCAAAACCCCTTTCTTGCTTTCAACAAAGAGAACGTTAATTACTAAAGTTTGTCTTGGATCTAATTTCCACTTTGATGTCTTCGTGTGACGAGGCTGTTTTCACTTTTTAAAATTTTAATTATTAGGTGTTAAATTCTGTAGGTCGTTAGGGGATATTTGTGTGTCTAAGGTTATAATAAACGGACATTATTGTGCTCCACGATCTGAAAATTTGAAAATTACACTAAGACATCTATATGGAACTTGGGGAAAAAACATTCTTATCAATGTTAAGTAAGCTTATTTTCTAATGTAAACAAAGAGGTTTAACCGTCAGTAAAATTTTAAGCTTTTTTGTAAACAATGTATTATCTAGTGTTTATAAATAGTTTGGGATCCTGTTAAAAAGTACACTTATTCGAAATATCATGTTTATAAAAGTATACTCTTCGCTTTTGTATTTTTAAAGCTACTATAACTCCGGGCATGTTTTACCATAACCGCGACACTGATTATGTAACAATACCAAATTGAAATACATTTCCATAGTAACAAGTTTTATTTATTTCCTCGATTACTTTCGTTCGGTAAACACATAATTTTACTTGACGGAAGTATGATAAGGAAACTGTTGGGTGTTCGCGTTGTGGAGGGTTGGTTCCTACCTGATGAGGTCGCTGTGGAAGCGCTTGACTGTTGTGAAGTCCTTGACCCCTCTAAGGAGGCGGCTCAAGACACTTCTCCGCAGCCATCACTTCCAGAGCTGACTGGACCGGGCTCTACCCTCTCATCGCTCCAGACGGTCAAACTGGGCGCTTTCTATACTATGTTTGTGGTTATTTGCTGCTTCTTAGTGTGGATGGCGCAGCAGGTTGATTCTTCTGGACGGTGAAGGTAGAGGGGCTTCCTCCTGCCAAGTGACTTGAGCTCTTGGCCAAACGGCCCTTCTCAGGGCCACCACACCCTCTAACTCCGCTACGCCGGTCCCCAGCCCGGGACCTCTCCAACTAATAATGACAGAAAAGAATGTTTTAATGTTCAGAACGATTAGTTGGAGAGGGAGGAGGAGGGGAGAGTGTGCTTACAAAAAAATATTTCAACTACAATAGAAATGCCAATAACCTAACTTATAATTTCATTATATTTTTTAAATCCCTGTATTAGTGTGTTAAAGAAATAAATCACGTGAACTTAAGTGAAACCGTCTTATTGATGTACTTGCATTTACAAGGCTTAACGTATGAACTGCAACTTTACTACTGTTATTATTATATACAATTACGATGTCTAAGTATAATAGGAACCTCAGAAAGCTATAATTACTTTTGTTTCTCAAATATTGTTCAGCCACCAGAAATAAGAATTTTCAAACAAGAAGGGTAGGCGTCGTCGTACCCTCAAAGAAATTAGTTACTTTCTTATGCAAAAGAATTGAGGTCAAATCTTTATAGTTCAACAGCTTTTCAATTGCTTTATGTAATAATATAGTATATGTAAAATACCTAAAGACATTCTTTATTATATTCGTATGATAGTGCGAAGGGGGTTTTCTTGAATATGTAACAATCGAAGAAAAGTTGTAGGTTTGTAATATTATAATATATTGTTTTAATAATAAACGTAAATGTTTCTAGCAAAATGTAACACTTTTAAATGCCAGTTAAATATTCAATGAGGTCAATAACAATGTTGGCACGTAGGAGGAAAGGCGATTGCCGGAATTATTGCGAGACAATGGAACAGTAGCTCTCTTCTGTTTACACATAGCTTGTATGTTACGACAACACTGGAATTCCGTATAATAAAACACAATATGCCGTAAGTGTAAAATTTAACATTGTATGTATTTAAAATTGAATGTCGTAAATGGAATAAGTCGATTGCATATTTATTTTAATATCAACATTTAATAATAGCAGAAGTCTTCAATACTTGACCTACACATTTTTGTTATCCATACTTACATTGGAAATGAAGGCGTTTAATGTGGCCAATCATATAAAGGACTACATTAATCTGTCATGTGTATATTCCACATTGTAATTAATAAGATGTAAGTATCTATATGTTCAAAGTATATTCAATATTATCATTTGTGTTTTATGATTTCCTATTCCCACCTATCCCAACATGATACTCAGACGAGGGGTACAAATTGAATATGGTATTTGGTCATGGTGGAATGGGTATATTGGACCCTACAATATCTTGGGAACTACCTTTTTATCCATGACGCTATTTCCTGAGCACTTAAATTTCCAGCAGTTACTTAAATCTTGCAGTTGTTTTTCTACACCACTACTACTAATTATAAAAACAATTCCCATATAAGCAAGCGTTTCGAAACAATTATGCTTCCTCTACACTTTTATTCCTTTTTTGGAAGTTTTTTTTTAATCCACTAATACAGATAAAGTTATTTTACAGACACAGAGTAGTACTACTCTTTAATCTATGCTAGAAGCTATTTGCAAGATCTTGTCCAGGGTCTTCACAAGAGACGTCCCATCCTCTAATCATTAAACCAACCGAGCCCCAAATTACCTTTATGTGATTTTCTGTCTTTAAAAGTCTTACAATTGTGTTCATTACGAATAATTTAAGAGTATATTTCATCACTAGGGCGTAAAGTGACTCTTTCCAACCCAAGCCCAAGTTTCAGTTTGAATAACTTCACATGAGTGATCATTATCAATACATTCTTGACCTGAAGATGTGATCCGGTTAAAAAAACACGAAACAGCTGTAGTCGGTGTACTCCCCAGAATCGTCTTACTGCAAACAGGGAATCTAAATCTATATTAGTTAATTTAGACAATCTATATGCCATTCCATCTCGGAAAAGTATATAATTTTAGATTTAAAGAATCCAAAATCACTATACAATCTCAAAGCTTGAAACGCAACTGTCTGGAATAACCGTTTAAGCTAAGTCATTTCAAATCCAGAGCGATTCTTTGCTTTATCTCATTAGGTTCAAAGTTGAGCTTAAGACTAAAGACAACTTAGTGCGTCTCTCTTTTTTCTATTTGTAATATCTCATGATCCATGAAGCTTAGTTACTGTCAAATATCATTTATTCGTGAAGAACAGGGCTGTATTTTAAAATCCAAATAATCAATTACAGCTGCGGGTATTGTCTTTAACTATTAAATAGTTATAGTTGCAAAAGTGTTTAATAATTGGTCATTTTAACATTTATTAAAAACAATTCAACGAAGACTGTTCGTAAAGTGTCCTTTACTGTGAATATAAAGCTTCGTTTAGCATTATATCCATTATATAAGTAAAAAAAAAATATTTTCATTAGTTTGTTTTAATCCTTTTTATTTACAACTTATTTTTCAGAATTTTGCAAAGAAATGTATTTGTGCATATTACCGTTAAATTTCATTCTCAGAAAGCACAATGGTTGCAGAGGTAAAACTTCGAGTACACTGATTGCATTATTGCATAGATTAGATAGGGTTATAAATCGTTCAACCATCAGTAAATTATTTTTTATATGTTTTTGAAGATTTTAAATAAATTATAATACTTAAAAACTTTTAGTATTAACTAACTGTGTTTGGTTTCCAGCCCAGTAAATGATGTTCTGATGTGTCACAACAGAAGCATACATCAATCATATGTCAATTTCTGGTGAGTGCATGTATCGTTGCCTTGTTGATGGACTGTCTCTATACATTAACGCTGTTTCCATAACATTGGCATTACAGTCCAGTATGATATCTAGTAATGATGAGGTATGTGACGTATATCATCACATACCTCGGATAGTTGTTAGGGAATGTTACTAATTACTACTTTTAATACTAATAATATTTTATAACTGCCTCTCTGCATTTGGTAATAGTATAGGCTAACTATTGTAGAAAAATTGAGTCGGATACAGCCATGATTATTAGATCAGAAATGGCATGGATCGTAAACATAAGCAAATTACGTCACTGGCCCGGATACTAATAACTGTAACAGCTGGTTTGGAAGTGTTTTGGCCGTTACATGATTAAAAAAAAACTACTTTCGTGCCAGTGCCATAACTTTTTATGATTTTGACCCATACAGTTTCACCTTGAATAATCGTAGAAACAAAGGATCCTCCAATAAATATTAGGTTGCCCGCCTAAAATTTATCAGACTTTAAAATGTGCACACCTTCTGTAAAGCAGCTGGTCTCTTATCTTAGCGAGTTACACCTTATCCTACAGCACGATGAATTAGGAGACTTCACATACTGAAAGTTAGGTTAGATAAACCGTAATCTTACTAATATTATATCTTATATAAAATTCATAAGTACACTGACTACCCGATCCTAAAATAGCTTATACCCAGCAACACTTCAGCAACAATATGTTTCCCCTATAACTTAGGTTGAATACTAGGTTGTACTATTAGGCTGGTTTTCAATAATTTGTATATCAAAGAAAATGTTTATAGATCAGGAAAATGCTAGGTAAATAAAGGTAATTTATTATTTATACATAATTTGTACAACATAGACCAGATGCACCGCAGGCCCGGTAGATACTAGAGAGAACTAACATGTTTCGAATATTCCTGTTATCTATTTTACTTATGAATTTAGTTTCATCATATTTGTTTTACTTTTTTATTAAATGTATCGTTTATTGTGTTCTACTAAAATAAAAAGTTATTTAGCTTGCTGTATAATTGCGTCTTTCTCTTGTTAATACAAAGTATTCGTTCGTTTAACGATCCAAATTTAACTCTTAGATCAATAGTCAGATTTTCACAGTAAACACAGCTGATAGTATTTACCCATTTTAGTTTAGCTATGACTTTATAATGAAAACGGGTAAACAGTTCACTTGATTGTATCGACTATAAACAGTGTGTATCTTCGTTTAAACACAATAACTGCCATTTAAATCTTACTAATATTATAAATGCGAAAGTTTGTGTTTTTGTTTGCTTGTTTGTATGTTTGTTTGAAGTTCAATCTTACTAAATGTGAAAGTTTGTGTGTTTGTTTGTTTGAAGTTCAATCACGCATAAACCACTGGACAGATTGGGATGAAATTTGGCATGATGATAGCTCACATTCCCGATTAACATATAGGCATATTCTTATCTCAAAAATCCTTTCAAGCTCCACCAAATCATTGAAAAGTTATACGATCTACCAACTGGGTGCAGCACTATATTTTTTTTTGCATTTATGTAAACAGCTAATTTGACCTAAGCAGCTAAAAAAATTGTGATACACAATGAGAACTGTGAAAGTAGGATTGTTTACAGTTATGTTTATGTTTTTAATGTCATGAATAATTTGTGATTTTTTGTGAATTTCTAATAATTATTTTTCTTTATTGTTTAGGTGAAGTGGTAGAACATTATGGCTATGGTAGATGTGTAATACCATAGTATACCGTCAATTAAAAGAAGCAAGTTTTATCAAACTTTGTCCTCCCTCATTGCACTTACATGCCAACCCCGTACGACGGGTACTCTGCTAGTATTGACATACATCTATGCTGTACAAGTAAAAATAAATAAATGTGTTAGATTTTGAAAATGTTTTTTTGGAATCCTATTTTAATAAAAATCTTTTACGCTAAGACACTAAAAACGTGTCAAACTACTATTGTAACTTAAAAATTTCTGAATTAGTTTAAATTTACTTCTTGTTAAAAAAATGTTTTCATCACGAGGCAAAATTATTTAATACTAACCGTTATGAAAAACGCATTTAATTTAATAAATTTAAGATATTCCCTGCATTTTTAACTTACGATTGCCAAAAATTAACCCCAAAGAAAGAACTAGAGATTTTCGGGATCTACAGGTTTTTTGTAACAGGAGCATTTTTGTATTTAAAAATAGTTGTACTATTCCATATCAAAAGTCTGAAAATAGTAGTATTTTACATTTCAACTACAAATAATGAAAAAGTTAAAGAAGGTGTGAGATTGTGTTAGATTAACGATAGGTCCTTCGCGTCGCTATTAGTTTAGGATCACTAAGTGGACGTTAACTGCTTAGCATAGGCTTAATGTAAGAGCTTGCCTTTAGATTGACTAACAACTAAGGGTTAAGTTACCACTAAGCCATTATCTCACATTACAAAGCCTTTCCTGTTTTGTCATGCTGATTTTTCATACACAACACTATTTTTTTTTATTTAAATATATCCTGGTTATAGTAGCCATAAAGCATTTGTAGAATTGTTGTTCCAATTTTTACGAACAATAATATTTGCATTATCTTATTTAATAAACTAATGATGAATAGAGAGGTTTTACTTAAATACAAACTTAAGTTTCCTAACAGTAAAATTGGTATTTTAAAACTAATGTTGCTTCTGTATTTGTACAAATCTTTATACTATCTAATTATACAGATTCGTATTCTCTTTTGACCTTTTTAAATGTACTTCGATTTGTTTTTCTAATAAATAGAATCACCATAAATAAAAAACACGATGTACATAAATTAAAAGTGTTAAATAGTATTTGCTGAATAGACCTTGAAAATACTATCAACACACTTTATGAAATTTTCCACAACAGTTTCATCCAAATTCAAATATAATAATAAATATTTTTTCATATTACCTATATTTTAAACAGTTTACTATTATTAAATTAAATTCAACATAGAGCTAAAATTAAACTATGGTCAAGCCCAAAGTCTCTTTGTTATACATGCCACCATAAACTAGAAAACCCAAAAACGACCCAAACACGTCTTAAGTTCTGCAAGCAATTTCAATAGTTTTCGAACATCTGACCCATGTCTACCTCATATCCTTTAAAGACTGTGGTATAGTTAGTTACTTGTAACAGCTTAACTTGCTGTAGAAACGAAGATTTTACGGAATCCCAATACCTTGTGTGGTTTTGTTATTGATTATGATCAGATTTTCTTAAGCCAGAATTAGTCATAAAAAACAGTTGGGTTAGTATTTTAACTATTAAAATGAACCCTACATTCATCTAACATATTTCTCCTGATAAAAATTTCATATTTTACCAAAGGCAATTACTATAACCCTGGCATTGATATTAGATAGCCTAAAATATGTGGTTTTATGCAAATATTATGAATCGGACATTGATTAAACAAAAAGTAATATCACAAAAATACACAACTCAAGTGAAAAAACTATAAGGTATGACTCACCAGTAAATAATATATATCTTGCATAAAAAAGATTTACTACTTTTCACCTAAAACTATACGAACTGTTATAAGACAGACGATAAGAGGAGAATGCAAACTTCTTGAGCACATTTCCAATTGTAACGGCCAATATCACTCATATGGTATTCTACTTCATAGTTTATGATCAGATTTGTATTTTATTACTTTTTGAACACTGATGCTTCTTAATGTTGACAGTGAGCAGAATATATTTCCCCTATATATATAATATTCGCAATTCATAGGTATTCTGTAAGGATTCGAACTAAGTCGCTTTACCCAAATTTTATAAAAGCTGCATTGTAATGATAAACATCTGATTTTATATTTGTTCTATTTAATGAAATGAATATTTTATCAGATGCTCATGGACGTATTTAATGGTAGAGAGTGTAACCGGGACAGTGAAAAAAACTATATAGTAAGAGGTCAACAATTTTGATATCCAAAAATATTAAACACTAATAAAGGACAATGCATAAAAAAACAATATAACACACATTGATTGCATGTAAGATTCGGAATGTACCTAAGGTAGAATAAAATGATTAGTTCACTAAACACAAGCTCATTGCATTCAAGTAGAAAAATCAAATTGAATCATTAACTAATTATGATTCTTGAGTACACGTACTGATATCAAAACATAAATGCATATTTCTCCTTTTTAGTCGATTTACAATCACTTCAAGAATAAATTTTATTTTAACATAACGACGATAAAATGGTTAAAATTAATTTAATCGCCGATATTAAAAGAAGTAATCTACCTGTAGAATCTCAAATATCTTTTTTACCAGTTATAAGAATTAAGTTGCCTTACCAGAAAAATCTGTCAACATTTGAGTGAGCAAGTTACACGTGTAGTTGTGTATTTAATTCAATGCGTCTTAATTTGAAAGATCAATAAGCAGAAAATAGGTCCCTTGTATCAAACCAGAACATTCTCAACTAGCCCCAAAGGGTGATTGTGGTAGTCAGCTGTGATGATGTAGTCACGGAGTGCCTACTGTTTTGTAAGAGTAAGGAGCCCAATTAAATGTGCATGTATCAAAAAGGCACATTCTTAACTACCCCCAGGAGGTCGATTGTGGTAGTCAGCTGTGATGATGGAGTCACGGAGTGCCTACTATTTTGTAAGATTAAGGAGCCCAATTAAATGTGCATGTATCAAAAAGGCACATTCTCAACTACCCCCAGGAGGGTGATTGTGGTAGTCACGGTGTGCTTTCTACTTTGTTGCATTAAAGAGCAGAATGGATTGTGCATGTATCAAATGGACACACATTCTAAGTTGTCGCTTTTAATTATTTAAAGTAAAGAATTACCGATTAAAAATGAAAGCCCATCAAGTCATTTTTAAAATATAATTAGTTTCTTTTCTATGGCTTTTCATACTTGACAAATTAAATGTACTATGGTTGTTGTTTGACCTATAGCAAAATGCCAATTATTAAACATTTTAACAACACCATTGTTACTGACTAATTTCATTTTATGAATATCCTTTTAATAATCTTTTCTTCTGTATAATTTATTTGTGAAGATTAAGTATCACCTGCTTGTTATATTGTTGAATGAATGGTAAATAAGGTAACTTATGAAATATTGCACTGAAAAAATTACTACTTTTATTTGACTTAGATAGTTGAGAATATATTAATCGTTTATTTTTTTAACAACTACTTCTGAGAAGGTAATATTAATTACCTTTATTCTTATTTATTCTTTCTTCTTTACTTTTATATAAACTTTTTAAATTCAAATCTCTTAAAAAATTCTTGAAATGTGTTTCAATATCTAAGACAGCATTTCAAATTATCATTATATGTAAGAGAGCTAAGCAATTTTCAAGAACTTCATATCCCGCAAGATATCTAAATCAAATCTATTTTATTTTTTTAAGTTTTAAAATCAAACAAGATTTGAAGGGTGGCGAAGGAGAGTGTCATGTTGGACGACGGAAGTTAATATAGCTCTTCCGGCCAGACCTTACTTCCTGCCAACCATCAGGTAAAAGCATTGCTATCGCTCTGCTCAAAACATGATTGTGCGGATTCGTGTCAGTAGTTTTGTATTGCAAATTTTTCGACATTCAACAATAATTTAAACTTAACGTTATTATTTAACTATGTTGTTGTGAATTAATTATGAAACTTGATTTTTTTGTAGTCTTATTAGGTACTTCAAGAGTTGATTTTAGAACAGCTCATGGGACATGTTGCTGAAAGAGCCTTTTCTAAAATTTGCTATTAACATTATCGTCAAAATATGTCTTATCTGTGACTTTTGATACGGTTAATAGTTTTATATTTTTCACCTGGTATTATAAACACAAAATAATTAAAATGAATAAAATACACAAATAATAAAAATGTTTAACAAATAAAAAATATATATATAATAATGTGTTTTTAAAACATAGCAATTTACATATTTAAAATTTATAAGCTTATGCCAAAATAATCTACAGAAAGTATAACTACCTAAAAACGTTTAAACTGTTAATAGAGGAAAGAAAATGTAAAAACGTCTTAGTTTTATTCTGCAACCTTAAATCTTAAGAAATAAACTAACTGTATTCATTTAAATGTTCAGGCTGTTAATAATAATGTTAAAATGTATTTTATTTAAAGCGTTTCACAGTTTTCATTCTGTTTTTAAAAACCACTCAAGCCGGTATGTCAAATAAGTAACAAATAAGTAACGAAATAATTTATTGTAAAACTGGCTGTTGCTTACCATAACCTGAAGTTGTTGTTTAATGTTTTACAAAGAAAGGCTAAGTGAGGCAGAAGTGAAACCCCTAAGCAATGAAAGCGACTAATTTTTTCATTTAATCTCGATTCAAACACTAGATTAGACCAGTCTAAAAAAACCCATTTCATATACATTTAAATTGTATCTTTCAATTTTCGTCTTTATATAAAAATTCATTTGGATTATAAAATATAAAAAAAAATTAAATCAATTCACAATTTACGTTTTGAAGAATTGAAGGGTCCACAGAAATGCCAATATATATATATATTATTTTTTTTTAGAGCTTGCAAACATTGCAGTGGTTGTCTTTAATATTGAATTTATGTTTACTTTAATATCAAAACTTTTCCATCAGAAATAAGTACTATTGTATTACATATAGTGTATTTGAATCGTCATTTGATGATTGAAAAACATTATTTATTAATATAATTTTAGTAACAATGACCAGTCGTTTAAAAAATATATAACACACGAAATCTATCAAATAGTTACATAAAAATATAAAACAGTTAGTTAACAAATCATAAAAAAGTTAGTTAAAACAAACTCATCATTAATTTTTACAAGGTAGAAAGGCGTTTCAACATCGATTTGAAATGATATGCGATCGTTTTTTGAACTAAATTAAATGAAATTCTATTTAATTTACAAATATTTACAGATGTAAAATGTGAGACATTCTTCTATTTACAACTGCTGGAGCGTATATTTGTTATTCATTCCTGTGAAAAATGTTATTGAAACATGGATAAGTGACTTCGGACGTTTTCATTTGCATCACCTAAGCTCATTTACTTCTCAGAATTATTCTTAAATAAGGTTTACATTTCTTAACTTGTCATGTTGGCAAAATTCAATAAAATTATGCTCCTGGACGTAATTATTCTAGCATTAATACTTGAATTGCCTTATTTATTTTCATTTATGAAGTTTAAAATACGTTTATTAGCTCTGTAGAGAAAAAATGTTCTTTTTCTGTTAAACTCGATTGTTTTGACGTATTTTACGTATATTATTTTTCTAATTTGATTTTATATGTTGATGTTACTAAAATGTTGGTTTTGTGTTTGTAAGATGAGGGAAACACCTGTAAAAATGAGCTCAATCAAATAACTGAATAATCCATTAGAAGTTAGTGGTTAAAGACATTTTTGATGTCATATTAGTAGAAGGTTAGTTCAGAACGCAAATCTCAGAAAATATGTATCGTCAACATTTGTGTCTGGGTTATGTAAAATAAAGCCTTTTTATTTAATATTAAAACGCTTACTCCTAACAAAGCCTTGTTGAAAGACCACAATGGCTGTCTTGGGAGTTGTAAGTCTTGACGATGTAAATGCTTCTCTGGAGCTAAGCTACAACTAAGCTCTCCTATTGTAAGTAATATGTTGAGACTCAGTTTAGTAAACAAAATAAAAATACCCCCATCACAAAAACCTGCCGAATAAGCGAATTTCCATCTGCCTGAATTGATTTTCATTTATATCTATTTAAATAACATTAGATATAGCGAGGTTTGCTGCAATAGGGAAACTAATAAAGTGTGCTTTTTAGTAAACTATTAATAGCTTAGTATAAATTTAACAAATTTACCAAGTTTGATAGAAATGTATCCATATACAAGCAAACTACAACATTTTACAATATCTTCTATTGGAATAACATGAGAATTTTAAATTTATAATTTTTTTGAATTTTCTCCGTTACTAATAACCGTACGAAAACACGCTGACATAGTAAATTACACATTTTTTAAGGTCGTTAAAAAGGTCTAGAGATAAATTCAGAAATTTCCGTTTTGAGGATCATTAGAAACCCCAATTTTTACCCCGTTCCCATAGTCCAATCCTGCTGGTTCGCAAATTCATTCAAGTTCATCCCGCTTTGCACCTTGGAGCCAAATTTCATCAAAATCGGACAAACATTACTCAAGTTATCGCGTTCACGGGCACATATATAACTCAAAAAATTTGAACGAATGGTGCTTTTGGCCTCTGGGAACATCAAAGTTAAAAAATAAATAGTTCCTGGGCCTAGGTCTTTTCGTGCCACCTACGGTAATAGTTACTTCCTATAGGGAAATTCGCAAAAAAATGTTTATGCAGTTGCTGAAAAAAACTTGCAAGGTAAAAATTTTATTTTATAACAGCTAATATAACTCTTTGCTAATAAATTATACATAATTTGTTTGTAAAAACTACAGCAACAATGGAAATTTATTAGGTTCTTGGTTATAGTCAATGTGTGCATAAAAGTAATTAACGAACCCAAACTAAAATATTCATCTGGCAATGATAAATCAGTTTTAGAATAAATTATTTAATACATTCGTTTTGAAGGTATAATAGAATAATGAGACATTCAACATTTATGTTTAACATTTAACAACAAATCTCGTTAAATCGTAATACTTTATACATGCAAAGTATTTAGTTTGTATAAATCAATAGCCTTATATACCTCAAGACAACTCGGTCAAAACAATATTACAATTTAAATTTTGTAAAAAAATTTCCCTGATGCATGCAAATAAATTCAGCACACAATAATTGTATAATTGAGCGGAGCGAGCGAAGCTCTTTGAGATCGGACCTTATGCAAACTATAAAATCAATTAACTCAATAACGGCTGAACTTATTGTATCCAAACTTACCAGAGGTATTTCGACAAATATTTTTGATGTAACTAAGCAAACAAATTTCAATTTGATGATACCTGTACACTTTTAGACTGACATAACATTTGCAATGTTTAACATTAGTCTTATGGGTTGCCATGATGGTTACGAGATAACAACGTAGATGTAAACAAAGAATCGTGGCGTATGCGACTCGACATTGTGTACCCACGGGCACCTCAGCTTGCACATGCGCAGATGGCCTAGGAACAGTTCCTGGGGTAACTGCTTGTAATTACAAAAGACAGTACAAAAGAAAAGGGCAGTCCGATGAATACCATTAAGCATTGATTAATAATGCAGTACACAGATTCGCATTACTAATTACTGTCGGCCTTATACAAGCAAATTATTTCTTTTGGTGATTCTTATTTCTATTAGTTTTGTAGCAAATAATGCTTTATAACAGCAAAAGAAAATCATCATAATTGAAAATTATAGAAACTGAATTTCCGAAGCAGGTATTCAGTATTTTCAAATGTTGATAACAGTAACCTATCCTATATAAATACAGTTGTTAGGCTTGTACAGAAGTCAAGTTGCGACTATATTAATTATTAAATAAATACCTAGGCTTATATAGAAGTCCACTTTTAACTAAGGTGTGCAAATACCTAGGCATGTACAGTTACGATTACGATGCGTAGGCATACTAGCCTAGACTACTAGGCCTGTACGGAAGTTCAGTAGTGAACTTACAACTATTTAAGTAAATATTTAACTAAGTTTATACTTAATACTTTTTTATACTTTCTTATTAAATGTCGACCATACAAAGTAGGTGTTTGTATAGAAGTCCACTTTTAACTTAGGTGTGTAAACAATTGGCTAGGCCTGTACAGTTACGATTACGATACGTGGACATACTAGCATTGACTTTATATCTACTACTGTAGATATAAAGTCAATGATACTAGCCTAGACTGCTAGGCCTGTACAGAAGTTCAGTAGTTAAAACTATTTTATTAAATATTTAACTAAGCTAGTATTGAAGTCTATTTTTAGCTTAAATGAATAAATAGTCGTCTGTAAATAAATACAGTTACGATTAGAAAAGTAGGCCATTAATTAATTAGCCTAGACTGCTTGGCCTGTACGGGAGTACAGTTATAACTAAGCGAAATATGATAAGGCATAAGACATTTATTCATCATTTTTACATATGTAATCCATAGATAGGTCAAATTGTTTGGTAAATACATCTTGTATTCAGTCTTGGGTAAATAAATGTATAAATACAGGGTGATTGAAAAGTCTGGGTACGGCTTAATATTTTAAAATATAATGCAGATTGAGCTACAATACTTGGTACAAAGTTACAGGGCATAAAACTCTATTTTAACACATATTCAGTGATCCAATAACTCTTCAGGGGGACGGCCCACAAGGAGTCGGAAGAAAATCTTAAATGGAAGCATAGGTCAATATTCACATCAAATTAAAGGTCTTTTTTAGTAGAATACAATGCCGCAAACCGTACTTTAAAAGGTTGATCCTGAGCAAAATGACAGATGTTCAAAGATTTCTTGAATCCGCCATTTTGAATCTTTGAACGACTGTCTTTTTTTACTCAGACATTCTTTTGAGCTTGAATTTACGGAATCGGAATCTACTAGTGAAGACCTTTAATTTGATGTGCATATCGACCTATGCTTACGTTTACAATTTTCTTCCGATTCCTAGGGCTGTGCCCCCTGAGGAGTAAGCGTATAATAGCAATGTAAATTAAATGAATCTTTGAACAACTGTCATTTTGCGCAGGATCAACCTTTTGAAGTGCGGTTTGCGGCTTTGTATTCTACTAAAAAAGATCTTTAATCTGATGTGCATATTAACCTATGCTTCCGTTTAAGATTTTCTTCCGACTCCTTGTGGGCCGTCCCCCTGAAGAGTTATTGGATCACTGAATATGTGTTAAAATAGAGTTTTATGCCCTGTAACTTTGTACCAAGTATTGTAGCTCAATCTGCATTATATTTTAAAATATTAAGCCGTACCCAGACTTTTCAATCACCCTGTATATAAATAACAAGGAAATCAGTTAATAATCGATATTCCTCCTTTTTCCCGTAATAAGATTAATTATTGCAGCCAACAGAACTAGCATGCTGCCATTTTGATGTCAGGTTGGATATTTACTACAACCCAACAGGTTTTACATAAACACAACAACTCAACTACTTCCTTTAAACTGAATGGTGTCAAATGTTCTCGAAGGCTATTTCCACTAAATCTTGCCTGTGCGATTTCGGTACATCGCAGCCAAGCTGCATACTGGTACTGTATATGAGGCTGTGGTGGACCTAGGAAAGTCAGAATTTTCCCTCGGCTTGACTTATGGAGCATTAGGAGTTATAACCATCGAGGGCTTGTTGATCGGTTCCTTTCTATAGAGAGAGTCGAAAGCATAAATAAGAGCAGCAAATGGCAAGAAAAGAAAAAGAGATTGAAAGACCCAAGAAAATTGCTTATAACTGTAGGCTTGAATAATTTGATTTTTGTATTGATCAAAAAACTTCACTTTTGTTTTTATGTTGTAATCCATAACATATTTGGAAATAACAAATTGTATTTTTAAAGAAGTTTATTTGTTTATATTAATGCTTGCTTACTCCGCTAAATTAATTGGCGGACCTGAGGCCGCATGCCTAGTAAAATTTACAAAAAAATACTCCTTATAAACTATTTTTATTACCATTTTAAATTTGTAATAATTTTTTTAAGAAACTGAGTACTTTTGATTTATTAGTACTAGTTAAAACATAATATCATTACATAAGGTCCGTATGATTGAATTTTTATAAGTAACTATTATTTTTATAAGTAAGGACGATTTAAGATTGGTTTAGTTATACAACCCTGTAGAGTTGAGAACGAGTCAGTCACCTCACCCTCAAACATTCGTCTACTATTCGTTCTAAACGAGATGTCTGGATGGTTTCTAGGACCTAGGTTTCATAAAATAAGTTTCATGATCCGTTAGCACCCAAGACAAATGATCCGGGTAAAATGCCATCTGATAAGGGTTTATTATCTATTCCCCGTGGCCAGAAGAAGTTTTAGTTGGCGTAGGCCTACTACATAGTGTGTTCCATCTGCTTTCTCCTGTAAATAATAGAAACTATGTATAATCAATAGTAACTGAATGAGTAATTTCGTAACTATGTGTCATGCATGCACACTTTGGATTAGCATTCAAACGAATGCCGTACCTAAAACCATTCATGGTAAAAAATGAACACAGATAGGTTACTTATAATAATTTCATCGGCCAAACCTTTTCTGGTGTAAAAATAGTGGAAGGAAAATATAGATGTGTTGTAGTGATTTCGTATAGAAAATATTTTGAACAAAGTATGTAATTATGAAATCTAAGCACAAATATTGCACAGGTATAATAAAAAAAAAATGTTTAAGTTAAAAACCACCGATGTACCTGAATCAAAACGTGTTACCAAACAAAACATGACCCCCACCCACTGATGTTCACTGTTCAGGCATGTTGTATGCTGCGTTGATGTGACATTTGGTGATTCGGGATTACACGAACACACGTGTGTTGCGATGTTGTTACTTTGATGTCGTATGACAACAGCTCTTGTTAATCTTTTGTTCAGAGAAATGGGTTTGGACCGCTTTCAGTTCTTTCTCATAGTACGAAATGCCACAGGCATGTGGTAATAAGAGATAACATATTCTTTTTAAATGAAGTTCATTAAATTATAACACAAAATCTACGTTTTGGTTTTACTCAACCAATGTAAAAAGCCACGGTGAATAATTGCATACATTCAATATTTCATTTTCTAGCCCAGTATGTTAATCTACTTATCTTTATTTAATTCTAGTATGTACAAGTACAGTATTACCAGAAACCATTTTACTAATAATTAGTAAATACAATAACTAGTAATACAATACAATAATTAGTAATAATTAGCAATAATTAGTAATACAATAATTAGTAAATACAATTATTGTATTTTACAAAGATTTAAAAATTAAATTGAAGATTTAAAAATTTAGTATGTATTGAGGAGGTTTCAACTTAAAATATCCGAGAAAAACGTATTTGGTTGAAAAAATAATAATATTTTACGTGTAAATTGTTTTATTGCTTTCAAAAGCTCGTTTGGTAAACAACATTTTCTATGAAGGTTTAACGTAGCTTAAATTATAAAAAAAATCACCTAATGTTTTTCCAGAACACCATAGTAGTAACTGTTTTGACAGGTGTGAGGTAAAAATAAAATAATCAAAGGCATCATCCGGTTTCACATATAACACAATGAAAAGTAATCTCCAACTGTTAATCCTCGGGTTTAAATGCGACTTTGTGTTTTTCATCAACGTAATAATGTTACGTTTTTATATATCTGCATTGGGGATTTTTGTATTGTTGTAAACTGTCTGTACTTAGAACCGCAAACAATTTGAATACAGTTTTTATCCCGTGCGTTGAGCCGTGCACCATGCATGCTTTTTGTCTTGTTATTGCACTATCGTTGTCGATGGTCGCTTTATAAGTAAAATGTATAGTTTTGTCAACTAATTGTTGCAGAAAATATAATAACACCTAATCAAACTGTTAGTCGATTGAAAACTATTTGCTTGTGTTATCATTTCATTACCGTCAACAACGTGTGTTGCATTTACGTAATTGTCCATTTACTCCATTTGTGGTTCAGTTCATAAAGAGCTTAATGGAGTAACGAAAAATTGCATTTTGACCATATCAGTTTTCCGTAATGATAATCATTAATACTCCATAGCGACATAGTGTTTGATTAAAATTTCTGTTCTAATCCCGTACACTAATTTTAATATCCTTGTTAGAGCAAAGTTGCAGATTAAACGGATTTAAAGCAGATGTTTAAACACTTGACACATTATAAAGTGTAATAGTAATACGATTTTCAGCTCTGAGTAAGATACATATTATTAACATGAGAATTTTCTGTTATGATAAACAAGGATTTATGTTTTCAATAAAGGTAACAAGAGAGTATATATTTTTTGAAATATCAAAACCTCACCTTACACTTGTAGTTTTTCGAGAGTATTTTATTTTATCTTATTTTATCGGACCAGGAATGCGTTAATCTTCTTTCATTAAAGCAACATTTCAAAATAAAAATAAATAAAACTGGAAATTCTCTTAGTTTGCAGGTGTAATTAGACAATTTATTACTAAGACCACAGCGATTTACTGTTACTTTTTTGTTTAAGTCTTTGCAATAAAATGGCATACTATATTGAATTATAAATTTGTAACACATTAAAAATGGATCCTTTTAAATAGTTGGATCGGGCAAATGCTTAACATCGTAATTAGAAAATTAGTAAGTACCTGTTTGGGTTTTAATCTGTGTTTCCACTTGTTTTATCCTTTTCACACGTGTGCACAAATATTAGTAAATGTGAACGCGATTCGTACTTAGCAAATTCCTCATACACTATTATTTTATTATTTAAATAAAAATGTCCACTATCACAATTTTGCGTTGCAATTTCCATGTGATGTACTTAGCTCTAAATAAAATACGAGTGTATTTTCAAACCCTTTCCTCCAATGACAGATGATTTGAACTACCCCGTTTTACAGTACTTACTTGACAGTTTATTAATTGAATTCGATGATCTAATTTTCGATTGATTACACAATGGTTTAGGCTCGGTGTACAGAGATAATAAACAATTTAAGATAATTACAAGTGTAACACATGTGACGGCAGAGGAGCTGTCTGTCTTGATTAAGTCTGAAGATGGATCGGTCTATTAACGTTTCTCTTCTAATATCTTCGACTAGAACCGTTGACATTCAGTTCTTTTGGTTGCGTGGAAGCAGATTTGAGGAAAAAAAGAATTAACGTAGTTTATTGAATTGAGCTTCTAAAAATCAAAGCCTTATTTCCGACTTACTCTACCAAATGTTTATCAAACCGAACAGAAACCCCATCTTATTGTAAATTCTGGTATAATTTTAAGTAAAAAAAACTATTGAACTAAAAAAAAATAGCACACTCAATGAGAAAGACATTCAGTTAAGGTATTCGAATAAATATTTGCATAAAACGTGTTCATATAGATAAGACACCTGTATAGAGTAAAGTATTAGGACAAAATTGAAACAAATCATCTAAGGAGAAAATAATTAGGAAAAGTAATAGATTACATGTTTGGCTGTTTTAACTACGTGTTTTATTAGTACGTACAAAGAGAGTGAGCATTGATTAGAAACCTATGATTAAAACATTACAGTAAAATGGCTTATTAGGCCTTACATTATATTACGCTGCCCCAACTCTTAAGTGTGTAAACTTAAGGGTTTTTTTATTCGTGTGTCATTATTGTATGTATATCAGGTACATAAATTTAGAGGCAGAATAAAGTTTTACAAAAACGTCCTGGTAACTTAAACATTGCTATTTGGATTCCGAGCTGATTGAAACCCAGATATCGCCATTAAAATATCAACTGGAGTACAAAAAAAACAAAAAAAAAACTGTTATGGCAAATAATTACATATTGACGTACAATATCTCACAAAATAGTATATTTCGTAACTAGGGCCGAAAATGAGGTTTTGCCGGCTCGAGATGGTTTTTAAGTTCGAGACGAAGTCGAGAACTCAAATCGATCGAGAGCTGCAAAACCATTTCGGTCCGTGGTTCGAACGCTATTTTTCACCACACTATTTCCTATTACCACTATTCACCACTATAATAATGCACACTGATAGTCAACACAACTACAACTTTAAGGTTATGTGAAGAAATAGTTTGAGGAGTTTGAGCAAAAATAAAAATGAATAGTTGCTAGGAAACAGTGACAATAACACAATTCTATTGCAATGCTATGGATTTTGATCGTGTATTTAAAATGCATTCATGTTTTAAGTAAGTAAGCGGACAGCTGATTTTGCGGCCCCGGCCTGTAAAAACCTGCTCGGTCCCCAAATTACGATGACAGCTGGCATGGCCAGCAAAACGTAACTTTCAGCCACCAATTAACGTATGTAATACAGCCAAAAACATCATAGTGTGGTGAAAAATACGTTAAAATCATCAGTTTCAAAAAAACACAAATAAAAAAAATATTTTTTTACACTACTTTATCTTTGACCCCATATACATCTAGAAAACTCTTTAGCCAAGTAGTTAACTAATACAAACAGTATTATTGTCCAAGATATAAATTTAGAAGTTGATTTATTATGTTATGTTCATCAAAAGAGGTCACCGGGTTTCCTAGAATCTCAACTCTAATAATTCCACTTTATATAAGCTGCTTGTTTAGGCATCATTTACGAAACAATCCATTATAAGACAAAACGTCTGTCATATACAAACACGTATGTACCTTGTGATATCTGGCCGTTTTGACTCCGACGTTTTACATTATTAGGATTTTAAGCTACGTGGAAGTTTGTGAGCCTGAGGCCTGAAACCGCTTAACAAGGGCAGCAATGTCATACGTTCGGCGCTATCTCCTAAAATTTAGCTTTATAAATTCTATATACTAATTGAAGAAGGCAAATTCCAAATTAAAAGAGGCTGTACACCCCTTAGATTAAATTAAATAAAAGTAAAGGTATTTAGAAGTTTTATACGTACAGTAGATAGCATAACTGATAACTATTGATTACTTTAACTGCAGATTGGTAAATCGCTATTTAAAATTTGCATGGAAACAAACTGATTGTAGTCGTAACTTCAGTAATCCCATTGATGTTTCAATTGTATCATTGCACCGCGCTAAGTTAAGCTATGTACAATTGAATGCGGTGTTGTTGTGGATCAATTAAAAGCTATAACGCTTTGTTTATTACCAAACTGCAGTAAGTATTTTAAGCTTTGCTAAATTAATGTTTGGTGTTTTATGAAAGATCGTTAAGTTTTATCTAGATTCGTTTACGAACATGTTTATACTTTAATATTACAGCTTTCTTTTTTAACGAATTTCCCATATAGGGAATAAGCTATTACCGTAGTACTCATGGTAAGACCTGGACCCGGGACCGATATAATTGTTAATTTTGAGGTCCCTAGAGGCCAAAAACACCATCCGTTCAAATTCATATATATATGGGGTAAAAATGGGGTTTTTCCGTTTTTTACCCTAAAACAAAAAAATTGTAATTTATTTTTAAACCATTTTGTAGTGCTTAAAAAAAGAGAAAATTTAGTATATTGAAGCACTGTTGCATGCCTAACGGTCACAGAGAAAATTCAAAAATAGTGTAATTTTAAATTACCATGTTATTCTTATGGAGAAAATGAAAACTGTGGTAGTTTACTTGTTTATGGATATATGTTGATAAAATTTGGAAAAATGTATTTATTTCATTCTATACTATTGACGTATGGTCAAAGAACACTTTTTACCTTCCTCGTAGCAGCAAACTTAAGCACTCGTTAAATCTAATGCTATTTAAATTGGGAATAAATATGTCTTATTCATGGAAATATTTTAGTAATAATGTAATCAGACAAGTTGAAATTCGCTTAGTCTGCAGGTTTGCTGCGGCGGGGTTTTAATAATTATGACGTTCAATATATTAATGCACTCTGTAATATTGCGTGTTTATGGTATAACCATTTACAATTTATGAAATGTATAAGAATGACTAGTATAGTTTTTTGTCAAAGGATACTTTGGATTATTACTTTGCTGTCAAAAAGTTTTTATTTTTTAAATTGGCATTTCATGCAATTATAAGTTTAAAACATAATTAAACCCGTTCTTGCGTAAAAGATACTACAATTTGTGTTATAATGTTAAAATACAAAGTTCGACACGAGTTATTAGATCCTTATCTAGACATCTCTTATTTCCAAACTTTTGAATGTATTAGAATATAACATTTAGGAGTTAAATTAAACACTTTTCGCAGTAAAAATTGATAAATTGTATTATATAAAAAAAAACATTAATAGTAGCTTATTTCCTATATGGAAAATTCGCTAAAAACAATAAATGGTCTTTAATTTTGACCAAGTTTCTGGCTTTGCCTCTCCATTTTTATGAACAATAATTAAACCGATATCTGTATAGCTTTGTTGAATCCAACAGGTTAAAGCCCAAACTAGACAACACAACAATATTGCGTATCGAAGAGATGGCGATAATTACGTCAGGAATTCATTGTCAAAGACCATTTGATGAATAGTATGGAGCATAACTTTGCATTTTCACCGCGTTTTCATAGTGCGGAATGTGTCAATGGAATCGTATCTGAAAATGTCAACTAATGATATTAGTGTAACATATATAATATTCTAAATTAATTGACTATTATAGTCATCATTTTTATGTAAAATTAAAACATATATTTCATTATTTAAAAACTTTACTGATTTAAGATTTTAGCATATTTTCCACACAGGATTTATGACTATCTTATTTAAATACTTCCAAAGTTATATTTGATATAATTAAACAAATCATAAGTCAATGTCAATTTCATTGAGATAAATTAAATAATCATCCAATACAGAATTTTGGATTCCCTCATATTTTAGACATTTTACAGTTGCTATCACAATGATTATCTTGTTATTAATATTAATGATACATCTACATGCTACACAACCAAATAAACATAATGTCAAACGTCGTATTTAAATCTAATTAATTAAGTTGAATTACGTATAATGTTATAATATTTTAATTATAATACCTTACTGATAAGATTAGCAACCCATTAAACTTATAAACGAAAGTAGGCATTCATTAACTTAGTTGTTTAGGTCACACAACGATAGCTGACCACGTGAATCACGCTAGACACAACATACAGTACACTGGATGACCATTTAGTTTATATGAGTGTCCAAATTGTAATATGGATATGGTTAGATTTTAGTAGAGTCTTATATTTTGTAAGTTATAAGTTTTTTAATGGTAAAATTATTACCAGTTGGCAACAAATACACAGAAACTAACACGAGAGAGTTTAAAAGTCATTAAGTCTATCTAATTTAATGGTATTGACACTTTTGCTTGGGACAACATATTTTATTCCATAGACATTACAAATATATTTCAATCCATCACTCGTAAGAAATAAATAAGTAACCGATTAACTTTCTCTGCGACGGGGCTTACAAATGGCTGTGAAAATGACCTTAAATGAGTTATTGGGGGTGCCAAGAGTTCTTACAGAAGACCAAAAAGGGATAAAGGTCTTCTAAGATTTATACACTGTATCATATTGTACAATAATTTCAACATATTTCAAGTCGAGTTGAGCAAAACATGTAATGGCAAGGCAAGGATGGCTCCAGCCAATCAGAATTCATCTGTGGTAGAATGTTTTAGAAGCTGATGTTCCGCGTATATAAGCCCGGTGACACGTGTCTCGGTCTTAGTTCATTGCTGTTTGATCTGTAAATTTGTTAAAAGTTTCAGTGATATCTTTTTATGTAACATTTTTGGTTAAACCCCGACTTGGGTGAGTAGATTTTATTTTTAATAATTAGACCAAAATTAATCTTGCCTTGCCAACCAATGTAATCATTTAAAATAATTAAAACCTTTTGTAAAAATTAGTAAAACCTCAGAACTTGCACAAACATAAAAGTTTAATTCTGTTTAGTTATGTATAGTAAATAAATTTGGCTTTTAAAGAATTTTTAAAAAGAAACTATTCAATTAAATATCTAAAGAATATTAAATCAATTATTTGTTTTCAGGGTTTTTATTCTTACACTTCTAATTTTGATGTAAATTTATATATTTTAAAATGAAGATGTAATAAACCGAAGTGGTATTCTATTTGGATGAAGAAGTTTTTATTTGATGGATTCCGAAGTTGATAATATTTTATTTAAGGTCAATTTTAAGTTGTATTGCTTAAAGTAGGAACAAGCGGTATAACACATTTATCACTCATTGCATAATATTCAGTCATCTGGAGATAAATGTCGGCATCGGATATGTTTCTTGTGGTCAAAAAACGATTACTGGCCTTATCTCGCATGCGTAGAGAGATTCAATAATTAAGAAATTGTAAATGCACACAGCGAGGCGTACACGTCAGTTACAGAGAGGGCTGCAGAATGTTATGTTCTACTACAGACTATAGACCAATTGTCTAGTAATGGTTTATTAATTATCTGTGGTTCTACTATGATGCCAGTCCTGGCGAGTTCTTACACATATTTTACTGTATTAAATGTATACTAGTTGCTCTGCCCGTGCTTCGCTACGGGCTAAGAATGTAGAAAAGAAAAATTCGGTTTTACTGCAAAGAAAGCTCAATCCTGCTTATTGATTATTTAAATTAAGATCTCTTAATTTATTACAGTACTATCATTTTATATAGTGTATAGCATTTCAAATATATGCAAAAGTATTATTCATTGACCACATGGCACCAAAAAACAATTCTCCTTGTAAACAAATTAAATTAAATAGCAGAACAGCATTTCTGACAACAGTTGTAGTTTAATAACAACGTTTGTTTCCCATGTTAATCTTAAGGAGAAGTACGAAACTTTAAAGGGCCCCAGCACCTCACTCTCTAATTATTCCCCTAAAAAGAAAGTTTCCTGCACAACTTCACGTTACGCTCTTCCCAATGACACCAAGAACATGTCAATCGGTTCAGTAGTTTCGGAGGAGTAATTGTCACGAAAAACCTGCTTGCGTATATTAAATAAGTATAGATGTTATTAATGTAATGTGTAATGTATATGTATATTAATATAGTATACAAACGAAAGTTAAAATAATTACCATCCATATCAAACCTTATGCTCAAACAACAGAAAAACCCCCTTCGTTGAAAAAATAGCTCTATATGAATTAACAATAAATCAAGTAAAATGTCCGAGATATCTGTTGAGTAACTAACCTAGCCAAAATTAAAATTATTGAAAATAATATTTGTTGTACGTTTAGAACTTTTTTATGGCGTATAAAAATATAAAAGCGTCTTATATTATTTTTGCATCAAGCCTACAGTGAAAGATCAATTATTTTATACATAATACTACGAAAATTGCAGGATTTATAAAAAGCTCCCAGAGAAATCTAGAGATGGTCCAATATACCACACCCCTAATGGCCATTTGATTGACCCAGTGCAATGGTGAGGCGATTGTTACGAAAGCTCAAATCCGGTAATTATATTTAAATAATATAATACTAGGTGGCGTTCGCAGAGGCATCCACAAAATTGAGCGGAGTCATCAAGGGTTCATATTATATTGTTTTTGTCATACTGCAGTCAAATCGGTCGTTTTTAATACATGCGTTGCGGGTCTAATGTAGCATTTTTACTCTTTAGGGAGTAAAAATAGTTTTTAGCCTCTATGGAGTAAAAATCAGCTGTTGTCAACTGAGTTGTAAATTTCTATTGTAAACGACTGCATGCATCGAAATATGTATCGATTCGTGCTTCGTAATCATTTTAACCCACAGTATACAGTCTCTTCACATAGCATTTTAGCATTGCAGATACATCAATCCATTCCCTCACTCAACACTTCTCACCTTTACTACTTCCTTCACCACCCCCTACGTCGTGGACCTGTTTCCCTCTCTTCCCATAGCCTTTTAGGATTACAGGTACATTAATGCAATTGCCAAAGACAGTTCCCACACTCAGCACTGCCAGCCTTTACTACTTCCTTCACCATTTCCTACGTCGTGGGGCCTGTTTCCTTCCCTTCTCATAGCATTTTAGGATTGAAGATACATTAATCTAACTGCCACAGACGGTTCTCACACTATGGTCATACTTTACTACTTCCTACATCGTGGACCTGTTTCCATCACTTCCCATAGCATTTTAGTATTTTAGATATGTTAATCTAATTGCCACAAACATTGCCCACACTCCGCACTGCTAGCCTTTACAACTTTTTTTCACCATTTTCTATGTCGTGGGCATGCTTTCATCCCTTATCATAGCATTTCAGCATTGCAGATACATTAATCTAACTGCTACAAACGGTTTCCAGTTTCCACACTCCACACTGCTCACCTTACTATTTCCTTCACCTCTTCTTACGTCGCGGACCTGTTTCCCTCTTTTCCCATAGAATTTTAAGATTGTAGATACCTTAATCTAATCGTCATAAACAGTTTCACACTCCGGACAGCTCGCCTTTACTACTTCCTTCACCACTTCCTACGTTACGGACCTGTTTCCCTCCCTTTTCATAGCATTTTAGGATTGCAGATACCTTAATCTAATCGTCATAAACAGTTCCCACACTCCGGACAGCTCGCCTTTACTACTTCCTTCACCACTTCCTACGTCACGGACCTGTTTTCCTCCCTTTCTATAGCATTTTAGGATTACAGATACCTTTATCTAATCGTCATAAACAGTTCCCACACTCCGGACAACTCGCCTTTACTACTTCCTTCACCACTTCCTACGTCTCGGACCTGTTTCCCTCCCTTTCCTTAGCATTATTGGATTGCAAATACCTTAATCTGTTGGTCATAAACAGATCCCACACTCCGAACAACTCGCCTTTACTACTTCCTTCACCACTTCCTACGTCACGGACCTGTTTCCCTCCCTTTCCCTAGCATTTTAGGATTGCAGATACCTTAATCTAATCGTCATAAACAGTTCCCACACTCCGGACAGCTCGCCTTTACTACTTCCTTCTCCACTTCCTACGTCACGGACCTGTTTCCCTCCCTTTTCATAGCATTTTAGGATTAGCATTTTAGCACCTTAATCTAATCATCATAGACAGTTCCCACACTCCAGACAGCTCGCCAGCTCACTTTGACTACTTCCTTCACCCCTTCCTAATTCGCGGACCCGTTTTCCTCCCTCCCCATAGAATTTTAGGAATGCAGATACCTTAATCTAATCGTCATAAACAGTTCCCAGACTCCGGACATCTCGCTTTTACTACTTCCTTCACCACTTCCTACGTCACGGACCTGTTTCCCTCCCTTTCCCTAGCATTTTAGGATTGCAGATACCTTAATCTAATCGTCATAAACAGTTCCCACACTCCGGACAGCTCGCCTTTACTACTTCCTTCTCCACTTCCTACGTCACGGACCTGTTTACCTCCCTTTCCATAGCATTTTGGGATTGCAGATACCTTAATCTAATCGTCATAAACAGTTCCCACACACCGTACAACTCGCCTTTAATACTTCCTTCACCACTTCCAACGTCACGGACCTGTTTCCCTCCCTTTGCATAGCATTATTGGATTGCAAATACCATTAATCTATTGGTCATAAAGAGATCCCACACTCTGGACAACTCGCCTTTACTATTTCCTTCGCCACTTCCTACGTCGCGGACCTGTTTTCCCCCCTTCCCATAGCATTTTAGGATTGCAGATACCTTAATTGAATCGTCACAAACAGTTCCCACAGTCTGGACTGCTTGCCTTTACTACTTCCTTCACTACTTCCTACGTCACGGACCTGTTTCCCTCCCTTCCCATAGCATCATAGGATTGCAAATACCTTAATATAATGGTAATAAACAGATCCCATACCCCGAAAAGCTCACCTTTACTACTTCCTTCACCACTTCCTAGGTCACGGAACTGTTCCCTACCCTTCCAATTGCATTTTAAGATTGCAGATACCTTAATCTAATCGTCATAGACAGTTCCCACACTCCAGACAGCTCGCCAGCTCACCTTGACTACTTCCTTCACCACTTCCTACGTCGCGGACCCGTTTTCCTCCCTTTCCATAGAATTTTAGGAATGCAGATACCTAAATCGAATCGTCATAAACAGTTTCCACACTCCAGACTGCTCACCTTTACTACTTCCTTGACCACTTCCTACGTCACGGACCTCAAGCTAGTGTCGTCATTTGATTATATTTATGATCCATACCGTTTATGTTCTAATATCTGTGAAATAATGCTATCAGCTATTTTTTCATCTACTGCCTTCAAAAGTCAACAGCTGATCATATGTCTTTGTTTATGTGTCAAATACTGCTTCCATAAGGATTACATTGAAACTTTGAGACCCAGTGGGGCGGATTCCTGAGAGACTTTTTTAACGCCATATAGATGTTAGCACTCACCGATATGGTCTTTATCACCATGCAAAATTTGAAAACGATTGGTCCAGCCGTCTAGGAGGAGTTTGCGTATTACGAAATGCATAAAAGTCGATGTATAAGAGCTCCGCTCAATAAATATATTTAAAAAATGGCTCTAAACCGGAAAACGTGAGTAATAACATTTGCAGGCACTCTTACATTTTAGATCGCAATTGTTTGAACTTCCCTTATAGACTACAATCAATCCATATTAAAAAAGAAAAAATCCCATACTATTCATAAATATTATTCATTAAATATATTATACAGACTAACAATCATACAAATAATAAGCAGTACGGATATTAAACAACAAACGGAATGAATGCGGCGTATACTAGTAATATTTAAACTATATCATCTGATTTTGCATTTCCATTTAAATACTATTAAAACATCTTTACTTTCAGACCAGTGACGTCATGTGTTAATTTTTATGATCCATACCGTTTCTGTGCAAATATCCGTGCTAAGAAGTAAGGTTTGCAATTATGGGTAGTAAAGTTATAATTGCAACAATTTAAAACCAGAAAGCGACGTCATGGATCATAAACAGCCGCTACGTGACGGTTTAATGCTTTATTGCTTCTTAACAGTTGTTTACGATTGCACGGTCATCCGTGTTGAAAATAGACTTCAGATCTTTGGCAATGTTTGTTCGTTGGCAAAAAATGGGATTAGACATTTTAGTAGTAACTCGTTAGAACGAAATTATTACATTATTTTTAAATTGTTTTCACCGTACTAGAATGTTATCAACCATATTCGGATCTGCAATGTATAAACTAAAGTAGCATTCCTAGAAACGTAATTCGATGTTTGTGGTCCCAGGGCAAAGAGTCGCTGATTTCTGCACTAGTGCGATAATTTTTTGATTATGAAATACTGCGTTTGTTGGACCAACTCTAATATCTCAAAGGGTTATATTGTCGATTTTTTATCGTTTAAATATTTTTTTAACTTTGAAGCGTGTACACTCGGATGAAAGGGTTTTGAAGCTGTCAATGTTTTCAACAACGTCCCGTAATTTACAAATCCTCTGTAGCTAGTGGAAGTTCATTTGCTGTCATAAAGGAACAAAAGTTTAAGGAAAATGAATAAAGTAAATTAAATTAATATACAGTAAAGTAACTCAGGGCAAGATTGCGAATGGGGTAAGAGTACGCAGAGCAGAAATTTTTACTTTGCGCTTGAGCTAGTTGTACCACTAAGTCTCGTCCAGTTATACACATCGATGGTCTCATCCAGGGCAAGACAGTACCCTAGTAATTCCTCCGTAGTTTGATGGTTCCTCTCAGTTTATTCATCTCACAATGTGGTAAGATAATTTCACCGTTATTTTGATCTAACTAAATATATAATTATATTTAACTTCATTATAAAACTTCATTTTGTTTGAGTTAAGCCTCCGAATCACTGATCAATACATCTAGGCCTAACGTAGGCCTACAGGTGAAATTACCAAGGGCACAATCTTTCAAGGTCATAAGGATCACTTGACAGCTCGAGCAGGTAATTTCACCAGTACACCTAATATTTAAGATTTTGGGAATTAGTATACGTTAGTCCAATAATTAATTCAATCGTTTCAATCCTATACAGTTTAAATGGTCAATTTATGCTCTCCTTATAGCCATGTTAGTTTACTTCCATTAATAACCACAGCGAGTAGCAGGTCATTACATGTAAAAACTTTGAATGTGGGGTTTAGAGTTCACATTGCCGTTGGGGCAAGAGTTCGCATGCACAAAACATGTTATTTCAGTGCTCACACCTCGTTGAAGAAATCAAAATTTAAAATAACTATTCAACAGCCAAGGACATCAAGTACCAAAATCATCCGTCCAGAGATACTGCCAAAGGAGGACTGGATTCAACGTACTTCATGCAAGTGCATGACTCTTGTTCAAACTATGAGGATGGGAGCAAATTCACTTTTGATAACTGATAAAAAGAAAATTACCACTAAGGACGTCCTAAACTTAAATCGTTTTGTAGTATTTAAGTAAATGAGTGTGTTTGTAGTATTTAAGTGAACTCTTGCCCCACCCACGTGGCAACAGTTCGCAAATGTAACTTTTCGTAACATTATTATTTTATAAATTATACATTAATGATAATTGTAAAAATAAATTGTAGTTTGCTTATCAACTAACCTACGATTGCTTACTATTAGTTTTGTTTCAATTGTTAATCGTTTGACTTATTTTTTTGGGGGGTTAAACTTTAAGTGCGCACTCTTGCCCCAAGTTCCTATACTTTGCCTCATATTTAATTTTATGAGAATACCCTCACCTTTTAGAGGTTTTTTGTTTCACGTGTATATTAGCTTTTCGTATCAATAGATTTTACGACTGTTAAAAACTGTTTGGATAGTTAATTCTTTGTTAATTACATTGTTTGAAATGTAAAAATAAACTGTATAATCAAACTTACACATTCTTTCTCCTAATAGCTTTTCAAAAATCCTCATCATTGGTAAGTGGTGAGAGTTATTATGATATTCCATTGGAAAACCTCATGAGTCGCGATAACTTTTGAACCAACATTTTCTTCAGCAATGAGGGTTGTAAAATTGTGATTACAGTTAAGATTTTCAATTTACAGTAAAATTATTCTGTAGGGCTTTTGGTGGTAGTTATATCCTCTCATTATTTTCAAAAGTCAACTTAGATCTTATTGGTTAATCATTTTGTATTATAATATGTTTGATAGTATTTGATTCAATTGTTCTTTTCCGTAGTTAAAAAGCTGTTTCTTGGTGTCGGATTCCAGATCGACGTTTCAAATATACAAAATTTTACTCATATTAATTATATGATGGAAATAAATTATATTTCTAAATAGAAATTAGATACAAATGTATAAAACACCATTACGTTGAGAATTGTTAAAACCACCACGTACAACATAAAGCGATAGTACCAGACACAATACAGTGGGCAGTAAACTGTCTGGCCATAAACTGTGTACGAGTGTCGATATTGTAATGTGAGTAGGGTGAGATTTGTGAGAAGAGTGTTTGAAAGAGTTGCTATATAAGATTGTATTCTTGGTTTTAGTTTTGTTTTTCAAGGTCAAACCTGTATAAGTGAATTAAACTTAAAAATTTACATCTAACAGTATTAGGTTTCTAAAAAAATATATGGTGATTTTTTGCATTAAAACAAAATGCTATTAATAGTTTAGTTACAATAGATTACAAAATGTATTCCGTGTGAAAGACTTAAGTATAAAACCTACTTACCATTCCCATAACCTCCACTGAGCTTCTTCTACGGAAAGTGGTTTACATATTTCATGAGAGACTGAAAGCTTCACTTTAAACGTTATTCTAAATTGCAATTATAATATGAAAATCTGATAAACAAATAAATAACACTTAAACATATGAATTCAAGGTAAATTTCGCGAAAATGTTTATTATTAAAAAGTATACATCCAATTATTTTATCACATTAAAATAAATAAAAGCGTGCGAAAACCTAGTGGATTACTATATTACAAACCTGATAAACTCTATTGATCCTCATAATAGTTAGGAGCTATAGTTGTTTGTGCAACTAGTGAGCAAAGTGAGCAATTGACTCACTCGAGAGAAATACTTACTCACGATGCGTAGGCGAGTGACGAATGGTTTCTGGAGTGAGGCAATTGCACTTTGCACCCGAGTTGCACATTATATTTTTCCCTTCAGTTACCATAAAACAAATAAATTGGTAAAGAAACGTAACATATTTTTACTCAGAAGTGAACTGTTAATATGACATTTAATGATACAACAGTACAACAGCTGACCAGCTGATTTACAGCCAGTGCTGCCAACGTATTTCGGGCGCATACGACCTTGTCTGCATGTTACGATACTATACACTATTTCGTGCCTTCACGTTGCAAATCTGGAGTGAGACAAAGTAATTAGAGTGAGACAATGTTACCATTGTCTCACTGGTGAGCGAATTAGCCGATTTTCTTTTTCAAATCAGTGAGAGAACATGTACATTGTTAGGTAACTGTAGGAAAAAATATTATTTATCCTAAAAGATAATCTAAAAAGATTATTTAGAGGTTCCTATAATTTTCAACTGTATTTTTGTTTTGTAGTGTCCATCAATTTGGGTGTTACGGCCTTTGTTATGCTCCCAACACCGACGTTCGTGTACAAATCTCTCATGTGTATGGTAATCTATAATGTTAACATCTCTCTACAAGTCTTCAACAACATGTCTTTTCACGATTTTGGATGATTTCCTGATGATTTTTTTTTTGTTTTTATACTCACAATAATAAAATCAATAAATGAAATGTTGCATACATTTAACTTTATGTATGATAATTACAAGTGTTTAATACTTAACATTGAGTGGTAGTTTCCAAATGAGTAAAAATTTAATTTTATAATATTTATTTGTTATATTTATTATATTAAATATTGCTAATAAATCGTAAATTCAATCTATATTTACTACAACAAAAAACATTGAAGACCTACAAATTACCAACTGCATTTTTTACAATAATAGCAAACAATTTTTAGTTTTAAAACCATTGGCATTTTATATATATATAATTTATATAATAAAAAGTTAACAGCAAGGTTTTCAAAGCTTCTCACATAAAAATATTATAAAAGTTCTTTATTAGGGGATTTAAGCTTAAAAATAATCAGGGGTGTACATTGTACGACCAGTATAATCTGAAAAAGAGCATAAATGAAATAATCCCATGCAACATTAAGATTTATAATTATTTGTATAATTTTAGTATGGTTGTATAAACATTTTCATTTGCAAAACAGAAACTAACTATTTTAATACACGGTAAGGACTCTAAAAATATAGATAAAACGAAGCTACCAGCTATCGTGAATATAGCAAATATATAATCCTTGCGATGAGAAGTAATCTAATGCAATCGAAATAATTTTCGAAATAATAATTTTTTATGAATTTAATTAATGTAAATTAAAGCAGCGAGTATTTTTTACTGTATGAAAAGTATATTATGAAATAGTGAACTGGATAACAGATTAAGAATGGGATAAGGAAAATTATCACTATTTGTGACCTATTTAAAAATAAGATCATACAGATAAAATTATGAATCTGAACAAAACAGAAGTTAATACTCATAACTTTGAAAATATAAACTAAAATATCACTAGGGCTTATAGAATATTTTTTATTAATTATATTTTTCATCGCATCTACACAATGCGATAATAAATATAATAAAATCCGATGCGATATCACAATAGGACTTACAAGTTTTTAAACGTTATTAAAAGTTTTAAAGTATACCTACTTGTATCTCCCTAAATATATTTAAATACCTTGAATTAACTGTGTCTAGTGATCAACTCTCACACAAAGTCAAATAATGTTTGTTTGATCGGTTAAGTGTAAATAATTAAAGTCAATTTAAAGTTTCAAAGAACACCTTTTCCCATTGAACAAAATAGAGGTTGATTAAGAAAGTTTGCCTAAGATTCCGGTTCACAAGAGCATTATGCTGCTTTAGGTAGTTTACCTTTGGAATCTGTGTAGGAGTAATAAAAGTCGAATAGAGTAGTTTTTCTTTGAGACCTTTCACAAGTAAAATTAAAAATAATAATTTGTCATTTATTGCCATTAAGAATCAAATCTTTCAACTGATTTAAATATGAGAGTATTTTTTTTTCAGAAGGGGCGATTTCAGTATTCATCGACTTAACGTATTACGTGTTTGTGTAAATTTGCAAATATAATTTAATGGACTTTCGAAACGGTTTGATACATATACACTGTCCCCATTTCAATCAGTAACACAGGTTATCATTAGGTCCAAATGAACCGGATCACATCAATGGCAAGTTGTAGAAATGAATAAAGATCAATTTAGGGACATATAAACCAATGTGTAAAACGAATTGGATTCCTTTAGAACGAATTATAAAGTGTTACAGTTTAAAATTGTGTCTCTTTAAAATAAAATTGAACTCAATTATCATGATTTGAGAGAAAACATCATTAATCACTAATGCATCTGAATCGATTGAAAACATTGTATGAGTTATCATTTAATCACCATCAAATGCAGCTGTTTCGTTTATGCAGCTCTTTAACTGTTCTATGGGATTACAAACGATGTGCATGTTTAAACATTTATGAGCAACAAGTTTGTTCGTATTAGTTCATCAATTATTATTTTAGTTTACCAGTTAAAATGTTAAGTTTCTGGAATTGATTAATGACGAAAAATTGTTAGTATAATTTTTTTTTCATTTTTCCCTTGACTAAATATGTGGTCAGTTTATAACAGGAACAGTGTTGATTGTCATTATCTAGCTCTAAACAAAAACCCACATTCGTCGTCACGACCATAACGTTACATATAAGTTTTTTATGAGTACAATAAAATAGGTTGGTTTATATTTTTAAGCATGTTTAAACAAAATAAGACAGATATATTAATAAAACCGGTTTTGAAAGCGTAAACCCCATTAATTTGGATTGTTAAATGCAATACCATACGCATTTATTTTGGTTTTATTAGAAAAAGGTGTAAATATTGAGGAAACGCATCTTTTCCTCGATATCCTTTGTTATTTTCTACATGCGTTGTTATACACAGTTTAATATGTTTCAATTGGTTTTAAATTAAGGCCATTTTTGAGAAAAAAATAAACTTTGTTTTGCATTTAAGAGATGGAACATTCAGTTTGTATAATTTTATTTGCTTAATCTAGGTTACAGGAATCGAGGGTTAAACATATAAACCATGTCAATAACATTGCTGATTTATTTTAGCGAATTTCCCTACAGGGAAGTAGCTATTGCCGTAGGTCTCATGGTAAGACCTAGGTCCGGGACCGATTTACTTTTTCATTTTGATGTCCCCAGAGGCCAAAAACACCATTCGTTCAAATTTGTATATATGTATATATATATTATCCATCCGCACGATAACTTGAGTAATTTTTGTCCGATTTTGATAAAATTTGTTTTGAAGGTGTAAGGCGGGATAAACTGGAAGGAGTTCGCGAAACAAGCATGATCGGACCATGGAACGGGGTTTAACGGGGGGTTTTATGGGGTAAAAATGGATTTTTCTATTTTTTACCCTTTAAACACAAATTTAAAAATTTTTATCCAGACCTTTTTAAGAGCTTAAAAAAAATAATTTTTTTTATTTTGGAGTGTTTTTCTACGGTGATTGGTTACGGAGAAAATTTAAAAAATGTTAATTTTAAATTCCTTTTTTTTATGGAGAATAATATCATATGTTGTAGTTGGCTTGTTTATGAACATATTTTGATCAAATTTGCAAAATGTTTTTATTTCTTACTAACTATTAACATTTTACAAAAAAAACTGTTTTACCCTATATTTGGCAACCTTAAACCTTCTCTTAAATCTCTCTCTTATAATTAGCTATTTCCTCCTGATTCCTGTTAAAAAATTATTTAAATAAAAGTGTCAAAATCAGAGTTAATTAATCAAATCAGGTTATCACAAATATCATTTATATAACTGACAGTTTTGATAAAAAAAAAAACACGTTAGAAAAAATAATTTTACCTACGACCGTTTTTTAAAGTAGCCATTTCAGTCCAGTTCTTAGAATTGAAAAGTTTCATTTTACAGCTGTTTACTTTCATATCAGCATAGTTTCATTTCATATCAGCATAGTTTTTCTCATATCCACACAGGTAACGGACCAATGAGGTTCAAGTATTGAGAGAAAAGAATTAAAATTGTAATGCTTCGAACGTCAACTAATCAGCTGATCAGTTGACCAATTTAATTGTTGATCCGACTTGTTCATGTTGATACTCGCGTATTCTTAATTAAGTTGGTGGAAGTCCAAAAGTAAATGAAATATTTGCCGAATTGTACCTGATACAATATTATTTATGGTAAGAATGCTGCTAGCAATGTAATATTTAACGAACAAACACGTAATTACAGGAAATCAGCTGATTATACAACAAGTCGTTGCATCACTTTCAGTGGCAATGACAATACACGAAAACATAACCTCTCTAAAAAGTTATCAGTAGTGATTGTTAGTAATTAAATCCAGATTGATAGTAATAAAAAACGGTCGTAGGTAAAGTAGTGTACGCAACTCGCGTTAATAGTCTTTACGACACTCGTAGAAGTTTTTAAGGCACTCGCTAAGGCTCGTGCCTTAAATTTTCTACTCGTGTCGTAAAGACTCACTTTACGCAATCGTTGCGTAAACTACTATTACCTACGACCGTTTTTTTAAGTAGCCATTTCAGCTCAGTTCTTAGAATTGAAAAGTTTCACTTAACAGCTGTTTACTTTCATATCAGCATAGTTTCATTTCATATCAGCCAAGTTTTTCTCATATCAACACAGGTAACGGACCAATGAGGTTCAAGTATTGAGAGAAAAGAATTAAAATTTTAATGCTTCGAACGTCAACTAATCAGCTCATCAGCTGATCAGTTGACCAATTTAATTTTTGATCTGACTTGTTCCTGTTGATACTCGCGTATTCTTAACCTAAGTTTGTGGAAGTTAAAGGAAGGTAGATTAAACTGATTTAATAATGTCAGTTAGTGAAAGTGAAGTTGACGAGATGGAAATGAGAGAACAAACTGTTTATAATATTCTATAATATTCGATGCTGAGATCTAACTGTAAATTAACTGTTTCACTATAATCATTCAGTTGTCAAAAACAAAATGCAAAACAAAACGACATAGTTGAAACGAAAAAGCAATTTAAGTTATTTTAACCTTCATCAGTAAAGAATAAAAATATAATGGAATGAAGTAATAGTAGTTTACGCAACGATTGATTTAAGTTAGTCTTTACGACACGAGTAGAAAATTTAAGGTACGAGCCTTGGCGAGTGCTTTAAAAACTTCTACGAGTGTCGTAAAGACTATTAACGCTAGTTGAGTACACTACTATACCTACGACAGTTTTTTAATTACTAACAATCTGGTTTTTAATTACTAAAAATCACTACTCATTAATTCTTAGAGAGGTTATGTTTTCGTTTATTGTCAGTGCCAATGAATGGAAAGTGATGCAACGACTTATCGTATAATCAGCTGATTTCCTGTAATTACGTGTTTGTAAAACTTCGTTAAAAAAATGCGTTACCTTTTTCAGGAAATGTGTTCTGCTAGCAGCATTCTTACCATAAATACTGCATCAGGTACAATTAGGAAAATTTTGCATTTTGTTTTTGACAACTGAATGATTATAGTGAAACAGTTGATTTACAGTTAGATCTCAGCATCGAATATTATAGAATACTAGCTGACCCGGCGAACTTCGTATCGCCTAAGTTATAGGTTTCCCCTAAGACAGACCGATGGAAAGAAAGTACCGTTACGTTTAATTTTCAAGATGATCTCGTTCGCATCGCTCAATCACGTCCTGGTTGAAGTTCGTTCTCTACGCTCACTCACCTTTGGGTTGGAGCTCGTTCGCTACGCTCACTCACCTTTAGGTTGGAGCTCGTTCGCTGCGCTCACTTGCCTTCAGGTTAGCTCGTTCGCTACGCTCACTCGCCTCCAGGTTGAAGTTCGTTCGCTACGCTCACTCACCTTTTGGTTGCAAATTAGCTGTTGTCATAAATGTAAAAGAAATAATAGTGCTGCACCCTGTTGGTAATCCTTGTAACTTTAATGCTATTGAACATCATAGAACAGAACCAACTTGTTTAATTGAAACAGCTGTTAAGATTCATTAATTCCATTTCTCATAAGGTTAACATGGGAAACTCCAGAGCCACTGGGGCGGAGCCCTTTTAAGAATTTCGAAACGGGAAATAGTTTACGTCCGATTCGCATACCTACAGAAATTACACACCAAATTTCATAACGATCGGTGAAGTCGTTCCGGAGGAGTTTGCAGACAAACACTGTGACACGAGAATTTTATATATTAGATTATAAACAGTTTGTTCTCTCATTTCCATCTCGTCAACTGCACTTTCACTAACTGACATTATTAAATCAGTTTAATCTACCTTCCTTTAACTTCCACAAACTTAGGTTAAAAATACGCGAGTATCAACAGGAACAAGTCAGATCAACAATTAAATTGGTCAACTGATCAGCTGATATGAACTAATACGATTATTATTATTAATTATATTATAATATTATAGTTATGATAATTATTATTTGTAATTTACAGAACTAATAACAATACTAGTCGGGCTTAAGTTCTGTAAATTACAAATAATAATGAAAAGATATTGTGAAAGGTCTTACAGGATTTAACGCCTAACCATGAAAATCATAAACTTAGAAAAAGGAAATGGCCTCATCACTTGAAGACATCCGAGTGGAAATAAGATCCAAGGCAAACTTTTGTAATTATCGCTCCCTTTGTTATAAACGAGAAAGGTGTTTTGTGTTAGTATTTAATTTATGCAAAATTTAATCTAAATTTAAACATTTTATGGACATTATAGGACAAAACAATCTTACTATAAGAAGGGTTCTTGCTAGATAAAGCAAAGTAGGTAACCAATTCGTCAGACTAAATAAATATTTCGTAAATTACTTTTGGATTACCATTTGAGCAGAATTCCAATTTAGTTTTTGTGATCAAATGAATCAGATACACGTGGATACCTGTTTAAAGCTAGACATATAAAAACTTTAATATAAAAACTTCTTTCTTAGTTCTTTTTGCGAAATGTTAGTTTTATAATCTCACGTTACATGGTTAAAATATTTTATATAAAATTAAACTAAAATTAGCATGTTACGCCATTTTAAAACCATTGTTTACTTTCCTATCTCTTTTATAGTCAACGAGTGTTTGCTCCAATAATTAAGTATCAACTCTTTAGCTTAGCTTTTTTATTTGTTTTATACACTTCTGACGACTCTAGTTGTAACTACATGGTCTTTTAGCAAGGGTTAAGATTCTAAAACACATTGGTAAAGAACGAACTGGATTACGTGTTAGTGAACTACCCTCTTTACTCGTTTCAGCGATAATATAATATTATTTAGTAGTCTAACCTAACCTATAAGTATTGTAAATAGTATTCACTTGCTAACATATATTGTTGAGAAGTTTGAAGTGGCGCAGCCTATTAAGCATTGAAGGTCAAAGAATGAGAGAACAGTAATAAGGGTATTAATGGTACAAAAAGGGGCGATTTATAGTAATGTATTATGATTCTTGTAGACAATCAGGAATATCACCCTTCTCAGGATATTTAAAGAAATGTTTCTTATCTATCCAGCCCCAACACCTGCAGCCAAACAGATAGCCCTCTATTTAATGATGTGCCAGCTCATTGTTCAGCTCATCATTTTCCAAAATGAGTTTGATTTAGCATTTTTTTACCAACCGTATTATAATATCTTACTAGATATGGTTTATAACACTAAACATTACTAATATGTCAAAATCGAGATAAATGGGATTCTCAGTAACCATTGAGTTAGAAAACATTAATCACATATAATAGAACATACGTGCATGAAAGGTTTGTAATTTATTAGAAATTAAAACAAGATGCATTGTATGGGAGAGTAAACAAAATGATACAAAATTATATTGAGGTTTAATTGCTTGAACAAATTACTATAACCGTAGTAAAACGTCCCTACAAATGTTATATTGGTAGTTTCTGGCCAAACATTAAGAATTGAATGCCAGCTTGGGCAAGCAGACAATATCTTTATTGCTTAAACATGTTAAGTGTGGCTATAAACCATACAACAGCAAAGTGGATTAAATGGATTAAGTGGATGGAAATATTTGCTGACCTTTGAAGTATTAATTAGCAACTGTTTATATTCATTAGCAACTGTTTCGGTCATGACATATATTTTGGGGAGTTGTAGTTTGAGTAAAGTCAACATTATCAGAACAACGGATTTCCAGAAACCGACTGTGACCTCTAGATTCCTAAAATATTGTGATACGTTCACTTGCCACCTCACCTAAACTAGTTTTATCTGCTTAAATGCGTTAAATAAATTCTTATTTTAACGTAAAAAACGTATAAAAGGTAACAAAAGTGATGTAAACACGCTCTTGAGTAACGTGTAACGTACAAGATTTTACCTGACCCCACAATATACAGGGTGTTACGTACAATATTTTTCATTATCCATTTCACTCATCTTATTACAGGAACGTTCTTTTACAAACAAAAACTAGGTTAGGAAAATTCTTTAAAGCATAAAGATACAATTCAAGCGCACAGCTAATTTCTAGCGTTAAACGTCGTTGGCTCCATAGAGGTATATTTTTTTAAGTTGAGCACTCAATGTTATTTAAATGGGTTTGATTACCTCACCGAGTGAGTTTTGAAACTTTACTTCACTCGTGAAGTAAAGAAGTTATTTACATCACGCTTGAGATAGGGAAGTTTAACATGGCGGGTTGGGTAAAAAAACTGAAAGAATGTAAGGCAAAGACATTATGCAATCGGTTATTCTGCGACAACGAGTATAAGATTTGATGCTACAAAAAAATTGTAAGATTCGCTGCAATGAAGCTCGTTTTTGGTTCGATGCTGAAATCCACTAGGGTTTTTATGGTTTTAAGCTGTAACTAGGGTTCTTGTATAATTGGGCTCTTCTTTTAATAAACGGTCATTTAAACAATAGATAATTGTGATAAAAAGACACACAAGAAAAACTTTCTCACTCCATTCCACTCGTATTCTTTACTTTGGTTCCTGCAAGGCTAGCTAAGTATATGCATATGCAATGTGTTATGAATGTTCTGTGCTTATATAGGTTTATTATCGGGTGGAGCGAAGCGAAGCTCTTATTGTACACTCCTGATTTTGTTTTACAAATACTCCTTTTGAACGGCTGAAGTGATCTGCACTAAATTCAAAACAATCATAGTAACCAACCATGGGCAAGGATACAATTAATTTATGAGAACCAGATTAAACATAAACTTTGGTTCCTGCAAGTAGACAATTCATTTACGTAAACCAGACTTATAATATTGACTTTGATACTGCAAATAGAAATTCCATTTATATGAACCAAATAAACCATTGGCATTGGATACTACAAGTATACAGGGTGTCCCGTAACTCTCTGGACATTTTATGTATATAGCGTTATTCCTTAGGTCAAGACAAACATATTTCACCATAGGAACATGGGTCTGTGGTGCCTAGTTTTCCGTCTGTCTGTATTTATGTGTTTTTTTTTTAAAGTAATAACACCTAAATGGTTTATGATACAGCGTTCATATTTTGCAAACATGTTTATCTTACTAAGACCTATTATCGTTATAAATAATACTAAAAAATAATCACCCGTTTTAAAATAGCGGCCGTTTAAAATATTTGATGCCAAATTTCACTAAAACTGTTAACTTGACTGTGTGTCTTGACTTAAGGAATAACGCTATATACATATGTCCAGAGAGTTACGGGACACCCTGTATATTTTATTTACGAGAAACAAATGTGACATTGACTTTAGAAAAATATTACATTAATGCTAGCTCTGCTCAATATTGCAAGCGGACAACTGCATTGTACATCTAGTATATTTTCCTTCTGAATTGGTGTTTGTGACTTAATTTTTGTAAAGCTTGAAACTAGATACTTTCAATTTGATTAAGACGTAACGTCACAAGAAGTAATGTGATTTGCCATCCCAGTATAACCTTTACAGTTGTAATGTGTCCTGTACCGTAACGTAACATCCAATGACTGAAGCTATTTCACTAATGAGGTTTGTGGATGAACCAATGATTAACTAATTGGCTTCATTTGACCTCACTGTCATGACAGAGTGATCCAAGTTTGTTTACTATACTATCCACTCTACAACCATATCCAGAATCTTAAAACCTCTTATCCAAGAATACAAGTTGTTAGTTATTTATTAGCTTAGTAATGGTGCAGACGAGCTTAGTATTGCTGTAGACTCAGACCCTTAGTTGTAATTCGCAGTATTCTTGAAAAACAGTACAATTCTTAAATTTTTCACAACTAACATTCATTTAATTTTCATTCCATACATTTTATATTTGACTTTTAACTTAAAGCTATATTGCGAAAGAATGTATTGTACAAAAACTGATCGTATAAAAGTATAATGTCATCTTTTAATAATCCTTTGGGTCCTAAACAAAAGTTCACTTCCTTATTTGCATTTTCGTTTTGATGCTGATTACAATATGATTACAATATGATTACAAATATGATTACAATATTTGTTTCCCAACACTTAAATATTTTAAAGTTTAAGGACAGTAAATATAAAAAGGCATTCTTTATACCGGTCTTTACCAGGGATTTTGGATCTTCAATTGTACAAAAGCTTAGCGGTAATTTAGTTTTATTTTGGCAGCCAAACGTTTATTAAATGTGATACTGTATTGATTCTTGCAGGTTTAGATTGGGCTGAATAATGAAAAATGTGACCGACCAAAACAAATCATCATTCTGTAACATATTTTATATAATTACCCACTTATAAATGTTTACTATGTTGCTGTAGACACATCTCGTAAGAGGTATGATGTCTTTAACTTATAGTAATTGGATATGTTACAAGCTCATCATGTTCGAGTTCATTTAAGTTTCTATATATGAATTTTCTACTTCCTATTAAAACTACAGTTTATTACACCATTTAAAAGGGTAATAATGGATACTTTTGATACCACAGTCTAACCATATTCAAACAATAATTTGGTTTACGTGCTCTAGTGTTGCTATCTACAGTAGCTGTATTGCAGCGCATAGCTAGCACTGACGGCTATGACAAATTTCATTACCTATACTATGTTACGTTTCCCCATTAAAGTGGTTACTATTTAGGCAGTGAATTTCTAAGAAATATATGTTCGCAAACTATTTTGGATTTAATAGATATTACTATTATGTTGCATGTGGATATGAAACGATATATATTTATTTACCGTAGGCCTACGTAATTATTATATATTGTTAACTACCGTATAATATTATACATAATACATACTTATGTATAATACTGTAAAATTATTTTGTATAACGCCTTATTTAAAGCTTTTCCTTTGTAATGTTGACGATAAGATGGTTTGTTTAATGTTTTCCCATAACATGACCTATTTTAATAGGATGAATAAAAATAAGTGTAAATCTCATGTACCACTTTCGGAGTAAAATCAGCTTATTCGTAACAACAGTCTTTTCACTGTGAATCACATTCTTTTCAGTTTGTATGACAGAATAGGGAATAATATTAAAAGGGGGTTTATTTAGGATCATACGGAAAAACATTGATCCAACAACATTCATTAGAGCTTTAAAAATTAGAAATTAATTGCAAGGGGAAGTAGTTTTACTCTAAAATATTCAAAATACAGTAATTTAACAATACAGCTATAATTTTAATTTCACATATATTTTTCTTAATTTCCAATCTACTTTTCTGTTTAAATACAAATTGAGTTCAGTTGAAGACATTTAATGTGTTGTATTTTTTAACAGATATAGTAACGATTCTTCTAACAGAGAATGAAAGGTTCTGAAGTTTTCCACACTCATTCCAGTAGTTCATTCGATCCATGTGATGTATTTAAGCCTTTGTTTCGTATCGCAGGATCGGTGTCGAACAGCAACGTCATTTGTATGGTAATCTCAGGAACAGCATTAACATGTGATCTCTGGAGTTTGGTGTAATTTTCTACCATGAAATTGCTCTTGCACGTAATACAAGTCTAGTTTATTACTGTATCGTGTTTGATAACATAATCTAACCTGTATCTTAGTGCGAATCGCTCTCCATACGTATTCAAACTTTTTGGGTATCCTAAGAAAATAAAAATATGTTAAATCCATTTAAGTATTAACTGGCAGTAGTGATCTAGATTTTTTTTATTAGGGCCAGTTTTTCAATTCAATTCATGTTTTATGTATCTAGGTATAAGTAATGACTGTAAAAATACATTATATTTCAGAATATGTTCGGTGAAATGATTTTTTTACTCGTAGTCTGAATAAACAGTGAAATCAAGTTTTCAACATACTTCCCATCCTAGAAAATTGCCTTTGGGGAAAGTAAATACTTGGCTGCTGCAACAATAAAAATAAATACCAGTATTTTTTACTTCATCAATATCAAATTCAGGAAGGATAAATTATTTTGTAGAAAGAAGATTAATATTAAGTGTATCGGTTTCAAGTAAAAACCTAGGTCAATAAAACACGACGATAACTAATACAACAAATATTTAAAGGGGTAAATAATTAAGTCGAAATCTTAAACTTGATATTTTCAAAATCATCAAAATACATACTTTAGTTAAATTAAAACTGCTGTATAGGGTATAGAACACTCTAACTAGCATGTTTTGTCAGGGCGCCTGTTGTACAAGTCCGTGCACATTACCGTCAAAATATATTCAACCTGAACATTGAAGCAAATGTCCTGATTCGAATCAAAGTGGGACAGAGCGATAGACGTGGATGGTAACTGACCTAAGTGCAATATAACTTGCAGAAAAGCCAAGTTCCAGGCTCATATTAAAGTTTCTAAGAATATTGTACAGTAACTAAAGAATTAATAATTGGTTGGTGATTCAGTTGCAAATTCTATCATATCCGTTTGGCAAAACCGAAAAACATCCGCGAAGAGGTTTTTTTCTCTAATAAAAATAGTCCGTACGTTTTGTACGTTATTAACGTATTTGTGCGTTATATTAACGCATTGTACGTTTTTTGTTGTTAAAATTGCTTTAACCAACACTGTTTTGAATTCTGTGACATTAAAATTGATTTGTTAGAAACGAACACAGTGTAGTTATGTCTTTGTAAAAGAGTAAATATGGATTATATGTTATAACGGTATTTTTATACGTTACGAAGCCAATTTACAAGATATCGTAAATAATTCCTTAAACTAAATTTCGGAAAAGTGGAAAAGCGTTAACATGAAAATGGTTCAAAGAACTAACGAAAAGTTTGAGAAAGTTCATACTTTTAATAGCATTTAAATAGCCAATTAGGTGAATAACAATGTTGGCACGTAAAAGGGAAGGCGATTACGGAATTCGTTGCCAGACAATGGAACAACGGCTATCCAATGTTTGAGTACTGCTGTTACTTTTTAGACCTCACCGCCATTTTATTTAGGGTGACGCATTAAAATAAATATGCATAGCCTACTTTTAGTTGACGAAGATGGCTTAAACTAAAAGGAATTCGTTATTTTTGACAGCATACTTGAATTTGTCATTTTCTTTTTCGTGGTTTTGCATACTAAATCAACTAACTTTAACTGAAGTGTGTGCCAATCATAACAACTTAAAACCTTAGAATAAATCCCTTTACATACTTAAAATTCACTGTAGGCCTACTATGCTCATTCTAGATAGTTGAGATGTTCTTTGTAGTTACTTACAAAGACCAATTTTTAACCATAATAAAAGGAATCATAATCAATTAAGATGGGGATGTCACCTAGGTGCGTATTTAACCCTAACGAGTGTAGAATAGAGCGAGATGATCCGTGTAGTTTTTTAATGACTAAGATCAGGTGTTTCATCAGTCATGATCATTTATGTAAAGCCCGATGATCAGGGACAGCTGTAACCAGTTTATAACCATCAAAAAGCTACTGACTTTTTCAGGATGATCCGGCAACATTTGGATTGCTAGGCGAGCACTATAACCACTTAGCTACCCAGCCAGTCTTTAACCTTAAACTAAGCTATTCCTGGGGTCAACAAATCAAGGATCCAACGTCAAATTTATTCAGAATCAGTATTAGATCAAAGGCTTAATCGATACATAATTTCGTTAGCTACACTCAGTATTTTAACCTACAACCCCTAGCCGAGTATAATGAGTATAGTGTTAAGTGTTAAATTTATCAGATCTTGTAATTAACAATGCAACTTTAACACAGAAATTAATTTTGCACCACGCAAAATTTTGAATAGTCTGCTTTGAATATTTTGAAAATTAAAAATATTGCAAATCAACATGTTTGAAAATTACAAATATACTAAAATTACAAATTCCTTAATTACTCTTTAAGCATAAAATCAAACTAATATTTTAACATGTTTTATTGGTTTGATTTCTATGCTCATTTTAGGGGGGCTACTACTGGTAATTTTAAAAATACACATAATCGGCCATTGCAGCTTAACAGGTGGGGTTGGAAAATCTTTGTTTGAAATTTGTTGTCCCTTTTAGTGAGTTGAATAACTGTGTGTGTCCGTGAACGCGATAACTTTTTGTAGTAATTTTTGTCCGATTTCGATAAAATTTTATTTAAAGGTGCAAGGTACGATACATTTGAATGAGTTAAATGAGCGAACCAGTATAATCGGACCATGGGAACGGGGGTTTTAATGGTTATTTTGGGGGGTAAAAATTGGTTTTTCTTATTATTGACCCTAAAAACACAAAGTTTCCTAATTTCTCTCTAGACCTCTTTAAATAGCTTACAAAACCAAATAAATTAGTATATCAAAGTGTTTTTGTACGGTTATTAGTAACGGAGAAAATTAAAAAAAAATGTAAATTTATAAATCCCACGTTATTCTTATGGAGAATATTGTAAAATGTTATAGTTTTGCTTGTTTATGGAAATATTTTGATCAATCTTGGCAAATTAATTTATTTTATACTAAGCTATAAATTATTTACTAAAATACACCCTTTTTTAGTTTCCTTGTAGCAGCAAACCTAGGTACTCGTTAAACCTAATGTTATTTAAATAGTTTTAATTGATAAACAATTCACCGTATAGAAATTCGCTTAGTTGGCAGGTCTGCTGCGGCGGGGGTATTTTTTATTAGTTAATACACTGAATTTGTGTTTAGAATTTGTATAAAACACATAATTCTTTAAACGTAAAATAGTTATTTCACAAAATTTAAACCATTTATTAAAACCCTAATTTAGAATTTTTTTTGTATCTAAATGTGAGAGTGAAGTGTCATGTTGGTGGGCGGAAGTTAATAAAGCACTTCCGGCCAGACCTCACTTCCGGTGTACCATCAGGTGAAAGCATTGCCATCGCACCTCGGCATATTATCTCAGGCGAAGCATGAAAAAATAATAAATACTATCTCGCTAGAATTTAAAGATTTGTATTTTAATACATCACCTCTTGTTTTCAGAGAAATAGAATGTAAAATATTATGTTCTTAAGGAGTTTTTTCCTTTGACATGTATACACAACGGTAATTATTTAGTATCTAATCTAAAAAAAGCCTAATCTGATATTTTGTCAAACCTTTTATGAAAAAAGAGGTTCGATACATAAACGACTAGAACTACTTGTTGTTGGCTAAGTTATATAAAGGATTCTTTCCACCACATTTTACCACTCCATAACTTGAATTTGAAGTCTAGATTTCATTGTTTTCCAAACCTTCGTTTAAAGCTCTTTTGTAATAATTCTCCATCCTAAAGATAGTTTTCAAAAGTAAATGTTCGAAGCAGTGGCGGGAGGGGCCCGCGAAACTGCTTGCGAAAACCGGCGAGAATAGCGGCCCGTGAGACGAGTGGGGCCGAAAAATTTGAGTTTATTCTTATTGAAATGTAGTACATTCATTCAATAATTGTATTGAACAAGTAATAAAATTAATGTTAATAATAAATGTTGTCATCATTTAATTTTGTTAGGCCTATTCAGTGATAACGAACTAAGGCATGGTGTCAGGAAAAAACATAGGTGTGCTATTCTCGTCATATGCTGACGTCACCCAGATTGCAAACAACCATTTCACCATTTTTTTAAATCATAAAAACCATAACAATCAAATCAAAACAAATATATACTTTTATGAAAAAGGTTTGTAAGTTTGTTTTTAACAGAATAAAATAATATTTTATAGAAACGAATTTTACTATGTTTCCTATCCCTACAGACCTTAAACCCATATTTTAAAAACTAAAAGCTTAATGTTTTATTTCACATGTCACTAAGAAATTATGTCTAAATTACATGTTCTACCCCAGGATCAAATCTTATCTGTTTAACCTCTCTCCATACATCACCACCAGCCCTAGAAAAGAGTAATAACTCACATCCATTACCTCCAACATAACCTCAACATTTCAATAATTACTCTGAAACTAATGTACCTTTTGAATATTTTTATTAATTAATTGCGTTGGGAGGTTTTCCACAGTATGCTGCATATTTAAATTCAGTGTGATACATGCTATGGATGTAGCAAATCGTTACTATGGATACCTCTGTACAATACCACAAGTCTCCGAGGGACACAGTAGTTTACAATTACCTCTAACATCCAACCTCAAATTGCACCGTAACTGACTTTGTGGTACCACTCCTATATTACTGCTTTTTATCACAGACTTTAGATAACACAACGTACAATCTGCGAACAAGTTTAAGAGGTTGAGCGTTTTAGTCTATTTCAAGATGTTACATCTCTCCAGACTTCAGTTACAAGTACATAGATTAAGAGTTTTTAACAGTAAAGGATTTGTTCTCTTCAATATGTGTATTTTTTATTGTCTTGTATTCTTGTAATAAGTCCGAATATTGCAATTATTCTGGTTGTGTAAAACTATACTTTCCTTTTTTCCACCCTAGCATTGAAACGAATATGTTAAGACAGATAAAATTGATATTTCATCCATTAATTGTTTGCTTCAACGGGGGTTCTCCCAAGCTAATCTATGTAACAGTAATGATTACACCACATCTTCTATTACCACGAAAGCCGAGGGTATCCCTTGTGTAATCTAAGTTTCCACACTTCTATTAACAAGGTGGCCTTCCACATAGTTATTTAGCTGAAAAGACTTGTAAGTTTGAGTAATATCATCACAAATCTTATTTTGTGTTTATTTTTACAATTTGAAGTAAATGATTCTACAAATATAAATTTGTATGCTTAATTAGATTTTTATATTTTCACAAGTTTTTTCCTTGTAAGGTTATTTTCGAATGACGATTTTAGATCGGTTCTGACAAAGGATATTTTGAAGAAAGACTAATTACTCATTGCACTGAAAAATGCGGTTCAATAGCGTTGTTTTCAACTAACTCACAATCTTAAACTACTTTGGTGCAAATTTCGTACAAAAGGATACCGAATCCATTGTGCGGCTGCTAAGTTAATGCTACGTCATTCATTACTCCTTAGGGTGAAATGAGATGCAAAGACTCTTGAGTCTTCCACATCTAAAAATTTTTGCAGGCAGTATAATTATAAACAAAGGAACACAAATTTACTTGCATTGGATATGGATTGAACTTAGTTTCATTTTCATGTTAACGATGTGGCTAGTTCAGTTTAACAAAATAAACTAACGAAGTTATAAAAAGCTATTCACGCAGTGGGCTGCTGTAGGTTACAGATTGATCTTGAATGGTTAGTTGATTATATACGTATTATATTTACGAAACTGTACAATACAAGTCTAGATTCCTTCAAAATGTGGGCTTTATCGCAAAAAAAATAACTGCACATTTAATTACAAGCTCATAAAAATATATATTTACAAAAAGACAAACTTTATCACAAAAACCTGCATCAACAATAACAAAAACTTGAAAAATGAATATTGCCAAACAATTGAATTTTCGGAACCAGTCGGTAATGGTATTTAACTACACAAAGAGTTGATTGTATTGATATTTGATGTTGATGTTATTGTTTTGTTCACAATGGAACTGAGGGACGAAATGGAATCGAACATTGTGTACCTAGCGTTATAGCTCGGGAAAAAGTAATTAACTGTAGCTTTCCCTTTATGCAGAATTAATATTGTAATTTAAGATAGCATTATATACGCTATCACATGATTATAACCTAAACTGCATTTATGAAACCATCCTAGTTTAATTTATGGTTCTTTTAACCAAATATCTAACATTACAAATTTACAATGCACAAAAACATATTGAAATATGTGAAATATGATGCAGCAACTAACACTGTTATCGTATCTAGCGCTTAACACCGCTATTAGGTCTGGTAAAAAATGTTTATTTTATATCAAATGGTATGCTAAAACATAAAGAAAATTTTTACCAAAATTTTGAATCAAACCCCAATACGGGGTGATTCTTTCGTTGAGGGAAAAGTGAATTTGAGAGGAGGGGAATTAAATTTTGAGGTCATAATTTAACTTTAAATGTTTTAGTCTAGCAGATGACACAAAGATTACTTACTTTATACAATTATGTATCAGTTGTTTGGTACATAATTCTTTCTGCTAGCTGTGTCAGAAATGTTAATGTTATAAGTTTTTTCGGAAATTTTGATAATTTGTATTACATATTTTAATAATCGTACATAAATTAGGCTCTTTTCTACCGTACACGATTTTCGTTTTCATATAAGTGTAATTCCGAACTATGTAGGCAGCTACCCAAACGTTTAAGTGAAATACATTTTTAACGTAAATAAAATCTGCTTGAATATAATTTTATGCAATGAAAATTAGCATGTTAGGAAGATGTTTGTCGGCACACTAAATTGTTTTCGTTATAAGTGTGAGTAAAAAGTACGTGTTTTTGATCAAAACCAGCAACTGTATTTGGAGAATTCTGTCAGCGCTTATTTAACATTTTCAATGTATTATAAAAAACTGGCCACGGCTTCAACATGGAATTAAAATTCCTACTTTTATTAATAGTCAACGCTTTATCATCAGTTTTTTAATACAAGTATTTGTTTTACTTATATACTTACTTATATATTTCAATTTAATGTACATTGAAAACTTATATTATTTGACTTACGAAAATAAAAAGGTACATATTATTAGACAGCATGGCTAAAAGTATGGAATGTAATATATTTTACCGTATGAATTTGTGATTAATATTTGAATAGCCCAAACCTGATGTAACCCAAATATTTATTTGTAAAAAATTTGTAAAATTCTACTGACTTTTCCTCATTAGATCCTCTCAAATCATGACATACAATATTCAAATATCACATCAATAAACAACCCATAAAATGGATGTAAATAGAGGGCCTTGTATCATTGTTTGGAATATATTTATAGTATCACATTACTTTAACACACAACACGCTCTCTCGTGTAGTTTCGAATCATAAAATGACACAACAATCAACGTACAACACAGCTGTTCACCTGGGAAGCCATGTTGTGTAGCATGTATTGTTCACTGTTGCACCGGCATTTGCAACAATGTACCAACTCTGTACACTCAGCTTCCGTGTGCATGTTAACCTGATCAGTAATCAGCAAATTGTATGTAAACAATCATCGTATGTAACAAAAATCTGTAACTTACTTCACTCAGTGAAACCGTCGTTCATTATGTAAAATTTACTCTGTTAAATCACACAAATTATTGAGTAAAGTCCATAATTCAATATACGGTTTCCCCTAGAAACTCTGAATACTAATTATAATGCATTATCGTTTCCTATCAAACATTATTCGCAAAACATCTTCCATTCAAAATTATTCGAGAGAAAATACCATTATGACCGTAGGCCGATAGAAAACATTTGCATATTATCATTTCGTTACATTTACCAACACATATTGCATTACCTAATTGTATATTTACTCTATTGATGGCTTAAAGAACCAAATTCCCAACGGATCCAATGAGTCCTTTTTCGCGATATTGTTGACAAATTCATCCTCCCTCATTAAGAACTGCATGTTCATTGTATTTAAGAGGATTGTTATTCCATTATCTGAAATTAAACGAAAATTAATGATGTGATCAGAATATAAAAGTGCATGATAGTGATAGCTGGAAGAGTCCTTAACCCGTTTTCAGCTCATCAGAACCTTTATCTTTAGTCCGGTTTACACACCTTTTAAGTTTGTTCAATGATGCGACCAATCTACTTAAAGCCACCTCTTAACGTGTTCTTGTTCAATTGCGCTGTTAATGTAACGGTATTTTGCACTGAGGATACGAATTAATTCCGTTTCAATTTTCCGAAACCTTCAGATATCGTATTTTTCCTATGAGTTACAACCTGTTGACCTTTGCTTTTTTTGTATGTGGTTCTAAAAAGATAAGTATTTGGTTTGAGAATAATACTGAATGATGGTAAAAAAATGGTTTACGGTAAAAGCTACTGACGAATACTTAAGTAGCTTTAAAATATGTATTTAATCCCGATTTTCAATCCGGGAGGGAAATAATACAAATAAATAAAGTCATACATTTTCTAAACTTCTATTATGAATATGAACGCCATTTTCATTCCTTAGGATACGATTAGGCCTGATGATAAGCCGGTGCAATGTATTAAAATAATTTGTCCTTTAAATATTTTTTTTATATACCACCTCACCATACCTACAGCATAAGTACAAACATATCGAATAAAGTTGGAAGATGTATTTTATTGCATCTGTATTACAATATGAAGCCACCGGTTTGAAACAAATAATTAAATCATGTTCATGTTTTTCATCATGCATTATGATTAAGATATGATTAAGATTAAGATGATTAAGATTAAGATGATTAAGATTAAGATTAAGTATGATTAAGATATGCTAATTAACTAATTAGCAAAGTTTTGTGGTAGCTACCAAGGTGTTTGATCTCTGACAGAACTGATTACGAAGAGTTTAAATGTTTGTCAATCAGCATGGCAAGTATCGAATGACAATGTTTCAGAAGCAAACGGCAACTAATCTTGAAAAAGATAAAACAATAACAGATGTGATTTCGCATATAATACCTGTTTATTGGTTAACAACACGGTATTGCTTAGAATATATTGTGTGTACTGCCTGTACTGTTGTGTGTAACTGTCTATAGTAATTATTACGTTTGACCATTGTCGCTTACACAATATAGGCAACCTTTATTAATAATATGAGACTCGTCTCCTAATGCGATTTTATAGTAAAACAAAGCCAAACTTGCTTATTAAATATTAGTAATTTTACAAGAAATATTTACAGGTTTGACATTATATTTCACTTGCTATAAATACCAATATTAGTAATATCTCAGAGAACTACTATGCAACAACGAGGAGGTTTAGTACATAGTTAATACTAAGCTGAGGTGGTATAATGCTTGACAGATATAATGCTGCAGTGATAATGTAGCAATACAGTGCTTACACTTGGTACCATAAGTGTTTATGTCACATATAAATTAAATCGGAACAAACATAACTGAGAGAGTATTAGGGGAGATAGATGAAATAATTAAACTGATTCAACCAATAAGTTAGATGATTAAATAACTATTGAAATAGTTAATGTATCGTGTGTTTATTGCATTAACTTATGATGAGTATCATTGATCTGATGTATGTATTTGAAATAAAAGCCGTTTACATTTCATCTACTTTATAAAATATATGTTACACCCTTTTGTAGACAACAACGCCGTGAATAGTTGCAACAAGGCGGATCATATTTTAAATCTTAAAACCTGATAAAATGTAAATAAAAAAACACGTAAATTATATTTGAAACTATTTGTTTAACTATTTCCTGTCCTAACAAAGTATTACGCCATTTCGCTGTGATATCACTGTTAAAATTCCTTTCTCACACAAAAATCAAACAAATTAGTCTACTTTATGGATTAGTTCCTTGGATAATTACTTTCCGTGTCCGGAAATCAGACTTCGCTTTTCCAAAAATTAGCTACCGATATGGATTTGTCATTCGCTTGTAAAAGATCATCAAATGTGCAAGACTGGTCTAGGCGTGGACAGATCAACAGATGGCCGGGATCCTGAACAGCAGCACACGCACACAATATGTTTTCTTCGTCTGGTAAGAGACCCCATTTCTGCATGTTCGTCTTGCATTTTGGTACCTCGACCCTGATTCGATTTAGGGTCTTCCACACCGTGTAATGAAGGCCTCCACCAGGAGCTAGTTCCTCCCTGGCTGTGGCCTCCCACCTTGGTACCCGATTGCTTGAGAGTGATCCAACCAGGACTCGATGTTCCTTGGATAAACTGAAAATACGCCAATAGTGTGTGTCGTAGTCCTTAAAAATAGGGAGTTTTTTTATCCTTTTTTAAATCCAGTTATGAATCAAACTTTTTTTAAATCAAATATTCTCTGATATTTTAACCAAAGAGGATAAATCTTACCTTTAAATGCAGAGAAACATATATTACAAGTCTCTGCTTTCAGGCTTAACCAACATTAAGCAAACATTCAGATTTTCCTAAGCGATTAATAGTCCCTCTGCCCTATTTAAAGTTAATAGAAATACCCATAAAAGATTAAAAATATCTTATACTTAAATATTTATTCAAACTAACACATAGAGCCTATATTTTACCATGAGTTGAATTCCTCACCATACATAGTAAGTATAAGGTGACTTTCTTACCATAAGTATCATAATTGTTTTGGTAAAATCTCAAGTCTTAGATCGGTTACCAGAACAAACAAGACAATCATAAAAAACTTCAAGAAGGTTTTACAAACCATAAAACTTCCAAGTACCACTCTAACAATAATAGCCAACATCTTTCACACTGTAATCTGCTAGATTTATGCACCATTTATCGTCAGATTTGCATTTTATTACATTTTGAAGACTAATGTTCCTTTAATGTTGACAGTGCTACTTCTCATCGGATGCTATTTCACCTACAAAAATAGATTCAATTAGTCGAGTAGACTGAAGAAGAAACATCTAAGATCGTGCAATCGGTATAACAAAACGTTAGATATATGTTATATACAATTAGTTTTATGTCCATTCAATTGCATTGCTTTATTATTGGAGTGGTTTTAAAACTATTTAATAAAATATATACTAACATCCAATGTTTAAAATGTTAAGACATACATCACACAACACACTACATCAACACACAAGGACCCCACATCATTTAAATGTAATTTTTAGTTCACAAGAGTAATCAACGGTTGTTTAACAGTTTAATAATTTTAATAAGTTTAATAATAACAGCATTATAACTAAATTGTAGTAGTGCTTGACTACAAACTATAACGTTCGGTTCGATCGTGAGGAAAGTAAAAATAAAAGGTTCGCATTTGGATAGTGCTATTCTCTAACACCATTTCAAACTAGAATCTTCTTATTCATGAGGTAACCATTGAACATTCAAAAATACTCTTCGACATATCTGATGCCTTGCATTGATTCATATTTGGAGAAACCCTGCAATTTATTGTACCCAAATTGTGTATTCAGGCAAAAGATAATATATCTTTTCGACCGTTTATAGAAGAAAGGAAACTTTTTTACTATCAACAGTTATCAGCCCTAATATAAGTCCGACAGGACTGGTATAAAACTGGTCCTCCACAAACATTTATTTTTATAAAACGGTCTCGTCTAAAAAGGTTTACATAAGTGTAAATATATTGTAATTTCTTGAACGGCTTACTGGCATTGTATTTTAAAATTATGTATATCCTAATTAAGAGGGTATATGACACAAAATGTGTAAGCCAATTCGACAAAACAAAATTTAAACTACTAGGATTTGTACAGATTTCCCAAGCTATAACCCTTAGAGAATATACAGCCTGACCATGTAGTATATGGTATGTTGCTATTAACCCGAAGGATTTCATTCAGAATATAATAGTCGTTCATAAGGTAAGCTCTTCGCCTTTGTATTTTTACACCCAATATATTAAGGTATTTTATGTTATAAATTTATGGGAGCTGTATAACACAGTACTATGAACACTCTTTATACAAGTGAAAACATCAACATTCTTCGTCTTAGATATATGTTTATCAAAACTCAAAATAAAACTGAATTTATCGTTTCATAACCTAGAAATGCAAGACAGTTAGTAATTAAAAAGGCATTTCGTAACCACGTTAATAAACTTAACCATGTTTTCCAATGATCCAAATAATTTATCTGTAGAACATTAATTAGAGCTGTGAATGTTTGTGAAGTGAACCAAGGAGCTTCAAATATGGATAAGTAGACTCCACATAGCCATGATAAAATTTAAATTTAAATTATATCCAAAATAAAATGTAAAAAAACTCGTAGTTTTATAATTATAACAAACGTAGTTAATTAAGCTTCTGATAAAATTTATTATTTTTACTTTCCAATTTTTTTTAATAAATTTTAAGGTAAATGTTTGGCCTAGACTGAAAACTCCGACAACTCCGTGTAAATAAAAATAATTATCCATCGTTATAATGCTCTTCTAAAACACAATACTAATTTACCTTGTATATGCAAACCTTTCTAACATTTAAAAAAAAAATAAAATTATATTATATACAAAAAAACTTTTCCAAAATTTATTACAGCTAGCCTGACCATACTACTATGCCGAATTTCACGCGGTTGTTAGCAAATTCAAGATATTTTCCTGTAGATGTGCACAACCCTTTTATAAATTAAAATAGGCAAAAAATAAGCACAACAAATAAATTTTAAATTTTATAACATTAACTCGGGCCTTATGGGTTGCCATGTTGGTGACGAAATAACAAAATAACAAAATATAAACAGAAAATCAAAATAAATTTCAGAAATTCCAATCACATGTTTCTATTTACAGCGTTGGTTTAAAATAGGGAAATTTGCACAATACATACTTTCGGTCGAGTTTTCGACTACTGGGCAAGCTCTCGTGATTAACTAATAAAGGGATAGAATTTTCAAGCCGCCCAGCTACGTAAGAGCGTCATCATTTAAGCAAAAAAGAACTGCTGTGATAAAAAATAAATAAAATTCATACTCTTACACACATTCTTACTGCACTAAATCGCAAATTTAAACCAAACAAATCCAGAGAATTTTTAAAATCTTTTGTGTTAAGAATAAAATAGTTCTAATAAATTGCGTACCTACGTTGTACAGGCTAACTATAAATTGTAAGATTACACTTATTATGATGATGGGGTTGGTAGTAGTGTTGTGTTTAATGCTAATGGATTCACTAATCATAAACACTAAGGTCTACGTAAACCGGACTAATTAGAAGTTAGGATTGGTTGTTACATCATTTAATGCATCATTTGATGCATAATTTGTTGCATCATTGTTGATCATGTTAATCATTTAATGTGGCCACTAAGGGAGATTAACTATAAATCTTATATCTTATAAAATGTATCCAATATTTCCCAACCCATAAGAAGCTATTCCAGACTATAGTACCATAATAAACTTGAACATATGTTTAATAAACTTGGCATGTCTAATTCCCAATCTAAAATCCAATTACATCGACAACTTCACAGAGGCCGTATTATAACTTTTTCCTTTGATCAAATTGTATTTATGACAAGTAAGTACAATTTATACTTTCGTAATATTTCTAATTACGATTATAATTTATTCAATGCACCTAAGTAGGCTAAACGATTTAATATTAGTAGTGTAGTAATTGGTTTTACATTCCTTTCGCTATTAAAAACCTAGAATAGGTCCGTGTTAAATTTACGCCATCACCATACCTAGCTAATGCTACAGTGTCCACTATAAGTGGCAAACCACAAGTCATCGATACACGCACTCTATCTCCATTATTAACTCTTGGGATTGTTGTGTGCTTTCTGCTGTGACACTTCAAAACATCATTTACTGAAACCAAACACGGTTACGAAATATATCATGTAAATAAAAAATACATTTTCTTCATTTGTATAAAGTACAAATACGATAAAATTTCGGTTGGATGGTGGAATGATGTAGCTAAATTGAAAAAAATATATTTTCTTAAATTATATGGTAATTAATTATCCGTAATATACGTTTATACTCAATGTCTATATTCTACCCAATTCTAACTACTAACTGTACGCAGACCTTGGTGTTTATGATCAGTGTTTCCATTAGCATTCCATGCGCTGTTACTTCTAACATCAACATCATTACAGGCAGAATCTTTGACTTCATAACACCTATACAACATTAATAGGAGCCTTAAAAATATTTTTTGTAAAATAATACGCGTAATTAAATGCTTTTAGCTGAAATACAGTATTATATAATCAAGCCTTTATTTGAACACCATAATTGACATTCGTAGTCCTCATGGATAATTGTTTTTACGGTATAATAAATACAACTTATAAGGGTTGATTTAGGAAAAGCTACACAACATAAGTAACCTTCTTGCATAACAATCTTGCAAAACAATCCATTAACAATCCACAACAATCCATGGAACAATACTGGCTTAGGAATCTTATTTTATATCAGATCCAGTATACAAATAGTGTGTGGAGGAGACGTGATAAGTTATAGTTTGAGAAAGAAGTAGTCTTAAATACAATACATATACTTAGTTTTTTCTTGCACCTACAGTACTATTTTCTCATTGTATTAACAACTATTAGGAGATTCGAAACAACAAATTGTATTGTTTGGTAGCTGAGTGGTTAAGGTACTCGCCTAGTAATCGAAAAGGTCACTGGTTCAAACCTGAGAATATTCTGTAGCGTTTTGATGGTTCGAAAATGGACCCAGCTGTCCTTAACTTTGGGCTTTGATAATGATCCTGTCTAAAAAAACAGCTGGTCTTAGTTACAAAGCTGCACGAAGCATCTCACATCATTCTACACTCATCCTTCACTTATGTTTGGGTTAACGTACGCACGCTAGATGGCGTCCCAATCTCAATTGGTATTATAATTTCTAAAAATCTAAATATATTCTTTTGAAAATTAAAATTCCTTTTAATTTGAGTACTGGGAACACATGAAAATAATTTTGCAAAGATTATTTTATTTTTTTTAAGTTGATTTTGAATATGAATTACTGCTTTACACAGAAGCACACTCCTTTTTAAAATAATACGTTCGATGTTAGATTTTTTAGAATCTTCTCAGATGACTCTAAAAGTTTATTTACTTATGTATTGTCCAAAGTCAACGTCTTGTGTAGCTAAACCATCAGCCTCATTTTGTTGTGTTGAATAGTCATGTTATTTTTATGGATGTATGTTTTCAAAAACCATTCGACGTCATTAAAATACTTTATCATATATAATTAGTCAAAACATGGACACTGCTTTAGCTACCCACTGATTGGTCTTATGGGTTCATACATTTCAGATGATAAAATAGTCTTATTGGTTTAATTTAACTCAATTCGATTATATTATCAGCAACAGGTATAGCATAAGATTTTGATTGTTACTTATTTTGTAGAAAAAGGTAGAGGTATATAAACATTCTATAAAAATGAATGTTGATGTTTGTGTATGTAAATAGATTTGGATTAAGTTTTTGAGGTCAGACATTGTAGGATATTTGACCTAAATTTAGCATTTATAGGCCTGTGTACAACCTAATCGGAAAATGTTTTAAGTAACTTAAATATATTCCTTTGTATTGGCCTAAAGGGAGCAGTGCATTAATAGATTCAATAGTCAGATTTATACAGTAAACACAGCTGATTGTATTTACTCTGTTGTAAGTAGGTCTATAGCTATGACTATACAATGAGTAAATAGTTCACTTGATTGTGTCGACTATAATCAGTGTACATGGTTGTTTCAATACAATCACTTCCATTTCAATGTGACTTGTTCATACATTTAGCTGATAATGAACTAACATTACGGATCAACTGCGGAACATACAAGCTGAAAGCAACATTGCAAAATAGATAAGCTGGGTTGGTAATAACATATTTCTTTGAAGTACATGAGTTTGCACATTATAAAATAGTAGTTCTTTGTGTAACTAGTGGGCGAAGTGGTACTTTGCTGCACACGAGATAAATGTTTACGCACGAGCCGCAGGCAAGTAAAAACAGTTTCTAGAGTGCAGCAAAGGCAATTTGCGAAATTCTTCCTGCAGTTACTAAAAAACATAGAAATAATTAGTCTTTCAAACACTATACAGCACATTTTTAGGTTAGGTTAAATCCAAGCGTTGAACGAAATGAGAAACACTGCACCAGCTGATCGTAGTCGTAGTATATTTAAGTGTTGCCAACTTATTTTCAAGAGTACACGCATTACGTGCCTAATCAAAGCACGCTGGTTTGTGTTGTTTGGTTGGAATACTGGTGTGTGCCAAAGTAAGGTTTTGTGTACTATAATCTTTGCAAGGCAGCCCACTTTGTCGGGTGACTGTAGGAAAATATTTTTGATCATACCTTGCTCAAATACTTTTCGACACTAAAATCTAATCTTGTCCTAAACTAGAGACCGCTAAAGTCAGAATTATTATTAAGTTAAATGATATCAAAGATATATCGTTTTAATACACCAACTATGATCAATAAAATATTGATCCTACGAACACTTTGCATGCAACTAATTAGAAGAATACAAAATTGTTAAGATAACACTCTCGCTTTTCATTATCACTAGTACGGTTAGTAACTTAATATTAAAACTTTTTGGCAACTACTTAGTAGTATTTATCTCTCTAACCTGAATTCTAAAAAAAAACCTACTTAAATTGTCACACTTGGTATTTAGATAAGCTTACTAACTGTACAGATATTGGCCTAGGTAGGTTTTACAAACGTATGGTTAAATTAATTAATCTTTTTTTTATAAATTCTAGATTTTTTACCACAATGAGGTTTGATTTCCGTTACAATCTTCAAACCTACTCCAAAAGTTTGTCTTGTGTAAGTACACAAACATAATAGAATAATATTTGAAAGGCAGATCTTCAAAAATAAATCACTTCGAGATGCCACAATCCCATTCAAATTTACTCGCACCTTCTTAAACATGGTAAACCTTAATGCTTCTAATATGTATATGAGTTCTTTTATTGGAATAATTATTTTTCAAGTACAATGTGAAGATCGAAGCTTTAATTCAAACTAAGGGGATTAATTGGCTCTGTTAAAAATTAAATATCTTTCCACTAAATTTTTGCCAAATAATAGAGTTTATAACTATTCTATGTCTTAGAGACCTCCACGAAATAGCCTAGTATACAAAAAAAATTCGAAACAGAAATTTTTATTAAATTCTACTGACTGCAAGAAGTATTGCTTTTTTTATACCGATGTAGACGTTCTATCCATATGGACCAGTTGTAGCCAATATTTATTTAACAACGAACATATTTAAATGCACATGTGTGATCCACTGTGTGGGTTCCACACAGCTAAATAATAATTAAATATTAAATATATAAGTATAGTGTACCTTATTTAAAGATTTTTTTATTATTTCTATATATTAGAGAACCCCCAATTAATTTTTAGACCACTAGCCTCTACAAACAATAAAACTAGATCGTAACAAAGTTATTAGACTTTTCAAATTCAATTCCTTTAAACAGTGTGAGTTCGGTCCATTGTACTGATTTAAAGATGAGCTAATTATACACAAAAATAGTGTATCATTACCAAATTTATTTTCATTGGCTTACAAATCGCCTATGTCATACATAAGGAAGATTTACGGTGTTTGAAGTACGTACGAAATATTCATTGTGAGCGATGGATGTTTGTTCAATCCTTGACAAAACAAGAAAGAGTATTCAATATGTTAAGGACTGACATAGTGACACGTTTGTATATATTTCTCCTCAACATGATGAGAACATACGTCTCATCTTCCACCACAAATATCAATAAAGAACGCCCCATCCTTAGTTTTTTTTTTTTTTTTTTTTTTTTTTTATGGGGGGTACAATTATTGAATTTATGACTGTTTACTTAAGCAAGCAACAATAACTAGCCAGACTCATGTATATAAGAACTTTTTGTCAAAATTTCTATTTAATACTATTCTTATTATGTTTAGAGAATTAAATTTATGCTGCTGTTAAATTATCTAATATTTAAAATTATCCTAATAAGGCTGGCTAAGTATTTCTGTTTTCGTGTGTTTCTTGGTTAAGAAATTTAACTAGCAGTGACTAAACAGTTTTGCTATCTCATGTTATCCTGATGAGAGAGTATTCTTCCATCTGGCCAACACTATCCGTATATATTGCTCCGGTTTAGCATTCAGACATTATACAACTATCTCGAGATTTGTCCATTCTGAAGGTTTTGAACAAGAAGGCATAGGTTACCGTAGGGCCAAGTACTCAGGCAACCTCCCCTGTAGTCCCAACGTCGGCCACTAAGCCAGTCCATGATCATGTCCACTCCCTTCTCCCCGAGCAAGTTGGTCGGAGAAATGGTGTTACCACTAACGTAGGTCGACATGATTGAGGTATCGATCACCCAGAGGGTCACCGGGTCACTGGATGATCCCATCTTGCAGGTGTTTACCGGATGGTCATGGTCAGGTGACGTATCGTGCACTCCCAGTTGGTGCCGAAGAGATAGTTTTTGCAGCCAGGAAGGAAAATTTGAGACGAGAGTGAATTGTCGGGACGCTCTTCCCTAACTTAACTATTGAAGACAGTAGAGGGTTAGACCGAGGTTATTTTACTAATCGTCATGTTTTTTTTCACTTGTTTAATCTCCAGGTACCGGAGGTAAATCTTATTTTGCTCAAATACTTTAAAAAAAAATATGAATATTTCCCCCCCCCCCCCTATATATGCCTAAGCCCCAAACCACCATTATCGTGCCACCAATGAAACAATAGCTGCTAATTATCTAGCAAATTTTATACCCGTCTTCTCTTACAAGCGTATATAAAACCACAGCCACCTCTAATACATTAGAGGTGTATTAGAGGTGGCTGTGATAAAACTCATCTTAGTTTTTCCTCTTACTAAGAATGATTTAATTAATAGGAAGGTTAGAATTCGATCAAATACGACTGCAATGGTGGATGTGTCTGAGTTAGACCGTGTAACATGTAATGGTTCCACTAAACTCTGCTATTACCACTATACCCGAGGGTCTAACATCCCTTGAGTAATCTAAGTTTCCACATTCCATTAACAGGGTGACCTCTATTATCTATACTTTACGGTCCATAACCTTAGTATAAAATAACATAACAATACTTAACATACAAATTGAAAACAAACATAAAATTAAATATTGTTACATTGTGTTTTTGGATCTTAAAATATTTTTTTTGCAATACTGCAGCAAATGCCTTGCGGGTCTAAGTTGATTGATAAAAGGGTAAGAGTGCTTAATAATGCATTGAATTATTAAAATGTTACATACAACGAGAAAAAATGCATATATTGGTTATCACGAAATATACAAGTATATTATTAACATGTTTAAAACACGCGATAGGTTACTACTAGTTTTACGGGTAGGTGGCAATGCAAAGTACAAAATAATGAACTATACACTACATTAAGTTTATCGTAAGCGAAAAACAGTATATCTATTTGTTACATTATAAAATCTTTTCAAACTAAAACTTTTAAGTTACTTACGAACTAAAACTCCAAAACGTGACATTTAATGAAAAAGTTTTTTTGCCAAGTCTCAGAGGAGCACTTCAGATTCTACCTGAGTCTTATATTGTCTTACTGAGTTCTTACATTCATTCTTCGTTTTGTTTTGATGTTAATATTGTTTCGTTTTAATAAGTGATGAAACTTTATACGGTATGCAACAAAAAAAAACTGTACGGTGCTTAAAATCAAGCTGAGTATTGATTAGGAGCTTAAATCAATACTCTGAACTCTTAACAAAGATTAAACATGTGAATCAAATATAATATGGAATTTTATAAATATCCTGTCTTATCATTAGAAAGTCCCAAACACAATTTAATGGGGGCAGTAAACATTGTCTGAACTGTCGTTGTACAATGTGAAAACTGAGCAAAGTAAAAAGTTGTCTCTATAATACGAAATAATAAACTCTAACTACTGTAAGCGAAAAACAGTACCATAGATATATTTGTTACATTATAACATTTGAAAAATCTTTTCAAACGAAAACGTTCAAGTTACAAACTAAAACTAGAAAACGTGACAATAATTAAAAATTTTTTTTTCACATCCAGTTCATTACTTCATTATCTGAACAAACTCACTGTATGAGCCCTATCATTATTATCGTCTTTACGGAAGTTTATCATTTTGAAAACTATTAATTTGATATTAATGCAAAGAAGGGGTCTGGGATAAACGAACATATTCACAAGAAAATCCAAATTGAATTAAGCATATACAACTAACAGTGATTGTACTTTCACCTCGTGCATTCAGTTAAGGGGAATAATGCTCCAAGTACGCAGAAAATCACAATAAAGTACAGAAATTTGATCGCCGGCAATAACGCACGAAGCCACTTTTGTATCATGGGAAACTCGTTTAAAGCCCTGCAGACATGTCTCTCCCATCTCCAAAAAAAAGTACATATTTCCTTTCATTATTTTTACTTTAAGTTTATTAAAATGTATACTTATTGACAAACTTGTTTGTCTTTCAGTATTTTTTTCAAGCTTGTGTTTAGCTAACATGTTATGTTTAGAGTTAATTATGTTTTTTTTCGTGTTGTTATGTTCATACCACTAAACAATATCAAAATTAGAATTTTTAGTAAATTTCATGTTTTAAGGCAATAAAAATTAATTTTTTTGTGGTTTTTCCCCACCAAATATATGGTAGTAAAATAAAAGGTTAAAAAAATACCTTGCTGTGTCGCCTTGTGGTCCTTCCAATTGGATTGTGCGCATTTCGGTGCGAACGCCATCGTTACATTAACAGTATAAGAACTCTAATCTTGCCTGAAGAGGTGTAATGAAAGTTCACAAATAAGACACAAAAACATAAAAAAACAATAGTCGACTATTTCCATTTTACATGGTTTGTCTTTGGCGCTGCGTTCACCAGCAGGTCGATATGGAGGCGCGTCTTATGTCTGTCAAGACTTAAACTGCTAAACTTCCTTATGGTCATGGAATACATAAACTGAATAATTAAGTTTGCCGACCCATCTCAACTTGAGTAGTTCAATAGCAGCTCAATAACTTAATCCCTTAAGTAGAGAATGGTTCAAGTTATGGTTGGTTCACTTTGATGCCGACGAAATATGATAAATGAGCTAAAAATAAGTTCGTTTATATGTTACTAGCTGAACCCGGCAGACGTTGTCTTGCCTTTGACTATTTATAATTTAAGTACCGTAACGTTTAATTGTCTTATTGTATATGAAGTGCTTATAACTAAATTAAAATACGTATGACAACTAATGAAACACATATAGTACAAAGGATAACCGATTCTTTATTATTGCTCTTATATTAATGCTAGTGGGTAGACAATATTTTTGGTCTTTCTATTCGGCTCAATCACGTCCTGGTTGAAGTTCGTTTGCTATGCTCACTCACCTTTAGGTTGGAGCTCGTTCGCTGCGCTCACTTGCCTTCACGTTAGCTCGTTCACTACGCTAACTCTCCTCCAGGTTGAAGTTCGTTCGCTATGCTCACTCACCTTTTAGTTGTAAATTAGCTGTTGTCATAAATAAAAAAGAAATAATAGTGCTGCATCCTGTTGGTAATCCTTGTAACTTTAATGCTATTGAACATCATAGAACAGAACCAACTTGTTTAATTGAAACAGCTGTTAAGATTCATCAATTCCATTTCTCATAAGGTTAACATGGGAAACTCCAGAGCCACTGGGGCGGAGCCGATTGGACGGATCACGAAATTGATGGTGTATAAACCTATTCCATGAAATTCTACACGTATGTACCAAGTTTCGTGGCAATCGGTTTAGCGGTGTCTGAGTTTATCACTGATATATATATATATATATATATATATATATATATATATACAAACATCGTCTTTTATACTTATAGATTTGTTTCTATAAGGCTTAAATATTTTTCACATAAAGCTATACTATTTCATTTAAATTATTTTCGTGGTATAAGTTCGACCACTGATTATTGTTTTGTTTAGAACCAACGAACAGTTAATGCATGTTACACAACAATACAAGGCTTCCCAGATGTACAATCATGTTATACGTGATTGTTGTTGTAACATTTTATAATTTGTGTATACAAGAACGTCCTTGCTTTTGTGTTACTATTAAGCTTTCTGATAATCTTTGTAAAATATCTAGCAGTGAGATATTTAGTAAAGTTAATCGTAATTTTTTATCGCTTGCTCAAGCACATAATGTATGAGTTTTCAAGGTCAGTACTCAATAGTTCGGTTAATGTTGTTGTAAAAAAATTTAACTGGATTTTTACATTGTGAGAGAAAGCAATAACATATAATACACCTTAATGCATCCAAAATATTTGTATGTGTTAACATTTTATTACCAAAAACAGTGGTTGTTGCATTTATGTAGCCAGGTGATTACAAATGATATTAAGTTCAATAATTCGATTTTTTTTCAAAGAGTTTGCTAATAGTATTTTGTTTTTAGGTTGTCTGAGTTTTAAGAATTTAAATTTAGGTTTGAAGGTTTAAAATACGTTATTCAAGTACAGTAATAGCCTACGCAGGTCGATTCTTATTGGTTTGAAGTAAAATTAAGTATTTATATATATACATAATCGCCATTCAATAATAATATTATTTGCAAATATTTTAATGTATTCATTTTGAGATGAGTTTGAGATGAAGCTGAAGAAGTAGGCCTTTTTAAATATAAATGTTTTCAATCTTCGTTCCGCTATTTTAATGATATGCTGAGTGATTGTTGTTGGTTTATTGAAACAAAAACAACTCAAATTACATTTGTTTCTCAACCAGGCGATAACTTAATTTTGAATGAAAAATTAGAGATGACATCAAAGAAGTAATTGTTTAATTGACACAGTCAAATTTTTTAAGTTTGAAAGTTATAGGAGTAAGTAAAACTCAACAGAGCATGAGAGAGAAGAGTTTGACCAAACCGATTACTTGGTCAGTTTATCCCACCAAATTGATTGAATCTAAGATTGACTGGTGTGATCAATTTAAACTGTTATTAATCTTTTAGCTAATTAACTTCTTGCCGCAAAAAAAATATCTTACACGTAACGTAAGAATGATAATTATGTTGGTTCCTAAAAAGTAAGACGCACATATCACATAATAAAATATAAAACAACAAAATCGTTTATGAGAATAAAAACGTTTAGCTTGTACGGTGATCTTGGTGGTGTTGGGTTAATTAATTACGTTTTATAAAAGGCTGAATAGCTAAGTGGTCATAAAGCTCACCTTACAGTCAAAAGGCTCCTAGTTCAATCCTGATAAAAAAAATTGTTTATGATTCGAAGTTGACCCAGATGTCCAACATCAGTAATTTATAAAGTAATAAAAGTCGTATCACTTTTGTACATTTGTGTTTACACGCTAACCTCCGTTCATAATATTGAGTTAAAATATGTCTTAATTACGCCCTTATTTAAATAAAAGTGGATTTTGACAAAATTCCAAATACAATTTGATATCAAATATTATATCAAAAAAATTGAAAAAATAAAAATAATTATAAAAAAATAGTTATTATAATGAAATATGGATTTTAACAAAAAAAGTGGTTAAGCGTGGATATGTTTTATTATTTGATTAGACCTGTTTAAATAATGTATATTAAAGTTAAAAGCAACTATTAAATGATTGTTTTACATTATTCACAATATACCCTATAAATTAAGCGCTGTATACAGCTTTTAATAGGATATATTCTAATCTGCACTCTTCAGTCAACTCGTGCACACAAGTGATCACAAGTGCTTCTACAAGTAATTGATCAAGATCAGATCACAGACGCTATTGACGTGTTTAGTCAATAGTTGACGTACATGTTGAGTATCATCAGCTGATTACGTCAAACAGCTGGACTTAAGTGGATGTCGTGCTTATCTTGTTATTATCGTGGATTACAGAACGTCTCTCTGATTTTGTGACAAGGTTCAAATGACAAAATGTTAAATAACCTTGTAAAAGCATAATCATAATTTTAATCTTTAATGTGGCCTATAGGTAATCATATGGAACTTAGTATGGACTCTCTTTAAATTAGCTTAATTTTCTATCAGGGCTGTTGAGAACCTTTCAATACTGTAAAATTACCGAAAACCAGGAATGTTGCTATTTGCAATAAAAGACTTAAGTTTAGATCAAGCAATAATTGAGTAAAACTATGGTGATGGTTTGATTCGACTATTTGCATCTTCTGATGCTATAGTTCATCTTGTTCTGATCTTGTTGATATTCTGATCTCGTTCTGATTCGAAATTAGCTTTAACATGGGATGGAATTACTAAAATTCGTTCTAACGAGCACTTCAGATTATATAACGAATAAAAAATATGAAACTAGTGTTAAAAAAATAATCAAATGGCTTTTATTGGACAATATCTGGATGACAATTTTACATAAACGTATGTCAATAATTTCCGGTGATAAAATTTTCATTTTCAGTTTTGTTACTCGCAAAACACGAGCTCGCATTTATTTCGTACGCTCCCGGATAACAATAGATCCAGAGTTATCCTGTGGATTTGTATCTTCTGACGCATCGTTTGTTTGATGTTTGTAAAATCAATTGTTCTGTGCCAATGTTTCTCCACACAAGTAAACAGATAATTTCATCGAAAAATCACACATCAAATAAACTATTATAGTGTTCATCTCATACCAATTCCTTATTTTAAACTGTTTACACCGTGTCGTTTACTCAAACACTCATTATGAAAGTAACAGGCCAAGGTTATTGTTAGATAGTTAAATCTATAAGTGATTAATTCATCAGCTGATTTATTATTATTAAGTTTGTTAGTAAATATTCTGTTTACATTGATGTGTTTAAGAATAAAATAAAACTAGGTGAACCCGTGCGAATTCGCACGAATAATAAATTAGGATATTATAGCAACGTCGTTAGACTCATTATTATAGTTCATGACTGACGCATCATGATAAAAACTTGCGCGTATGGATTAATATCAAACAAAAGTTGAGTCAAAATGTGCATGGAGTTCAATGCTGCAAGAGCCATTAACTTTGTTTAGCATTATTTCTTGAACAGCGGTTTCGACGTCGTAGATATAAATTTGGGCATATGTGGGATGCCCCCAACGGTTGAAAGGTGCCAATTGAGTGATAATTTGTGTCGTGCACCTTATACATGAAAGGCCCTGCACCGTTATGTTCTTCAATTTTAGCTCGAGTGCTGACCATTGCGAGCGCAGAGTTGGACGATCTAATGTTCTCTTTGTAATTTCTACTCAAATGATTTACTCCATTAAGTAGGCTCTGGATATAATAGATTTCTCGGTATGGTGGTATATTCACTTTTCCTTTATGGCAGCAGGATGAAATGAAAATCCTTCGCCTCGTCCTCTTTGCTCTTCTTTTAAATGTAGCGCACCACATTTCTGACATTTTAATGCCATCTCGCCAAGTGAATGCTGCTGAGTTCTTGTATTCATCAGTGTAATTTTGTAAGTACACGTTGCCACTAAACTGTTCCAGCTCCTCGTCTGGGCTCCTTACGTTTTGCATTGCTTGCCGTATGCATCGATGACCGACCGTATGTTGACTCGCCGTGTCCGACCGGCAATATTTCTTTGTCGTCGGGTCCTTGGCATGTTTAAACGAAAATAAAATGTAAAACTTTTCTCCCGTCGTGTCCTACAGGTAACATTTCATTGCCAGGTATTTCATATTTTTAAAAACATGCAAACTGTTTACATTTCAAAACCAAACAAACCAGCTGGGATTTTTTTATAACTAATGTATTGACATCTCTTTCAGAATATAATAACATTCAAATCAATCACAATGTTATACCATTATACTCATGGAAGAAACTTTGAAGGCAGCCCACGCCCTTAAAAAGATATATTTCGCAAATCTAAAGCCAGTTTGCACATCTACAGACCTAGATGAACATTTTGGTATATAATATGTGGGGTTAAATCTTAAAACAAAAAAGCCTTACTGTTCACAAAGTTTCATGTCGCGTATTAAAAATATAGATAGTTCTTTTGTATTTTGAATATTATTTAGTGTAATTCTATATTGGCGACGATGAGTGAACGAACCAAAAGAAGAAATAGTTATATCAATGAAGAAGAGAAGTATGGAACTAAAGAAGACACATTACAATCAAAGATAGAGAAGTTCAAATGTCAAAGCTATGATGAGTCTAGTAGGTGGGACGATTATGAAGCACATTTTCTATTATTATGCAAGGTAAAAGGATTGGGAGAAGACTCTCAGAGAGCAGAGGATATTCGAAGGGATCTTTTGCTTACATATGTGGGTCCTGCACCATTAAGAAAGATTTCAAACTTTCTACTGCCTTTGAAAGTACATCAGGCTACGTGGGCAGAACTAGTTAATGGTTTCAGGTCAGTATACAAAGCTAGAAAGACTATATTTTCAGCTAGAATGGAGTTTGAAAAATGCATCAGAGAAAATAGTGAAAGCCTTTCAGAATTTGTAATACGTTTGAAAAAGTTAGCAGAATTTTGCAAGTATGAGAATAAGTTTGATGATAGATTAAGAGACAGATTTGCAGGAGGTATAAATTTTCCAGAGTTTGAAGTAGAAATTAGACAACGATGGCCTGATGGTATAAAAGAAAATGGTGACAAGTTAACATCTGAAGATATTTTTGAACTGGCCACTTCAATGGAAAGAGCTCGTCATGAGATATTCAAGAATAACGATAAAGAGTTGGAAGTATCGCAATTATTAAGAAGAAACAATAAGGGGTCTAAGAGAGAAGTGGAATATAACGAAAAGACAAATCATCCATGTAGTAGATGTGGAACAAAACATGAATTTGGCAAATGCCCAGCCTACCAAAAACAGTGTTTGAATTGTAAAAAAATAGGACATTTTGCAAAGGTATGTCGGCAAAAACGAGTGAATAATTTGCATGAAAAATCAGAAGATGAAGAATCTGAATCAGACTCTCATGACATGAGGATAAACGATGTTAAAAAGGAAAGAAGACATATTTGTAAAGCACGTATTTATTTAAAGTTAAATAATTTAGCTACAAACATGGAATTTGACTCAGGAGCTTGGGCCTCAATGATAGGTAAGCCTCTTTGGGAGAAGATTGGTTCACCACGACTTGACAAGACTAATTCAAAATACGTGGCATATGGAAACAATATTTTAGATATACTTGGTGAATGTTATGTCAATGTTTCAGTAGGTAATGAGACACGTAGATTAAAAGTAGCAATTTCATGATGGATAGCCTCTGGATCATTAAAATTAACAGAATATGGTTTATGTTACCTTGCCAGAATGATCCTAGTAGTTGTCAAACACGACAGGTGTTTCGTGCTACAATGAGCACATCTTCAAAGTGAAGAAACACAAAATCAAATCATTTCGCCCGCGGTTGAGCACGTCAAAAAACACATAAAGTACATGAAGTTCACACAAAAACACATAATACAAACACTTGGCCAAGTACCGTGAACACGCGACGCGGCGCCGGTAATGTGTAGGTCATGACTCAAGTTGTCATGACCTACACATTACCGGCGCCGCGTCGCGTGTTCACGGTACTTGGCCAAGTGTTTGTATTATGTGTTTTTGTGTGAACTTCATGTACTTTATGTGTTTTTTGACGTGCTCAACCGCGGGCGAAATGATTTGATTTTGTGTTTCTTCACTTTGAAGATGTGCTCATTGTAGCACGAAACACCTGTCGTGTTTGACAACTACTAGGATCATTCTGGCAAGGTAACATAAACCATATTCTGTTAAAAGTAGCAGTAGTAAATGGAAATGAGAAACCATTATTTGGTTTACCATGGATATGAGCTTTTAATATGGAACTCCCTCCTGATGTAACTATTAGTAAAGTGAGATGTAAGCAAAATCTAAAACAACAAAAGATGGATGATGTGATGGTTAAGGAAGTACTAAAAGACTTTGAAGATGTATTCTCTGAAGGACATGGGAAAATCAAGGGTTATAAAGCACGAATTCACGTTCAAGAAGATGCAAACCCCCAACATTTTTCTGCGCGCAGGGTTCCATTTCCCTTAAAAAAAAAAGAAATTGAGAGTGAACTTGCAAGACTTGTCAATGAGGATATCTTTGAAGAGGTAGATCCTGCTACTACAGCTATTCCGTGGGCCACTCCAACAGTCAACGTAGAGAAGGACGATGGTTCAATAAGAATTTGTGGAGATTTTCGAGTCACGTTGAATCAAAATTTTGTCCCAGAAAATGCTATTATTCCAACATTTGAGGATCTAACAAATAAAGTTGCAGGTGGACAAGAGTTTTCCAAGATAGACCTACGAGATGCTTACCTACAGATGGAGGTTGCAGAAGAACACCGAAAGTATTTAGTAATAGCAACGCATAGTGGTTATTATAGATACAAACGTTTACCTTTTGGGATATCATCCAGCCCAGTAAATATTCAGTTTACATTGATGTGTTTAAGAACAAAATAAAATGGTTCTTTTGTATTTTGAATATCATTTAGTGTAATTCTATAGTTATAACTTACTATATAACGTCTAAGGATTTCCGTCTAGGCTCATTATCTATCATGTTAAAAAAGCTAACGTAAGCGACGTGTTTGCATATTAATTCAAATAAAATGTTTACAATGTTCTTACCGATTATTTTATAATTTAAAGAATCAAGATATTTGAATTTTGTTATACTGTATGTTGAGTATGGGATTAGTGTCGGATAGCTAAAATATATTTGTGATGAATACATGTTAAGCCAATGTTGATAAAGAATTTTGATTTTAAGTGATTTGGAACAATTAAAAGCATACATCTCCAACTAACATGTTCCACGATTATTGCAATTTAATCACTCATCTGCCTCGCTCTTTTAATTAAAAGAGTGAATTCATGTCACTTCATAACGTAGCCTAATTCCCATTCGAGTTTCAACCCTTACAACTGACCTTCGAACTGCCCTTACAATTGATAAATCTAATGGCTCAAGTTTGGAATCGCAGATAAATCCTACCCGCTGTTAACGGCTTGTGATGGTCATTATGGTCGAACGCCTATTTTACTGATGTCGTTATCCGAGTAGGTCACTCTACTCATCAACAACTAATGTAATTAAATTAATCGATTTGAATTTACGTTAGGGTAGTTTTAAAATTTACAGTAATGACTTGGGATTTTTCTGGTACACCCGTAAAAATGTAAGGATTGTCATCTCACTTTCTTGAACATGTTAACTTCTTTGATTTGAGTATAAAGAGTTAACTAAGCCATTACAAAATATGTTAATGTTTAGTAAAGCGTATCAAGTGTTTGTTTCTAGCATGGCATATTTTTTTACGTATAGGAAACGTTGTGATGTGTAAATTTTCTAATGTACTAACAAATACGACATTTTGCTTATTAAAGTTCTATAAAGAACCTTACTACTGATTTGTGACGTTTTATTGCATAAAACTATTTTTACCAGAGTTAATGATTTTTTACTACAAAAGTTAAGGAGCATGTTGAACTTGATTTTTCAATTTAGTAGACACTTTCTGGGCTGTTTGCTTTTTTATTAAAATTATAATCCTGTTACCTTTGGTACAATCAGTGGTTAAGGGTATATTTTTAGTTACTTAAAAACAAGAAAATTGCAACTGTAAAGTATTATTTACCTGCTTACAATATAATTGTGTTAAGAAAACCCTTAAATGATTTAGAATACTTAAAAACTTACAAATATTTAACCCCACATAATAATCAACTTTCTTCAGTAAACCTATTTCTGGTAGTAAAGTTTGGAATATTTTGTTCACTAACTGTAAGGAACAACTTAAATCACCCAGTTAATTGTTTGAGTTTGGAAACTGCTGATCACATAGCCCATGCCATGAAATCTCCTCTTCACGTCTATAGTTGTAATATTGATGTTTAAAAGATTAAGTTAATACTTGATTCAGAAAGAACCTCTATTTCAGATTTAAGGCTTGAAAAAAGACTTGAAAGTCGACGACGATCAATCCATCATAACAATGATAATAGTTTTTGTTTACTAGTATTTATTTCGTCCTTTCTTCCGAGAGTATCTCAGTTAGAAAACATGTAGCTATAAGTCATGCTTATGAAGTAATAAATCAGTATATCAACAAAGATTTTCTCTGGAATCCCAGTTGTGTTGGGAAGTTTAGTTGGAACTCGACTAAGATTAGTTGGTTAACTTGCCTACGATTACTCAGTACTTAGTTATCGACTCGGTCATGAGTTGTGTTCAGTAATTGAGTAGGTTCTAGTGTCAGCTGTCAAACTTGATCATGTCAGCTCCTCTGTCGATTACATCTGAAACTAATCTCACCATCGTACATCACTTGTTAAAGTAGGCCTTCTTTTAAACTACATAATGTGCACACGATTGGTTGTAATAACACAACCAATATATTAATAATACGATTATAATAATATAATAGTACTATAACAGTATGCTTCATTTTTTATTTAACCCTTTGTTTATATGTTTGAGTTGTGTCTGTATCCACAAACATTAAACTGTACGAGTGATTCTTTTCATTACATTTTATTTTTGAAAATATTTATTAAATATATAGTAGAGCAAATTACATCAAATTTGTTATTTATACTGATACTCTTATGATCCAGGAGACCATAGTTTCGAAAATTAAATGAAGGCGAGTGCTAAGTACTCTATATGAGTTACATTGTAATTATTGGAGTTTTGAGGTTTGGTAGGATTGGTGGCGAGAGTTACATTATTTCCCTCTAGGCCTGGTGGTAATGTATGGAGAGAGGTAGGATACAGATTGGAAGCTTAAACACTCAATTTGGATATAAACTCTAAGAAAGTGTAGGAGTGTAAATAAATGTTGCTTTAAGCTCTTAAAATAACTATGGGATTGACATATTTTTTTATGAACATTTATTTTTGAAAATGGGTGGATCTCATATTAAAGATTACGATTTAAGAAAACGTCTGCAAAACATGTAAACCCATTTGGCTTAATAACTGAGTGGCTTAAGCATTTGTTCCTAAATCTGGAATTTTCTGGTACAGTAAAGTGGCATATGAATATTATATCATAGCATATTTATTGAACATTCCATTTCAACAACTTTTGAAGTATATATCAGAATTTCTTTCCACTCTATAATGGATATTGAGTATTGAGTAGGTAATTAGGTTGAACACTATTTTCCCCTATCTAATTGTTTGGGTTGATTACAGCAGACTAAAATCCAATTTTAGAACTAATTTATGGTACAATTATATTTAAACTAAACAAATAGCATTTAGTTCAATAAAAAAAAATTTAGTTCTCTAAAATATTAGGTTTTGGTCTATAGTGAGTGGTTTTACACTACAAAATAAACTTAAATTAATCGATTATTTTCTAAAGTTTGCATTTGAAAGCTTAAGGGATTCACTGATTCGTAGGAAAATATGTACAGGGTGGTCATAAATTATTGGACACATTTTAAGATTACATAAACCGATAACCAAGCAACTTAGAAACTTGGGAATTGTTTTATTGAATGGGAAATTTAAAATATTTTTATACAGTAACTGCAAAACAATAATTACATGAATGTCAATAATTATAAAAATTTGTTATAAAAAAATTTCAAAAATCACGCAAACAGTGTGTAGGTTTTTTTCCCTCGATGACTCGTGTTGTGGCATAGTCAGCATGGATAGCATGGCATAGTAAGCATGGCAAAACCAACAATCGACCTGTCTACACCAGCTGTGTATGATATTTGGCGAATCAAACCTTAAACTGACTTAAAAGTAACAATTTTACTAGGGTTCAATAAAAAGCAAAGGCTTTGGTTTCATGAAAGTAAATCTGCAATAACTGTTAGAATAAGGTTATGTTTAGAGTATAGCCGTAATTCTCCGTGTAAAATTTGTATAAAATGGTGGTAAAGTTAGGACGAGCGACTGGGAAGTGTTCCAACATATAGTCTAAAGGGTCCTCATCTCAAAAGAACATAAATTACAAAAACAGTTTAGGTGATTTTTACTGTCTTTTTATAACTACTATTCATAATTTCTGACATTATAATAATACATTTTTTGCAGTTACTGTATAAAACTGTTTTAAATTTGCTATTTAATGAACCAATTTCCATGTTTCTATGTTGCTTGGTTTTTTATTTATTTCATCTTATAATGTGTACAATAATTTATGACCACCCTGTATAATATATATGTAGTAGTAAACAGCCTAGCCTCTGTGTACAGAATTCATTTAGATTGTGTAGATTGTAGAATGTAACATCATTACAAGTGTAACACATGTGTCGTTGGAGCGGCTGTCAGTCTTGATCAAGTCTCAAGACGAATCGTTGTATTTAAAGTCGATTCTTGTTAATCTTCAACATTCAAGTGACAAAATATTACAATAACTATGTATGGATATTGTGATGAATGTGTATCTGAAAAACTGGGGAAACTATCAATATTGCCTTGCTGACTCTACTGTTGCTTTGAGTTGGATCCAAACGCCCTCAATAGGAACGTACAAAATTAAGTTGCTGTATAACATAGGTAATTGCATCTTTATCTTTACTCTTGTTTCAGATTTTGTAGCGCATTTTACTTCATTGACTCGCCCCAAAAATGGTTGATTTAGTGCTGTCTTTGATACAACCACAGCTTTGACTTCTACCTGCTCAATACATGTGTCAAATTAAACTATAGATTTTTACCAAATTGTCTAACCTCTATTAATTTTACCTTGAAATCTGTGGTTTCAACTTCTGGATCCATTCACATACGGAAATATTATATCTTCTTTATTAGAAATAGTTTCAAAGATAAAACCCAACCATATTACTATGTGCTATATACATCTATATATCTATGTATATATATCCATACACTGATCTAGAAATAATAAATCTGGTACTATGATAGTGTATAATGTATATCCCAAAACAATGTAACAACATTGCTTTCAACCTCATTTCATTTCAATCGTGGGTAATATTTGGTTTCCAGGGGGTTTAAGCCCATTAAGTTTATTGGTCTATAAAACCGCAATATGTGTAAACAGTTTTATCTGAAACTTAACTTGAAAGAGAAAAATCTTTTTCCTTAATCAGACTCTGGTTTCGTCTTAATGCATTTGTTATTGTTACGATAAAATCTTTTATTTTACATGAAAAATCTAGTGTATTTACCTGCTTAATCTTTGTTCTGTAGAACTAGGTATGCTATTAGAGCATACATGCATGAAGATGGTATACTTCTTTAAAAAATACAGGGTGTCCGTATATTTTAGATATCAGAAATGCTCAGCGACTAAATCTAACTTACAATATCGTTTGTGATATCGGATATTGGATAGTCCATTATGTAAAGGGCCCTCGAACTATATATATATTTTGTTATCCATTGCAGGTAATGCAACGATATTCCAATGTATCAGGAACGGCATTTTATTTCAGCATTGCAGACAAAGAAATGGCGTTGCCTATTTCATCATGCCAATAAATGGTATTTTTTTAGCGAATTTCAACTTGTCTTATCCTCCTTGGGACTGTTCAAAAGGAGTCAAAAGGAAATCTTAAATGAGAGCATGTTGTAAAAACATTATACCTCCAACATGAGCTCAAGAATTTCATCTTAGCCAAAACGAAGGTTTTGTTTATGATGCATTTTTTAGGTCGGATTTGCACCACTGTGTTTTTCCAATATTTGATCCTAGTATTTGATAACAAACCACGTTCAATATAAAACATGCATCAGACACAATACAGTGGGCAGTAAACTGTCTGGCTATAAACCTCGTATGTGTCGATATTGTAATGTGAGCAGAGCGGGATTTGTAGGTTAGTTACATTTGCAACACAGATCATCTACTAACTCTTCTAATAACTAATTAAAGTCAACAACATTTAGACATTGTGCAAAATGAAATATAATTATCCATGGATTGTGACATACAGTATCTATAACTAAGATAGAGTTTTAAGCTAAATGTTTTCTAGTTATCTTCACTAGTGGCATTTCAGTAAACCCAACATTTTTTATGTAGCTCTTGTTTATGGAAAGTGTACAATGGTGTGGGTAAAAGCCTAATTGCAATGCTCGTGTTCTAAAAACCATGATTACTATTCATAAACATTTCAATTTTTTAGTTAAAAATTGCTATGACCCATGTAATTATGCTGGTGTTTTTATTCTATCTTAATTATCTTTTTTCTAAAAAGACCAGGTGAACTGAATACCCTAATATGGCTGTGTGGCAATGGCACCAATATTAATGATTTGATCAGAGTTTTTCATAATCATAATTATAGCGTTTGGGTATGTAATTGATAGTTTTAAATACTATTGATATGTAAGTTCCATAAGGTCAAGTATTTGGTAAATTTCTTTGCGAAACTATTATTTTCTGAGTTTGTATAGGTAGTTTAATTTTTTTTATAACATATCATCATGATAACTTAATACAACTCATGATTCAACTCATTCTAAATCTCGAGAACAAAATGTTTAGGTACAAATGTTTATAAATAAGAGATCCCTTGTAGCAAAATCTCTCCTTTTGTCGGGCTCAACGACGTGGAGACTTCAACTTAGTTGCCAAAACACATAATTCGCAAAGCCAGTTATCAAAGTGAATCACAAACTTTACTTCGATCACTAAATCCTCAAAACTTCGACGAAATGTTCAGTGATATTGTAACCCTAAATGATTTCGTACCATAGTTTAAAGTTGACCTATTTTACTTAATGGCATAACTTTACCTTATGTTTATGTAGATAATTTTATCAGTAAATCAAATTTGGAAAACAATTTATATACATCTTTTTTTTACTTTTAGCGTTATAATGAATACAGTAGCCTAGAAAATTATGAACTACTTAAATAAAGGACCTATGGTTGCTAATTTACTTTTATAAAATACCACAGTTTAAGTAAATTGTTTGGTTATGTTTGTTAAATCAAAAAATTAATTTGTATAGACATGCTTGCTTATGCGTTTTATAAATGGTTAAATCTACTTGCATCAAAATAACATAGCCTATATAATATTTGCATTACTGTATTGTATAGGATATATAATAACATTATATGCAGTTTCATCAAATTTCATTCAAACATCAAGTAAAGTTAATTTAAAATCTGATAAATATATTTGTTAATGATGAAGCATTTAAATAATAATTTAACACTACTTTAGCATGCCTAATTTTCAATCACTGGCTTAACATTATACAAAATTACGTTTAATCAATAAAACCCTGCAAAACAGTATTGAACAAATCAGGTTATAAATTATTGAATATTCGGGTTTTTGTTAATTGTGACCCGTAAAAAGACTCTGGTATACTGCAGTAGTGCCACATGTCTTTATTCCTTACTCTGTGCTAACAGATTGGGAAACAAATATATGTAAAATGTAAATAGTCATTTTAATCACTTATATGTATCACCTTTAAGATTGGACACACAAAAAATAAAATCGTCTAAGTATATCTTTTTAAGATTTCAAAAGATGTTTAAGGATATTTATATTGTATAGTGTTTGAACGGATCATAAAAGGGAATATTGAAGACAGTGTATGTGGCCGAACTCAAACCAGCAATTTCCGGATTATCAGGCTATAACACTACCTCTGAACATGCGTTTTGATATTGTACTGATTCCCATTAAATACTACATTATTTAGTCGTAATTGACGAAGTTCTTATTTTATCATTTGAAATGAATAAGCAAGTTAATCATTCGACCAGAATACATCAAAATAGAAAAACAGTAGATATGTTCTAATACATCCGTTGTAATATGCATCCATTGTTGATCAAATAAATATTCAAATCGTCAATATTATGCAAACTTTACCTAAATTATTACTAGAGGTTAAAATACCTTATAATCCGTCAGTGTGATCAAAAAGTCACCAATGAAAGGCAAAAATAAAAATAAATAAAATAAAATAAATAAAAAATAAAATATATAAAATAAAATAATTAAATAAATAAATAAAATAAATAAAATAATTAGCATCAGTATTGTAGTAGCTACAATATCGATATCAAGGTGTTTGATATGCGTACGAACTGATTAGGCTTGAGTTGAAATGTTCGTCAATCAGCAAGACTGAGGCAATCAGTATTGGATGGCAATTTGTGATAAGCACAAGGAAACTTTGTAAAATATCTGTAGCAGCAATTATATTTTTTTACCTTTCAGTTTTTTTTTTCAGCTGATGTACAGGATTTACTCAGAATCTATGAATTTACTGTATTTTATATCAGTTAGGTTACATCAATAATGTCACCACGTCAGAGTCATCTGGGTTCGGTTATAATCCATCTAAATAAAACTGACAGGACAATTCACTAATTAGATTAAACTAGGTGAAACCCGTCGAAATCGACGGTTACTTTCAAGGCTTAAGTTAAATCATCTAACTGCGATAAATTGGGTGAAATATACATATTTTGAGCATTTGGCATTGTTTAAAGAGTAATAAGTGTAAAAACAATAATAATATTAATTGCGTTAGTTGCCAAATTTGGTTGATCATTCAATGAATAAAATATTCCCCATACCTTACGTCATCGGAGTTATTATTAGTATGTTATATGGCACATCTTCCTTTGGAAGAACTTTTAAGTAGTACTAAAAGTCGTATTGGTGGATCGTTTGTAGTTAAACACTTCCGTGATTTCAACAGTGTAATGTGATTTTATTTCAAAAGAAAATAATTTTTGGGAAGACATATTCTAACTTCAAAGGGAGGTATATCCGTTACAGTGTTAAGTTTGATTTTTCTTTCTTCACGTCGCGTCAGTTCATATCGTACTTCTGTGCCAATGAATGAACCCTCTAGCATAGTTTTGAGAAATTGATTGTGGGGTTACTGTTAAATCTGGAATTCCTTGACAAGGGGGATGTCAGTTAGTTGTCTCAGCCTTATCAATAACATAAAGTTGTCAATATAATCTCTCTACGGAATGTTAGGTGTAGTGGAATACTTGAAGTGAAGTTGGCTTTTATTCTTGAACTGTTATGGGCCTCCTAGTTTATATGGTCTTGCGGCTTCATTGGCAAAAAATAATGCAAATGACATAGCAATGGGACATTTCCAAAAAGCAAAAATACTGTAAATTGGCTGCTTCGTATATATTGATGTTTACATATTGTTAATCAACGTATCTTATAAAGGATTATGTGATCTAGTTTAAAAGGAATATGTGCCATATTTTACGGCCAAAATGTCGTGTTATTTTCAATAATGTTACCAAACCAGTGCGCCAAAGTCCGTAATATAGGCAGGTGCAAATAATTGGTCAAGATGGGTACCATTTTAGGCAAGGTTTCTATGTTTGGATTTTATTAGACACGATAAGAGTAGATATTTCTACATAAATATTTGATATGTGTAGAATAATATGATAAAATATAGGCAAAAGGGGTGAAAAAGCAGACACCAACCAGTACAATCGATATAATATAATTCAATAAGAAATAAAGAAATAATTTAAGAATTGCTGTGATAAAAGGATTTTTCACTGATTTCGTAATGGAACGTTATAATGCAAAACATGACATGATAAAGAAGAAAATCAATTTTAAAATCAGAAAATAACATTGCAAATACTTATTTGGTAGAATTCAGTAACTCCCAATAAACGTGTGTTGTTTGAAATACAATTTAAAAATGAACAGCTGTTTCATTAAAAAGTATTATTCACATGGCCAAAATGTAAACAACTCTGTGGAGGGATCTTTAAAGGCTTCTGGGGCAGAGTCCTAAGGGATTTTGCTTAGTTTTTCTTTTGATAACTCATCTACAGGCCAAGACCTTTCTTTAGACACCTCTACCAAGTTTCTACGCCCAGCCGTTCTCTCAAATTAGTGGGGACAAAGTTTCCAATTAAGTATTTAGATTCCCCCATGGTAATCTTATGGGAGAAAAACCAACTTTGATGGCCTGTGGGGCAAAGCCCGAGGATTTTATAAAAGGAATTGGTGAAAGGGGGCGTCTACACAAAAAATACTTTATTTTGACATGTGGTTTGTAAAAATCCGTCCATTATTAACGGAGGAGTAGTGTTTTGTAGAAATCACCTTCACGTATTATATATAAGGATGAGGTAAATACTTGAAAACATCACTAATGTGGGTCACTTTAAAACTGAAGAAGTTGTCTTACATTCTTACCGTAGTGATTTATACACTTAGTATAGTGACTGGAAATGTCTATTATGTTAACATTAAAATCAAAGGATTGTAGCTGTGCACCAGTGACTCAGTGATTTCCCGCTCAGAGAAATCACTTTATCATAAACTTGTTTATAAAATAAAAAATAAAGGGAACTGTTTGACATCTTTACCCATACATAAAACTGGAATTCTATCTTGGTTAATCTGGCATTCGATTTATTTAAATTATATTACGTTGTACACACGTTATACACATTACGTTATGTATATTATAAACACCGATGCGTAACAAGGAGGTTTACTAAATAGTTAATACTATGCTGAGGTGGTATATAATGCTTGACAGATATTATGCTGCAGTGATAATGTGGCTATATAGTGTTTGCACTTGGCTAATAAGTGTTTATGTAACTCATGAGTAAGCTGAACCCACATAAAGAGAAATAATAAAAGTATTATGTGTAATAGGATCGTGAAAAAAACGTGATAAGAACAATTAGCTAAATTCTTTAATACATAAAGTCATAATTAAGGTCCCTAATATTTAATACATTCACTTATATAAATTACATAGTGCATGTAACATTTTCTGATTTGATTGAATATAAGAAAACTTTTTCATTAGCAATGTTAATTCAACGAAATCTTAATCGACGAAATAAGTCAAATTGTATTTTTAATTTTCGATTTGATACAACACGTGACTTAAAACTTTAAATTAATTTTTTTGAGTACCAAACTAAGAAAAGGTAATTTAAAAACTTATGTTTCACTTCACAAAGCGGTCTTTGTTTCTCCTTATAACTTATTTATGTTTATTGTTTCTATTTTTAAATACCTTTGTTGAATAATCAATAACTAAATGAATGAATGAATGAATAAAATGTGTTTATTTCCACATAATATATACAGAAAATCAAAACGTACTTTTTAATAAAAAATATACTTGCAAAATAAAACAAAGACTAAGAATAAAAAATAACATTTCTGTATAAATTAAATCAATCGATTATCTTACTAATATTATAAATGTGAAAGTTTGTGTGTTTGTTTGTTTGTTTGAAGTTCAATCACGCATTAACTACTGGACGGATTAGGCTGAAATTTGGCATGATGATAGCTCACATCCCCGATTAACATATAGGCATATTCTTATCTCAAAAATCCTTTCGGGTAGTGTTGGTGATGAAGGTTACAGTACTATTTATCTAGTAGAGACTTTTTAGGGATATTGTATCTTATAGACTATTATATACTTAATTTACTATGTAATAGTATATAGTGGAACTTAAACTGCTATGACATAATAATCTCTATATAAAAAATAGATAAAAGATAACTTTAAAAAAGGCCCCCAAACTCTAGGAAAACAAAATATATCCCTTAGTAGTTTTATATACATTATCCATTATTTTAAATCTTTCTTGAATGAGAATTTAAATTTATTTAATTGGAAAAAAACAGCTAAATATTATCAGTAAGGTTGTGACTTTTTTCCTTATTACGATCCAAACCCTTATACTTTCGTGTTTGAAGTGATACCAACACCAGATAAGCTATCAATCTACAATGTCAACGATAAATGACAATCAACAAGTCATCGATACCCGCACTCTTTCACAGTTAACATTTTGTGATTGTTGTATGCTTTTTGTTGTGACATTTTAAAACATCATTAACAAAACGAAATACAGTTGATTTACACTGTCATGTTTGTAAAAATTCATTTTCTTAAATTAGGCCTAAGAGAGACAAAAATATTATTTCTCTTAGCAGATGCGGTATAAGGTGATGGTTACATTTTCAAAATCAATATTTACTTGTGTCGTGCAGGAGTGCTTATTAATATCTTCTTTGATTTTTGCCAATCCATTCTCAGATCCCCATTTCTGAGTCGTTTTGTGATTAGATTAGATCGGGAGACGTACGATATAGTATATTACGTTACTAGTCCTGAAAATAAGTGTTTACCGGACGAGTGTGGTCGTTCCCGTGCGAGACGAAGTCGAGTACGGGATTACCATACGAGTCCGGTACACATATTTTGGACGAGTTACGTACGATAGTTTACGCCATACTACTTAATCCGTACAAATCCTTATATATTTCCACCAACTAAAGGAGTAAAAATCACTAGCCATAACCTCCAAGAGAGGTTATGTTTTTGTTTATAACCACTCATTGCCACGCAAATACAAGTATAACCAGCTGATTGGTGTCCGGTAAAACTCATTGCAGAACAGTAGTACGCAATGAAACCCCATTTGAATAAGCTGGCGGCAAACAGCTGTTTTCTGGACTAAATCCTTTCGTGGAAAGTTCGTCAAAATAATGTAGTGTGGCGTAAAAATGATTTCGTAGTTCACATTGTGAACGCTTTTCCCTTACGAGCGTTACCAGATAGAAGAGGATAAAACCTAAATGTTACGTTGAATGATTTTCATATGGCAAGACAGATATTCCTGAAAATCTCAAAACAATTTTCAATAATTTATTTACACAGTATAGAGATAAGTAATGTGTCTCCATGACTTAAAATGACAAAACATTTTAAAATAGAAGCATAAGTTCATTGGGAATGCCTCAGTGCTTCTCCCAATTCCGGCTCATGGAACAGATTAGTAACGCAGCTGTGGAATTGGTTTTCATAATTGGTAGTTACGCTGTAACAAAAACTGAGTAAAGCTGGAATCTCATGTATCTGCGTCATGGTGGACTACAAACTAAATTGGCTTCTGGAGTGTTAACCACATTCTTGGAGGAATAACCACATTTAAGAGTGTGAAGTTGATGTAACCTGTGTACGCTTTTCTTCCAATTCAATAAGGAATATTTTAGTAAATATACTGTAATTTGATAATTACGAATGCCACTGAGGTAAATTATTTAATTAAAAAACCTATAAACTAATTTTTCCATTAGCATTTAGACTTTGATATTACTTAAACCCTATCATGACATTTATTACAGGAAAATCGTTGACAGGACAGCGTAGAAAATCGATAAGCACATAAAAGATATTTTGTCTAATAAACTGTTATATGAGTAAAACATATTAAGACTTACTTTGAGAAAATAAACAAAAAATAATTAATTTAGTACTTTGAATTCATAAGACTTACAAGTAAGACTGCTAACACAGTACTGGCTTATTGTCAGATCTAAAGCACTAAGATGTGGGCAAAATGTGTAATTACTTTCTGAGGCATGAGTATGTATCTCAACTAAAACATAGAATACGAATGTCTGCCATTTTAGCTCTTTTTTATAAATTATATACCTCATTAGCTTCAAAATACTCTTTTGAAAACTGATAATGCCTTTTCTTCGTGTAATTGGTAAAAGTTTATTTTGTAAATATACTTTCACAAATATAATTTTATAAATAACTCAATTCACATAAAAAGCTCTTTTTTTAAATAATTTCATTCGCATCATGCCTGTGTAGTATTTAACCATATAATTAACTAGTTACATTAATATTATTTTATGGTATCGAAACCTCTATTTAAGTGGATATTGTTGGATCATTTGCTCTAAACCTAACACTCATATGTAAAATATTTTCTGTTTCTTTTGGCCTAAAAGAGCAATACAACTGCTGAAAGAATAAACAGATTTATACACCAATCACAGCTAAATGTATTTACTCTGTTGTAAGTAGGTCTACCACTATGACTATACAATTGACAGTGGGTAAATAGTTCACTTGATTGTGTGGACTATTGTCAGTGTAAATTGTCGTTTCAATACTGGCATTCCAATTTGACTTGGCGACAAATTAGCTGATGGTAAACCCACCCACGGATCAGCTTCTGTATACTGAATGTCGTGAGGGCAATGGTAACTCGGATTATCTGTTATGTCAATAAACACAGTTAGTTAGAGCTATAAGTAGGCACAGTGTCTTGCTGTATTGAATACTAAGCTTCTTAAATTGAATGGCATAATTTATATAGAAAATTATTAAAATTAAAATAACTTATTTGGTGGTTTGAAAGATTGCAAATTGTATTGAGCTTCCACTAACCAATGTAATTGTTTTCACCCGTCTCTATAAACTTGGTGAACCTTAGTGCGTTTAATACTGTACGTGTAAAATTTCTTATTAGTATCATTCTTATTTTGGAACGATCGAAGCTTGAATTTTAATTAGGGACTATTAAAAGATTATAACTTCTTATTGCATTATCTTTGCTTGATAGAGTTTATATTTCTTTGCTAAAGGTAAAGAGTAAATATTTTTTACAAGTAAACAGGTTGAAATATGTGTGCCACATTTAGTCAGTGTAGTTGTAGTAGTTTCTACCGAACAGACTACATGGTAGTTCAAAGTAACTACAACATCGCCTGGCATGTACACAAGCTGCACATGTCCTCTATGTTAGTATACCTATACTAATTACCCTAACTTATCTGTGTAATTTAGAATCCACACAACAATACATTACCACAATTTAAATAGCCTTGGTTATCAGTAAACCGTATACAACGGTCCTGGCATAAGCCTCGGCACGGTCTCGTCACTGGTGTTAATGTTCATTCGTCTTCTTCACCTTTTATGGTTGTATACAATATTGTTTTGTGAAGTGTTCGTTTTTCATGTGTTCGTTTTTACTTAACTTTATTGAAGACCTTCAAATGAAGTGATTGATGCTGATCCTTGTAGGAGGTTCATCCATGAACCAAAACTATAGTTACCACTACAACAACCAATGATTGATTTGTGCAAGTGTATAAACCATTTTCAAGTAAGTCGTGATTTTAGACCTTTGCTAGTTATATTTTAATGTGAACAAACCAATGACAATACAATTTACTTCCACCTTTAGCTGACACTACTATTTAATTTCTCCATAATGATTAGGATTTTATGAAAATTGCAACAAAAATCTATCATCAATCGGTAATTACTATTAGTTCTTTGTTTCTACCAACAATATTTTTATATGTTCCTACATACAAAATAACGGTACAAAACCATTATTTGCATTGCTCCGTTTATTCTTATAATCGGACTATAAGAAACAAATATAAAAAATAGATTCTCCTCCCTAAAACCCATCAACATTGGTTAAGACATATTTTACTATAATACAGTTCTTAAACAAAAAATAGAACTTTATACGGTTGTGTATAAACAATATAATATTATCAAGAAGCGATGTCTGATCAAATAAAATTTAATCATGTTTATTTGAAAAAAAAACTATTTTGAGTTACAAGATTTCGTCAAAAACATACAAGGTTGTGGCAAAAATAAAGATAGTTACAATACAATACTGACGTAAGCCACAAAAGAAATGCATCTCACATAGGCTACAGCCCTCGTGAAAGAGATTTCCGCTATCAGGAAAATATTTTTTTTTTTTTTACTGAATTTTATAAAATAACTAACAGATTAGGTAGTAACAATTTAGATTAAAAAGCAAACAAGCAAAAACTGTATTGGTGCAATTGTACTATTGGTGCAGCTTGGGCTAATGAACCCAAAAAACGAGTCTTGATGAAGTCAACTTATAAGCCATGAACACTATTTACCTGATTATAAGAAGCTATGCGAGCAAAACAAAAATTATAACCTAAATTAACATTATTTTTCGTCGATGCGCAACATAGTTTCTGTTTCGCATGGCAAACGATAAATAAAAATAAAAACTATCCAGGACAGTTGTGATGCCAATTTTGGTTAAGACTTGTTATCACTATGAAAGGTGATTTCAGTTTTGAAGATTCGCGGAAATATGTCGTTCTGTTTTACTGTATTGATGTTTGAATATACATTAATACAAAGTTTCTGTTATATACTGTAATTTGATTGTTTTGTGATTTAAGATGACATGTTATTACCTAGTCATTCCAAAAATATTAGTAAACAAATATGCATATTCAACCCCAATTGTTAAAAACATCCATTTATTACAATTTCATGTTACCACTAATTGAATTAAACTGCTTGAATACATCTGGAAAATTGTTAATATTAAAAATGGTTATCTATATATTAAAAGGCAGGTAAAGTTTGTTCAATATTGAGAAAAACAAGAAAGGGTATTCAATATGTCAGAGACTGACAGTCCGACAAGTCGAGATATTTCTCTTAAACATGATAAGAACACACTTTCATCTTACATCACAAATATCAAGAAAGGAAGAAGTACACATCCCCAATAATATTATTGTTATGGAGTTATTGATGCATCTGCTTGCACTTGGTACAAAAACTTGTTGACGAATACTTACTTCGGTCTTAAATTTGCATTATTCTTTGTTGCTTAAAAAATATCATGATCCAAATACTGGATATAAATTAAACTTGTATTAATGAGTGAAATTTATTTGCATTTTCCTGATTATTGAACTTTAATGTTAGTCCAAATCACTACTTCTGCTCTACCAATGAAACAAATGTTGCATTTTTATCAAGTTTATTTTTCCTCTACTTCTCTTGAAATTGACATACAACCCATCTCAGCTTTCCTCCAACCAATCACGATTAAAGCTATCACAGTCGGTAGGTATGCTGCAATGGTGGATTGGTCTACATTAGACCGTGTAACATGTAATGGTTCCACCAAACTCTGCTATTACCACTATACCCGAGGGTCTAACATCCCTTGAGTAATCTAAGTTTCACCATTACATTAACATTAGAGGTAGGCCTCCAGTTGTTGATAACATAGGAACCTTAGTAAAAATAAAATGACAGAAGTATACTTGACGGATCAATTAAAAACAATGAAACTAAATATAGGTGTTATGTGTTTTAGTATGTTTTATCTGTGGTTTTAGATAGAGTTTTTTTTTTTACAAAAAAAACATCTATAAAAAATAACAGTAATTTATATTTTAATGATAATGGGTGGACACTTTTAATTTACTTAGTGTAGATGCGAATTTATTACAACTAGTTCTGCCCGTGCTTCACCATGGAGCAATAATACGTAAGAAAATGTGTCTCTAAATCTACTGTAAAAATATTTACACACACTTACCAAGCAAATTATTCAGGAAAATCGCAATCATAATTATTGCTTATTTAAATTAAACTAGTTTGTAAAGTTTCATTTAACTGTGTAGAAGAATCAAAACTAATAACTTTATCGTAATAATGAGGATTAAAAGATCTCACTTTTTGGTGATTTCACTTGACCTTCTCGCTCACCGGATCTTGCAATTCCAGATTTCTTACTATGGGGATTTTTGAAATCTATAGTTTTCATCTAAAAAAATGATTTACAAAAACATTTATAATTGATCGATAAATTATTTTCAGTAATGTGTCGAAAATTATGTTTGCCGGAAAATTACGATGGTCATTGAGGATTTCAGACGAATTGGCCTTGGTGTTGCTATATGAAATTGTTCGATTAGATCAAACTTGTTACTTTTTGGGCCTTTATGTAAAATTTCGAGATAATTTTTTTTCTTTTTTTTTCTTTTTCAACGCCAGTGGCATTTCACGTGAGAGTTACGAGATAAATGTGTAGTGGATGTGCCGGGGATTGAACCCGTCCCTCCCGCACCGAAGTCCGAGACGCTAACCACTAGGCTAGCAACACAACCATATTGATCTATTGTGGAATATTAATGCATATTGTTTACTAGGTGTTTGGCATATGTGGAATGGTTTTTATTGGAGTCTTTGGGAAGGTGCTCCTTTGTAACGGTCTTAGAAACTTCGGCCCGTTTGGTTGATATAATATGTTGGGCAACTAGAACATTTGGGTGTATATATCCCCGATACATTTTTATACCTTTTTCATTCAAATACAAGAATGCAGGAACCTACACTTCATTCTTAAAAACAAAAATATATACGTCTAATAACACTTATAATGATATATTTACACCTATACTAATGACTTACAAGACGGTAAATACATATAAAAGTTGGTAAGTGGTGATCAATTTCGATTGGACACTCCAATCATTATCAGACCCGAAAGGTGAATTGGACGAATTAAGTGTTATTAGACTGTATATTTTTGTTTTTTGGGTAATTTAATAACACGTACTATGCTGATCAAGAAGTTTTTCACTTCATTTTTGTATTTTAGTTTGTAATAATAAAATGACAGAACTATACTTAACAGATCAATTCAAAACAACGAAACAAAAATAGGTGTTCTGTGTTTTATTATGTTTACTATTGTTGAAAAATATCTTTTTCATTCTAAGTTTTGGTTTGCTGGGGATTTGGGCTAGGATATCCTTAGATTTGTAAGCGAGTCCGTGCCCTTTCTTGCTTAAGATGTTATGGATAGAGTTGTTGACTCGGCTGTGACATGTCATTGGCACAAATTGGTTTTGTGGTTTGGGACGGCCTTTTCGTATTGTTTGTTTCTTATGCCGCCATATTAGCTTGTTTATGATGTTGGGGCTATAGATATTATTAGATGAATGTATTGCATTATTACATTAGCCAATATTTTAGCTTTTAGACCTATATTCTACGACACAACAACGAGCGAAAACGAGAAATTTTTAAAAGGCAACCCCTATCAAGTAGCATATAATTTAAAAGAGCCTCAAAAACTAAATTTATGCAGCAAATCCGACTTTGATACGACAAATTTTCAAAAAGTTATGTCAGGAAATGTTAGACGTTAATTTAACTGGAACTTACCATTCCTCTACTTTTATTTGTTCATGCGGTACCAGACGAGCAACGTGTCAAAACGGGTGTCGAAGTCTTCTAGTAATATCTTCAGTCAAAGCTACCATATAGAATGACACCGCTTGGTAAAATACGTAGGAATCTAGTGAGTTTATGCAGATAGTTTACTAAATGATGATGCATTCTAATGATAAAAACCTTTAATTGCACAGTTTGTACACAATACAATATTTACATTTTCATTGTACTGTTCACTACCCCTTTTGAATCGTGTAGAGTACTTTGCTTGTATAATATAACATTATCTATACATTCCAATGTTTTTTTACAACTTTTATAGATAGTACTTACTTAGCTTCTTATCTAATATCTAATTGATTTTTATCATTTTATAACAATGGATAAAACTTTTGAGTCGTAATATTTTAGATATATCAATGTATCGTATATTGAAATTAAACAAAACAAATCGACTTAACATGAATGTAAGAACTCAGTAAGCCAATAAAATAATCAGGTAGAATCTGAAGTGCTCCTCCGAGACTTGACAAAACGAACTTTTTTCATTAAATGTCACGTTTTAGAGTTTTATTTGCATGTAACTTGAACGTTTCAGTTTGAAAAAATAATGCAATTTTCAAATGTCATCAGTTAACAAACAGATTGTATATTTTTTGCTTACAATGTCTAGTCTAGAGTATCACTATACTGTATTTTGTACACTGACCCATAAAATAGCTACCTGAAGGAAAAACGTGTTGAAACCTATACGATTCTTATAATGTACTTCAAAATCGTAATTTACGCGAAATAGCTTGTATTTATTTTTGGAAGTTTCTTCTTTTTGAAACTACCTACTATTGTTTTAAAATAAATAAAACAACTCGTTTGAATATATGCAGCCGTTCAAAAATTGGCTGCACTTTACTCATAATCATACACTCATTCGAATAAAAATATCAAATATTCGATTGTTTCATTCGACATATCGTTTGGTTAGTTAGGTTAGGTTAACCTTACCTAACTAACCAAACGATATATCGAATGAAACAATCGATTAATCGATATATCGATCGATATTTTCATTCGAATGAGTGTAGGATATAAAGTAAAGTACAGCCCAAAAATTAACCAGGGGGAGTATTATGGGATACCCGGTATACACTGGATATAACAAACCTTAAAACCATTTTAGCTCATTCAAAAGGATTGTATAATATCTATAAAGTAAAGAATAAAAACAATAATTCTATTGGGAATGGTTCATGATGATAAGAGTAGGTATGGGTTTTGTCGCACAGGCTCAGCGTGTAAGTTATAGGATAGGGCGTCATAAGCACTATCGTTATTATCGTCAATAAGGCAGTTTATATTTTTTAGTATTATTATTACTCTGAAATTAACTCATATTAAGAACCAGGAAATAGATTTAAACCTAATTTATAGTTGGTTAAACTCGTGTCTTTTCGATGTTACGATACAATTCTCATTCTTAACCGGCTCAGTCCTTGCTTTGATTGAAAACATTATTATCTGTGATACTTTTCGAATACAAACTATATATATCATAATGTTACGTTGTGATTAAATGTAGGACAAAATATATAAATTTTATGGCAAGACCGATTTACCTCAGTCTCATATTCTACTTAGCGAGAGTCAAGTAGAGTGGCGTACATATTGTATGAGAGACAGCAAGCTTTTGACTTCAGCATTGTTTTCTATACGTTTAATTCAATGCATGCTTGTACCATAATCATAAGTAGTTATAGAAACATTGTGAGAAAAAAATAGATTTTCAGAATGAAAATGGATTTAAAATGGATTAATTTTGTATCAAAATAGGTCCATCACAAAGGACAATACTCAATCCAGTCCTATGTTTTGCACAGTTTGCTACAATAAAAATTTATTTTGCCGTATGGTTATTTATAAATGCTTTTTAGTCCTTTAAAACTTGAAAATAAACAGCGATTAAATAACCGGAAATACGAGAGAGCTAACTGTATTATTAGTTAACTAATTATTCTAGTTTCAACTAATTTCCTAAGTGAAAACATACATCTCAAATGAACTTGTTTTATTGTTCATCAAATATAACCACCCTCTTTCCTCCACGCTCTCTAACTCCATCAATTAAAATATATGCAGATCACCATTCGAGATTCAACCACAACTTTAGAACTGCCCCATCAATTGATAAATCTAATGGTTCAAGTTCTGCCAGTGATGGCACTCGAAATAACCGATAAATCCTACCCGCTGTTAACTGTTTGTGATGGTCATTAGGGTTAAACACCTCTTTTACTGATGTCGTTATTCAAATAACGATACCCTACTCAGGTAGCTTTACTTATCAACTAACCTAATGAAACCAATCAGGATAAAATGTTCAAAACAAACCAGGGAGATGGTAATGTATTTGCTTTAAATTTGTTGGTTCGCTTTTCTACAACATCTTAGAAACTTTTTAATTTATGAACCCGTTTATTGATTCATACTTAATTAGTAGCTACTGGTTACATTTCGTAAAGTAAAATGTGTTGGATAAGTGTTTTTGTAGTATTGCCGTTTTTTTTTCTAGGGTGGGAGACTTCTCAAGATTAAATTGTTTAGCTTTATGAATAACAAAAATAAATTTATTTGGTAAATTTTTTAAAAGTTGCTTGACAGTTATTTGTCACTGGAAATTTTACCAGACTATATAACATATTATTATAGCGTTTCACTCTCCTAAGGTTGTCTTGTCTTAGCAAAATGTCTTTGACTTACATTTAGTACTCTCTACAAATTATATCTGTGTTACAAGCCTTTTCTGTGTTTTACATCTGGTAACATTTGTTCTCAAAACAATGGCGGAAACAAAATGTCTAGTGAGGCTCATTAGTGGTGCAAATTTCAACTAATTTTATTCATGAAAATTGGTCAATCAGGTTTTCTTGTGCATTGTTGTGACGAGACAATATGTTATTATTAACATTAACATACGGCGAAACATTGAACAAACTACCTTCATTATTACTTTTACCTGTATACATTCTATTACTTAATTGTTTATCATTTATTCGGAAACATAATTCAGCTACCGTTTAACCCTTAGTACATACTAAACTGCACATCACATTAATTTAACTTTGTAAAACTTTATATAGTTCAAGTCCATCCTAGCTTGATATATAAATTAAAGTTAGTACACTAAAGATTTTCTCTGGAATCCCAGTTGTGTTGGGAAGTTTAGTTGGAACTCGACTAAGATTAGTTGGTTAACTTGCCTACGATTACTCAGTACTTAGTTATCGGCTCGGTCACGAGTTGTGTTCAGTAATTGAGTAGGTTCTAGTGTCAGCTGTCAAACTTGATCATGTCAGCTTCTCTGTCGATTATATCTGAAACTAATCTTAACATCGTACATCACTTGTTAAAGTAGTAAGTTACATTTACAAGAAAACCACATACTATGCAATAGACTGATGGTAGTATGGTAGGCAACCCATACACTTTCCCATACTGTTGTATTAAACAATTTAAATGAATATTTTAGGGCAAAGTAATGGGTATTGGTTGTGACTGTGTGGTTTGTAATGAAACGTTAATGCGATATTTAGTGATACACCGAATGTTGATCCTTTGCGGTTTGTTACCTTTTAACAGTGGGATACTGCCCACTTCCATGTACTCAATATACAGGGTGTTCAAAAAAGGTGGGGACATATTTTACCTAGTGATTCCTTGGGTCAAAATAAAGAGAAAATCAAGAATAACATTTTTTCCTAAATCGCTTCGTTAACCAGATATCCACCATGTTGTATTTTTTACATAAATATTTTCCCCTTTTAATATTTTCAACCGATCTTTATGAAACTTTGTATGTATGTTAAGGTAGACGAGACCCGTGTCATAAAAAACGTTCATCTCGATTCATTTTAAAATTTCAAAATGGCGGCCATTTAAAACTTTTAAACTCAAATTACTCGAAAATGACTGGTTTTATGAAAAAAAATGCCACAAACAATTTTATTTTACCTAACAAATGGTACCAAGTTCAAAAAGATCGAATAAGAAATAGCTGAAATATTACGATTTTTAGTTGTAAAATGGGGTAAACCTGACTAGCTTCTGCCGTATTCTACCCCATTTTACAGCTAAAAATCATAATATTTCAGCTATTTCTCATTCGATCTGTTTGAACTTGGTATAGTTTGATAGGGAATCAAAACTGCTAAATAAAAGTGTTCTTGACATTTTTTCAAAACATCAGCCGTTTTTGAGTAATTTAAGTTAAAAAAATTCAAATGAACGCCATTTTGAAATTTTAAATTGAATCAAGATGATTTTTTTTTCAAACATTGTTCTTTTCTACCTTAACCTACATACCAAGTTTTATAAAGATCGGGTGAAATCGTCAAAAATAAAAATGTTTATGAAAAGAATACAAAATTGCGGATATCTGGTTAACGAAGCGATTTTGGAAAACAATTTTATTCTTGATTTTCTCTTTATTTTGACCCAAGGAATCATTAGGTAAAATATGTCCCCACCTTTTTTGAACACCCTGTATAGTGGTGTTTAAGACTTGGTTTGAAAAAAATTTAAATGTGCAATTTGTTTGTAATCAAAATTTAACAATCTTCAAAATGTTTTCAGTGTCACGTGATTTTTTTCCAAGTAAACAGCGTGGTTGTGTAAATGCAAATCACAAAATGTCACATCCAACATTGCTGTACGCCTAGGGAGCCTTGTATTGTTGTATAGCATTGATTGTTCACTTCTGCACCTGTATTTCCAACAATGTAACATCATGGTACACTCATCAACGGGGGCCATGTTTACCCAATAAGCAAATATCGTAACCATCACTATAAATAACAAATTCTGTAATTTCTTTTACTTACTAAAATCCAAAATCACTACGTACATTTTACTTTGGTTAATCGTAAAGATCACTGTGTAGAGTTTAATAATCATTTTATGGTAGGATTCAAATAAATACACAAATTTGAATCATTGTTGTTTTTACTGTACACCAAAGCTATGATTCTCTTAAACTAAACTAAAACAACATTGTATTCAGAATACACGTTGTTCGATCCTACAGAATTAAAGAACAACACCATTATCACCTAATATGACCGTTACACATCACATGCTATTATTTCGTTATATTCAACAACATGTGTTGCATGTACGTAATTGTTCATTTACTCCTTTTATAGCTAAGCACAAAGAGCCTAATGGATTTTGAATGTAGGGTCAGAAATTGCATTAACATTCACTTTTTTCTGGTTGTTGAGGTTAAGTACAACTGACTAACGTTGAGTTTTTACATTTATTTTATTGGAATGTAATGGTCTTGTACCATATTTTAATTAATTGACAAGTTAAAATAACAAGTTTATATTACCCTTCTTTCAAAGATTTTTGTTAAAAGGTGTTCATAATTTTCTTTTAGAAGGCTAAGAGTAGGAAACATGGATTACGCCTGCTACATATAATTGGATTATCAATATTCAATGTAATTGTTTAAACCCGTCTCTATAAATGGTTAACCTTAGTGAGTTCAATATCTATGTGAGATTTATTGGTATTCTTCAACGATTGAAGTTTGGATTTAAGTAGAGGCTATGTTAAAATAAAATAAGAATTTTTGTGCTAAATTGAGCTTAGCCTATTAAATTGAGTTCTTAGAAGGCTAAGGGCAAATAGTAATTATTGGTATATATAGTTAATAGCTCGAAATACGGTTGCTACATTTTAGTTACTTAGTTGTAGTTAGTAGTGTCTCCCGACTACAAGGTAACTACAACATCGCCTAGCATGTATATCAGCTGCACATGTTCCGTATTGCAGTATACCTCTACTAATTACAGTTACTCACTGTGCAATATATGTAGGATCTATATACAACAATACATTACTACAATGTATTTAGCCATGGCTCCTGGTGAACTTATACTATTGTAAGCTCAGCACACATCTGTGACATTGTTTGGTAGAATACCGTTTTGGTTTCAAAAACCCATTTTTAATTTTTAATGCGAACAAACTAATGGTCATACAAGATTGTACAGTATTGCACTTCACTACCAATAAATGTAAAGGAAGATAAGGCTTGATGATTATTGCAAAAAAAAAGCTATCAACATTGGTATTGTGTAATTAGTTAATAAATTATAAATAATAAAGTATAAATAGAAAATAATTGCTTTTGAAATGTTGTTTGTCTATTGCTTTAATGATACTTTGAGATTATTTTTAAAATAAAATACTTAGGCTTTAAACTGAAATACAGTCTTATAAGGAAATTTATATACTTCTTGTTTCCATGGAAAACAGCTTACGAATATGTGGTTGGTATTATAATCGACGAAGTTTTCAGTAGGTTACATAACAAATGCTAAACTAGTGCATGATTTTTGTTCAATCTTGAGGAAAACGAGAAAGAGTATTCAATATATCAGGGACTGACAGTTTGACAAGTCGGTTATTTTCTCCTAAACTTGATACAAACACATATTTTAGCTTCTACCACAAATATCAAGAAAGGACGTAAGCCACGTATTCTCCTCTCGTATCTGGTACAGAAGCTTTTTAACGAATACTTCGGTCTTTATTTTCATTATTTAGGCCTACTTAAATATATATACAAAAATACGTTTTATCAGTGAAACCCTTTTATACTCATAATTAACATTGTCTACCAACATCAGACTAAATCACCTTAGCTTTTCCACCAATGAAACGATAGTTTCTATTTTATAAAGCTTATATCTGCTCTCTACGTCAACAACCCATGTTAGTTTTCCGTAATTTATCCGTGTCTGGAGAGACACGGACAAATTTAAATACTATTTAGGTATTATGCTGCAATGGTGGATTGGTCTACATTAGACCGTGTAGCATGTAATGGTTCCACCAAACTCTGCTATTACCACTATACCCGAGGGTCTAACATCCCTTGAGTAATCTAAGTTTCACCATTACATTAACAGGGTGGCCTATAGTATTGGACACTATACCAACCCGATCCTTAGTTAACTTTCCATTTAACCATGTTGGGTTGACAATGTTTGTGTTACTCAGTGTTAACGCATATGTATTACTGTTTCATATTTTTACATCATACTACCCAATAACCGGTACTTTTCCATCCGCATTGTTAAGCTGGAAAGTTGTCCTTTGCCGTGCCTACACAGGGGAAAGAAACGTAATGTAATTTTACAGTTCACTGCACGGCAAAAGCTTTTATACCGTGCACTTAGTCAGCTGATGAAATATACATCTAATTGCAACTGCCTATTTTATTATTATATCTGAAATATAAAAATATTATAATTTAAGTTATGCCATTATGAGTTTAAAATGTACTTATGTTTCTGTGTAGTATGATGTAAAGTATCGTACGTTACTCGCACGGTAAAACATCACTTATCGGGCGAGTAACGTAATATACTATTTCTCAATGCTCTACATGCTACATGCTACATGCTCTCAATGCTATGAATGTAATATAGAAATGCTCCTTGAATATAGAATTATGACGATTGTTAGATTAACCCTTAGTTGTTGTACACTGGTCAAAGTCATTGAGCTTTTACGTTGATGAGATGTGAAAGAAGTTTGAAGGGGTTGCTGTCAAACAGCTTGATTTTCAATAATAACTTAATGACCTATACATAATGTATATGTTAGTAATTTGATATACAGGGTGTTTATAAAAAAACTTTACAACTTTAAACAATCATAAAACCTTTATTTTTTCACTTACAGCTATGAAACAAAAATTAAAATTTAGGAAATTTTCTCAAGTTTTATTTACATGATAAGAAGTTTACCTAACTTCAATGTGTTTCCCGTTGTTTGCTCGCAAAAAATCAAGTCGACATTCCAGTTCTGACCAAACACGACGCAAAATTGAATGATCTATTTCATCAAACGCTCTCCTGATCCTTTCTCTTAGTTCTTCTTTGTTGTCCACTTTACTAGCGTAGACACGATTCTTAACAAAACCCCAAACAAAAAAGTCACATGGAGTTATATCTGGTGACCTAGGAGGCCAAGGTGTTGGCCCACCACGGCCAATCCAACGATTTGGGAATTTTTGATCCAAACAATCCCGAACAAACCTCTTCCAGTGCGGGGGAGCACCGTCCTGTTGAAAAATTACATTTGGCTGTAATTCTTCTAGTTGGGGAAAAGCAAAATTCTCCAACATATCAATGTAAATGTTTCCATTTATGTTGTTTTCTTGGAAGAAAAAAGGACCTATCACCCTATCATGAAACAATCCACACCAAACATTAATTTTTTCACTGTCCCTGGTGTGCTCTTGATAACAATGGGGGTTCTCGGTTCCCCATATTCTAACATTTTGCTTGTTGACTTTACCTGATAAATGAAAGGTAGCCTCGTCTGAAAAAAAAATTCTTCTCAAATAATTTTCATCTTCCGCCAACTGATCTAGCACAGTCACAGCAAATTCTTTTCGGAGAATCCAGTCATTCGGCGTGATCTTTTGCAAAATTTGAAGTTCGTATGAACGAAATTTCAATGATTTAAGGATTTTGTGTACAGTAGAATGTTTTATATTCAAATCACGTGCCGCAGATCTGGTGGATTTTTTCGGGTCGTTCACAAATGATTGTTGAACACGCCGCACATCTTCATCGCTTACACGGGGTCGACCGTTTCCTCTTTTGTGATTCAAACTGCCAGTGTTCATAAACTTATAGTACCAAGCCCTAATTGTGGGTCTTGAAGGAGGATTCCTATTATATCTTGTCCGAAATCTCCGTTGAACAACAACATCAGATTTCGTTTCAATGAACCACTCCACACACTGCGCTTTGATTCGTGCTTCCATTGCGATGCTAATGAGACTTTTCAATTATTTGTTTTTGTTTACCAAACAACAATGTAAGGCCATCAGCTGATTGAACTGCCAGCTGATTAAAACTTTTTGAGCAGCCCTTTCATGTGGTGTCAATAGGAAACGTTTATGTCCCATGGATCATGAATGGGAGAATGTTAAAGTTGTAAAGTTTTTTTATAAACACCCTGTATAGAGGAAGCAAAAGAAGGTGTTTTCTGCCACCCATAGCCTTATTAATTAGACAAATTCGTTGCTACCAAGGAAAAATGTGGTTTGGATCCCACTATAAAACTGTAGGTCCCTTAGTTGCCATTGGCTGTGTGGGCTATTAAACAGCTGTGTCTAAGGAATATGTCGGCCTTAGTCACTAACAAGACTACAAGATCGCGCCACTCATCCTACACTCATCTCGATTCACATTTGGCTTAAAATACCTACTTTGTATGGTCACCATTTCAATTAAAAGTATTAAAAGTAAAGTACAGTACGGTAGTATTTATTTTTGTTATTGTATATTTATTAATATTTGATTATGTTTAGTCGAAATACGTACTGGATGAGAAATATTATGACAGGTGTAAACTAAATACCTGCAAAGCTTTCTCAACCTTGTCAATTACTTTAACAAGCTGTTTAAGATTTACCTTCAGTATAGGCTTGAAAAATTGCTCAAAAATGTTTATTTATACCTTTAAATGCTGTGAGCTGGAATCCGGAATTGTGCACAACAATTTATGTTGCTTGAACTTCTGTTTGCCTCCAATATCATTTCAAATACCTGAAAATGCTTTAGATAAACTGCCCATTATTGATACCTCTGATCTTATTCCTAATTAATAAAATGATAAAAAAACTTTTAGGCCTATCTATAAAATGGCAATGGTGTCTTATACCAAAGTTCCCAAAACTAGTTTGGTAAACAAACTTGAATAAGTAAAATAAATTAAACAATTTACATAATTGGAAGCTAGAAAGTTGATTATCTATGATAAAAAATATCACGATATTTGTAATTCCAGTAAAACCCTGCTATAGCATTTTGATAAAATATACTTCATTAAATGAAGAAAGAGCCCGGTTTACCACGGTCTCACCTTTAACTTAGCGTATGCCATATAAAGTGGCGTACATATTGTATGAGAAACTGAAAGCTTCTCAATTCAGGTTAATATCCTTTACGTTTAAATAAATACATGCTTACATTATAAAATAAAAGTAATCTTGTAAACATTCTAATGAAACATTGACTCATCTCGTTGTATTTTATCTAAGAATATAGATTAGAGTGTAGTCATATTTATTTCCTATCAAAAATAGGTTCACAAAAAATGGTGATACTTAAACCACCCCTCTGCTTTGCATCATTTCCTGTCAATAAAAAAATTCTTGCGTTGTACCACATTGTGCTGAATTTTAAAAACTGCTTTTTTACCAAGTAAAACTTTCAATTAGGAAAACAAATCAAATTGAATGTAGATTGACTGATATTTTGTGTGACCGTGCAAGGAATTTTGAATCTTTGCCAAACTTGGTTATGGTCATGTAATACATTAACTGAATAGCCTAATTGAGTTTGACGATCCATCTTAACTTGAATAGTTCAAGAACTGCTTAATAACTTAATCCCTTTAGTAGTGAATGGTTCAAGGTGCAGTTTATTCGTATTCCACTTACATAATTTTGTTACATACATAACTAAATGTATTACTTAAAAAATCATCTACTTTATTTTTTTAGACGGCTTAAATGAATTTCTTATAAAAGTATTTTATTGTGAATAAATAATTTTCCTATATACAGGTGTCACCAATGATTAGTATTTTGTTTTGAACCAACGAACGAATGAATAGTTAACAATCATGTTACACAACAATATACAAGGCTTCCCAGGTGTACAGTCATGTCCTACATTGATTGTTGCTGTAACATTTTATGATCTATATAGATGAACACTCTTGCCATTGTGTAATTAGCTATCTTTGTGTGTAAAATCTCTAGAATTTAGATGTTTATTATTAAAATTATTTGAGTCCTAAAACGTTTTTATTTTCCAGCACAAATTGTTATTCTACTTAGTATTCGAATGCAATATAACATAATTTAATTGATATAAAGTATTAGGCCTTACTAATTTCCATCAACAGTAGAGTTATTTTATCGTATGAATCAAAGTCGCGTTTTTTCAACATCCATGAATTATTTAATTTGGAAGTCAATTAAAAAAGTAGTAATATTTTAGAAAAAAAATCGTTTTCGTAATTTCACAACCTGATCACAGTTTTGTCAGTGTTGTTTTCAAACTGAATTGAACTGGATTACTGTGAGAGTAAGCAACAACACCTAATGCATCTGAATAGTTTGTAAATATTTTCGTCTTTTATCATTTTATAAACACAATTTTATTTGCTATTAAATCTTTTCATCGATAATTTTTGTCTTAAATTTTTCGTAAATGTTGAGGAGTAGGTCAAATTGATCAGCCACGAGGGAGTGTTTAACCAATTGGATTACTTGGGCAGTTTATCCCAGAGACAGTGTTGATTGAATCTTTCTGTAGATTAAACCTTACTGTAGAAATTCAAATAAAAAAAATTGACCTCTAAACGTAAAGCTAATTTTTAGTTTGGTTTATTAATAATGTATTGATCAATAATAAAATCACATTAATCTTGAACGTTAAGGAGAATGAATACTTTCAACTTGGAGGTATACTGATGAGTCAGATTAATTAATCCTTCCATTGTTAAGACAGCTAGGTAACTGAGTGGACATTGTGCTCGTCCAACAGTCAGAAGATCACTAGTTCAATCCTGGTAGAATACTTTTTAGTAGTGCAAAAGTTTACCCAGCTGTGTCCTGAATCAGTGCTATTTTAATAAGGGCCCTGAAAGGATAAATAACTGATCTTAGTAGCAAAGGTACAAAAGGCATTTTAACTATCCTACACTATTATACCACACTTTTGTTTTTGGTCAAACATATTTAGTTGAGTCTCCATCCCATATACGTAATATGAGAGAAGATTTAAAAAATTTTAAAATCCTTAATACAAATGTTGTGTGATGCATTAGAAGAATCAAGTATGGTGAAGTGAACACACAAAATTCAAGATTTCGTTCATGGTTACATACAGGGTGATTTGTACTCAGTGTGAAAAAAAAATTTTTGGTGTAAGTACAAAGTAAATGAAGTGTGATGATGAATATCAAATGTTCCAAGTCCATAAATTAGCTTCCCAAAAAATTATTTTATGTTTTTCAAAAATAACCATGCTTTTAAACTTAATACAGCGATTTCTCAATTAACTGTATATGGATTTGAGGAGATAATGTCATTTTCATGTTCTACATTAAATTTTGAATAAGAATAATACAAAATGACAGAGGATCAGTCGTAAACACTCCATTGTAAATAGATTCAAAGATAAAAATTAAGATGTTTTACAAAAATTCTAAAAACAATGGTTTATTGCATTTTTCACACCCTGTATACAAGAAAGTGTTGGAATATGTTAAAAACTGCGCCATTTTATAAGCTTTCCAACCATATGCTACACTATTGAGGTTTAGAAATTTTTTCGTTTGTTTTAGTGATTTGAATGCCAGAAAATAGGGATTTATTTTACTGTTTTACTGTTCAAGCTGAAACAAAAATACAACTTTTGCTTAATACATGCCGACTTTCTATGTTTTAAATGTTAAAGACACTATGCTTTGTAGTCTTCAAACTACTAAAGCGTACATAAGCAGACATAAAGCTCAATGGTGTAGCATATGGTTGGAAAGCTTATAAAATGGCGCAGTTTTTAACATATTCCGACCCTTTCCTGTATACAGGGTGTGAACAAATGCAATTGACCAATGTTTTTTAAATTTTTATCAAACATCTTAATTTTTATCTTTGAATCTATTTACAATGGAGTTTTTACAACTGACCCCCCGTCATTCTGTATTATTTTTATTCAAAATTTAACACACGGAAATGAATTTTTTAAATTTAGAACACGGAAATTACATTATCTACTCAAATCCATTTACAGGTAGTTGAGAAATAGCTGTATTAAGTTTAAAAACATAGTTATTTTTTAAAAACATAAAATAATTCTTTGGGAAGCTAATTTTTAGACTTGGAACATTTTATATGCATCATCACACTGCATTTACTTTGTACTTACACCAGAAAAATTTTGTCACACTGAGTACCAATCACCCTGTATTTGCAATTCAGTACCCTAGAAAACATAAGTGATTACAAGTGCTTCTACAAGTAATTGATGAAGATCAGATCAGCTATTGACATGTTTAGTCAATAGTTGACGTACATGATGTAGCATTGGCTCCTGTCAGGATGTCTCTTTGATTTTGTGACAAGGTCTAAATGACAAACTTTTAAATCCTTGTAAAATCAGAATAAATTACCAAACAGTATAAACTCTCTTTAAATTAACTATTTTTTTTACTGTTACACTTATCGATAAGATTGCAAAAATACATAAAGGAGAATTTTTTTATTTAAAATAATATAAAACATGTCTATGTCTGACATGCAATTTTTCTGCTAGTTTCCATTTGTGTGATGTAATCTATTTTGCATAAACGATTATATATATATATATTTTAAAAATGTAAAAATATATATTATATTATTATAGTTGACCAAAATTATCTTACCAGTTTGGCTTGGTTAAAGCTGTCGAATTTTTACACAAACCAGTAGTTGACAGCTGAACTCTGTTAATGGATTTAGTTAAACTACTTTTGTTTGTTCTTTTCTGATACTGGCTTATCTTAAAAATAAGAATAGAATGACATAGTCTTATTTTTTCTAAATGTCGATGCAAAGTTTATAGCCAGGGATTTATACCAAAAAAGGTTAATTACAATAATCATAGCCATAGTGGTATCTTTATCTTTGATCAATTAAAATATCAGGATAGTCTAAAGAAATTATGTCAAACATTTCTACTAATAAAGTTTTCAACTTCTGTTTTGTTCCTCGCAAAACACGAGTTAAAAATTATTCCGTAAGCTCCCGGATAACAATAGATCCAGAGTTATCCTGTGGATTTGTATCTTCTGACGCCTCGTTTGTTTGATGTTTGGAAAATCAATTGTTCAGAGCCAATGTTCCTCTACACTGGTGTCTAGTAAACCGAACATTTCATTAAAAGATCATACAGCCAACCAACAGTTTTCTTTCTAAATCACCTTATTTTTCCATTTATATCCATATATTTGGCTTATATAAGTATATATTGTCGTTAGCAATGCAGGAGACACTCATTGTAAACAAACTAATGTATCGTCTTAGGACATCTGTCTAGGATCATTCTCCATCATGCTATGAAAAACTGGACCAAGAGAAAATTTTTATTTGCGTTTAAGAAAAAATATGCGTCGCTATAATTTTCTTTTGGTGTTATTCTATTTGGAATGTAAATAATCAAACATTTTTAATCCAATCATAAACTAAAACTAGGTTTTCCTTTGTCTACAGCTCATTCTGTTGAAGCTGGACGTTTCGGCATTACAATGCCATCATCAGACACAGAAGATTTAACTGAGGCAGCGTCGTCACAGTAAAAACACATCAAACATAATACATTTTACATTAACAAAAATACAAAAACTAAATAGAACAGGCCTGGCGCACACGCATGGTCGGGTTGACATTGCCCCCTGGATGTCATGTTTGAAATATGTTTCTTTGATTTATATAATTTGTTAAATAATTAATTACAATGTATTAAGATGATATCCGAAATTATGGGAAATACTCTAATATTTCTATTAGTTGGTTTGCAACAATTTATTACTACTTTATAAAAAACATTTTCCTACAGTCAACCGACAAAGTGGGCTTCCTTGCACACGTTATTGTACAGAAAGCCTTACTTTGGCACACACCAGTATTCCAACCAAACAACACAAAACAGCGTGCTTTTATTATGCACGTAATCCGTGTACGCTTGAAAATAAATAGGTTGGCAACACTTAAAGATATTACGACTACGATCAGCTGATGCAGCGTTTCCCATTTCGTTCAATGTTTGAGATTTAACCTAACCTAAAAACGTGTTGTACAGTGTTTGAAAGACTAATTAATTATTTATATGATTTATAGTAACTGTAGGAAAAATATAATGTGTAACACGAGTGCAAACTGCCTTTTTCCCAACTAGTTACACAAATAACTGTTTCGTGATTGCCCAATTTTACCACCCTTTTTCTCTACGCTTTTTAACTCAATCCCTTTTTTCTCCTCTCTCTTTAACTCCATCTCTTCAAAACGTAACCAAATACCCATTATATCAGAACTGCCCTTACAATTGATAAATCTAATGGTTCAAGTTCTGCCAGTGATGGCGCTCTGAATCACCGCTGTTAACGGCTTGTGATGGTCATTAGGGTTAAACACCTCTTTTACTGATGTCTTTATTTTAGTAGGATACTCTACTCATCAACTAATGAACTAATGTCATCAATTTAATCAAGTTAAAATCGTCGATAAGTAAGATGTAAATGTCTTTCCTTTCATTTATTTTACTCAGTTTCCTATAAAAATTTCAGGATTCAGCAGTATAGTCTATACTGTACAGTAACATGTCTGTGCTGTGTGTGGAGTAACATGTAAAAATATTGATTTTGCTAAATGCCCGTTTTTTTTTTACTTGGAAAACATCTCAATTTTATATTGTTTGGCTTAAGGAATGAAGGATAATAAATTTAATCAAACAGTTTTTTAATATTGCTTGACAACACCGTTAGTAGACATTTTACAATTTTATGAGATGATTTATTGTTCAGCTCTTTGGGGTCTTTTGAGCATATTTTCTGCGATTCAAAAGTTGAAAAATTTTTAGTTTTTTCATTAAATATTTCGAAAGCCATATTTTAGCAATGCTACAAATCCGAACTCAAATAGGCACTCGAGTAAAAAATGGCAGCCGTTGAAAGCTCCCATTTTTTACTCAGTTGTCCATTTGAGTTCTCAGACAATTTTTTGTTATGTGTTTGCCTATCGATCATCAAACCATCAAAATGCTTGTCAAAAATATTTATACTGACACATATCTGGCCGTTCCCCTCAGAAGGTAGTGTATCACTGAATAATGTTTTAAAATTATTTTTATGTTAAGTGACTTTGTTCTAAGTTTTGTAGTTTTGTGTCTTTATTATTTTTTAAATATTTATCTCTCCAGGAATTTTTTTACAGTAAAATGTTCGAAAAATGTCTTTTAGCGAATTTCTCATATAGGGAATAAGCTATTACCATAGTACTCATAGTAAGACCTGGACCCGGGACCGATTTACTTTATATATATATATATAAGTAGATATATTCATGTCACTTCTGGGCCAAAAAAGGAGCCACTCAAAAATTAAATGAATTTTCCTATTTTTTTATACAATATGCTATATTTTTTACCCTTTTAGGTCAATTTCTAACATATTCATATTTTTCTAGAAAAAGTATATAATTTTGATGAAATTTTCATGAATATGTCTATATTTTACATAAAATTGTCTACAAACTGAAATGTTTTTAAAAACAAGTAAAATTTTAAAATTTAATGAGTAGTTTTTATACAAATTTAACTAAAACAGTTTCTTTATCTTTGAATGTTTTAATTTCAGTAATAATTAAGTTTAAATCTTTTTTATTTAATTCTTTAATTGTTTTTTCATCAAATATATTAATAAATCTATGAGGTAAATGAACTTTACATTTTTCTAATTCAACAATAATTGTTGGTCCATATTTATCTTTAACTTTTTCAAATTTTTCTATTTTATATTTTGTATTCAATTCTAAACTTTTTATTGGTTTATATTCTTTGAATTTACATTCTCCAATATTATTAATCTCTTCTAATAGATCCATTTATTACAAAAAATAATTATAGAAATTTTAAACAGTTAATAATTGAAATATATGAAAAGAATTTTAAATATCACACAACAGTTTGTTAGAACTGTTGTGTGATATTTAAAATTCTATTTTTTTAAATAATATCTGATGTATCACTTATGTTATCAGAAAAACCATTATGTTAATTTATTATGCATGGATCATTTAAAGTTGATAGATGTTTTAAGAATTTTAAAAAAATATCATCAAATTCTGGTTTTATATAAAAATTCAATTCTAAAAGTTTAAAAATCATTGGTAATAGTTTTTTAAATGATATATTTCTTTTTGTAAAACTGAAATATGCATTAAAAATTACTGTAATATTTCTTTTATCTTCAAAATTTAATTCAAAATCAATATTGAATATTTTGTTTAAGAATTGATAGTAAAATATCCAGTTTGTATAATTTCTTTGTTTTAAGAATAATTTTATATTTTTAGGTGTTATTTCAAAACTATTGTCTAAAATACATAACGTATAGATTTCATTGATTAATTGTTGTGTGCGATATGGTTGAAAATGATTAAATTCTCTTAAAATATTTATAAGATGTTTGTTTTTATTTTTTCGTTTATTAATCTTTTTTTCAAAAATAATTTTTTTACATATATTACATCCTATATAATTTTTAGTAATTGTAAAGTTATTAAAATTACGACATTTATAACATATATCCATTTATATATAAAATGTTTATATCTAAATGGAAGAACTTATTCAGTGTCATAAATGTAAGAAGAAAACTAAAAATATTAATCCAGAAATTGTTGAAATGAAGAATGGTTTGTTTAGAATTGCTACTAAATGTTCAATTTGTAAAACAAATAAAAGTAAAATAATTAAAAAGGAAAATAAACCAATAATAAAAAAGGAATTAAATAAAAAAGATCAAATAATTGAAGCTAAAGAAATTCATGCTCTAATAAGAAAAAAATTTCCAAAAAGAAAGATAGTTACATTAGGTATTGATGATTTATGGGCAGCTGATTTAATCATTATGAAAAATTATGAAAAAGAAAATGATGGTTATAAATACATGTTGAATGTTATTGATACATTTTCTAAATATGTTTGGTCAAAACCATTGAAGAAAAAAGATGGAAAACATGTATCTATAGCATTTGAACAAATAATTAAAGATTCAATAAAAATTGGCCATAAACCACCAAACTTATTACATACAGACAAAGGATTAGAATTTGTAAATAAAGAATTTAATGGAATTTTAAAGAAATATAATATTAAAATGTATCATACAGAAAATGAAGAAAAATCAAGTATTATTGAAAGATATAATAGGACTCAAAATGAAAAAATGAAAGTTTTATTTGAAATTAATAAAAATTTTAGATGGATTGATATTCTTAAAGAAATAGTTAAAGAATATAATAATTCATATCATTCAACAATTAAAATGAAACCAATTGAGGTAAATAAAGAAAATGAAAATGATTTATTAAATACAGTTTTTAAATATATCCCACCAAAAATAATTACAAAATCTAAATTTAAAATAAATGATAGAGTTAGAATAGGAAACAAAAAATCAACTTTTTCAAATAAATATAAAAACAATTGGTCAAGAGAAATATTTGTTGTTTCCAGAATTAATAATACAAATCCTGTTACATATAGTATTAAAGACTTGAATGATGAAGATATACTTGGTAGTTTTTATGATTACGAATTGAAGAAAACTAATTTGTAAAATTTTATACTATATAAATGGAGAAGGAATGTTCAAAGTGTAAACAAAAAAAAAATATTAATAATTTTTATAAAAATAAAAAATATAAAGATGGATTACTTTCATATTGTAAAGAATGTGATTTAATTTATAGAAAAAAGTTATATAATAATATTATAGTAGAAGAAAAAAGTGAAAAAGTATGTTTGAATTGTAAGGAAACAAAAGATATGGAAAATTTTCATAAACATTATTATAGTAAAGATAAAAAATTTGCAATTTGTATTGAATGTGTTAGAAAAATGATGAGAGTCACAACCCATTGTGAATGTGGTAGAGATTTAAAATGGCTTAGTTATCTTCAAAAACATTTACAAACTAAAATTCATAATAAAAACATAAATAAATTATAAAATTCATAAAAATAATATTAATTTTTGAAAGTATTATTTAAAAAAATTACTGGTTTTAAAAAAGTTTAAGTTTTATTTAAAATACTTTTATAGTTTTTAAATTAACACATAAATATTTATCTTAATATTTATATTTTACAACAATAATTTTTTCAAATAAAATTATTCTTAATAAATCGTGCAAATTTTTCTCCTAATAAATGGAGCGTACAAATAAAAATATATTATGCCCTTATTGTAATAAGAATATATTATCTAAAAATTATAATAGACATTATAATTCAAAGAAACATTTTGAAAATAAAACTAAATATGAAACTGAAGTTAATAACTTAAAACTTTGGTGTAAACAAAATAAAATAGTTGATTATCAAAACGAAAATTTAGATCAATTAAAAGAATTAAAGAAGTCATATGATCCAACAAATTATTCACTATTTAACAGTGAAAAATTAAAAGAAATTGCTAACAAATTATCTGTTAGAAATGTTGACAATTTAAATAGAGATGAACTAATTAAAAGATTAAATAATATCAAACAAAATCCTAATAATCTAAAATATAGATCATTACAATTTATTCAAAATCTATCAATTAAAAATGGTATTAAAATAAAAGATAAAACTAGAAAAGAATTGATTGGATTATTAACTGATCATTTAAAAAATAAACCAATTCTAAAGGAAAATGTAATAAATATTCAGGAAGTGTCATCATTAAAAGGTTATTTTCAAGAGTATTATTTAACAAATTCAAATGATGATTTAGATATATCTGAATATTTAGAATCACAAAGAAATGAAATTAAAAAATTGATTGAAAAACAAGAATTTAAAAATAAAAGAGGTCAGTTATCATTATCTTGTGAATATGAAAGACAATTAGTAAATGGTGATAGTCAAAAAACCCAAATGTATTATCCTTTAAGAAGTTCAGATATATTAAACACTGATGAATTTATTGATGATCAATTTAAAAAATTAATATTAAGAGAAAATTTAAATCAACCATCAAAAGGATCTGGTTGGTCATTAAAAAGATGTTTAGATTTAAATTTAAAAATAAGTAAACATAATTCATTAAATGGTGGTTCATATGTTGAATTACCAATTGAAATAAAAAATAAAAAGTGTTGTATAAATTTCAAAAATAAAGATGAATATTGTTTTATTTATGCAATTAGATGTGCTATTGATAAATATGAAGATAAAAAGTTTGATCATCCACATAGAGTAAAACAATATAAAAATTACTTGAATGATGAAATTTTTAAAGAATTTGATTATCCAATGAGTTTAAAAGATATAAAATTATTTGAAAAAAGATCATTTGATTCTAAATATAATTATCCATCCATGTCAATTAATGTATACAGATTTGATGAAGATAAAAAGATTGTTCCATTACAAATATCTGAAAATTACAATGCGAGATTAGATATTGATCTATTGTATATAAAAAATGATAATAATTCACATTATGTTTTGATAACAGATTTAAGTAAATTTATTTCTACTCAATTAACAAAAAGTAACAGACATAAGAAATTCATTTGTAGAAGATGTTTAACACATTTTTACAAAAACAAAGATTTAAGTGAACATTTAATAATTTGTAAATCTCTTGAACCTTGTCGACCAATTTTGCCATTTCCTGGTGAAACTGTTAAATTTGAAAATTATTATAAAAAACTTGAACATCCTTTTGTAATTTATATGGATTTTGAAAGCATTCTGAAAAAGATTAATACTTGTGAAAATAATCCAAACAACTCATATACAAATAAAATTCAGAAACATATACCTTATGGATTCACAATTTATTTAGTTTCTAGAGTGACTAATAAAATATATAAACCAATTTGTTATAGAGCAAAAACAGATGAAGAGTTGAAAAATGTACCAAATAAATTATTTGAATACTTAGATGAGATTTCAAAGTATATAGCTAAAAAATATAATTCAAAAAACAAAAAGCCTATGAGTTTAACTAAAAATGAAGAAATTGAATATCATAAAGCAAGTGTTTGTCATATTTGTGAAACTAGTGGTTTTGATAATGACACAAGGCGAAAGGTAAGAGATCACTGTCATTTAACAGGAAAATTTAGAGGTGCAGCACATTCAAGTTGTAATTTAAATCTAAAATTTCCACAAAATATACCTGTGTTTTGTCATAATAGTTCAAACTATGATACACATTTGTTTATCAAAGAATTAGCTAAAAAATATGGTAAAATTGATTTAATAGCAAATACTGATGAAAAATATATAAATTATTCAGTAAATTCAGGATATGGTTATGAATTTGAAGATGATAAACCTAGAAAATTTGTAAAATTCTCATTTGTAGATACGTTTAGATTTATGGCCTCATCAATTGATAAGTTAGCTAAAAATCTGAAAGAATTTAAACACTTGACTAAATTTATAAAAAACATTGATATAATTGAAAAAGATGATGAAACATTTGAAATATTATCTTCTAAAGGTATATTTCCTTATGAGTTTATAGATGATATTGAAAAATTAAATTATGATAAAATATTAGATAAAGCACAGTTTTATAGTTCTTTAACTGATGAAAATATTAGTGATGATGATTATAAATACTATCTAAAAGTTTGGAATAAATTAAAAGTTAAAACATTAGGAAATTATTCTGATTTATACAATATTCAAGATGTGATGCTATTAGCTGATATATTTGAAAATTTTAGATCAGTTTGTTTAAAGAACTATCAATTAGATCCTGCACATTATTTAACATCACCATCATTAGCATGGGACTCTATGTTAAAATTAACAAAAATAGAATTAGAATTAATAAGTGATTATGATATGTCACTATAATTTGATGATTGAAAAAGGTATAAGAGGTGGAATTTCTCAATGTGTTACAAGGTATTGTAAAGCAAATAACAAATATACCAAAAATTATGATCCTAAAAAACCTGAAAATTACATGTTATATGTAGATGCAAACAATTTATATGGATGGGCCTTAAGTCAAAAACTACCATATAAAGATATTAAATGGATGAATCCAAATGTATATACAACTGATGAATGGAAAGAAACTATATTAGAATTAGATGAAAATGCTGATTATGGTTATATTTTAGATGTTGATTTAGAATATCCAAAGGAATTACATGATAATCACAAGGATTTACCATTAGCTCCTGAACATTATAATAATAAGCTTTGTACTACATTATTTAATAAAAAAGACTATGTGGTTCATTCAAGAAACTTAAAATATTACTTAAAAAAAGGATTAAAATTAAAAAGAGTCAATAGAGTGATTGCATTTGATCAAGACAATTATATGAAAAAATATATTCAATTGAATACAAAATTAAGAGCTCAATCAAAGTCAGATTTTGAAAAAGACTTCTTCAAATTAATGAATAATTCCGTATTTGGTAAGACAATGGAAAATGTTAGAAATAGATGTGATATAAAATTAGGTAATGAAGAATATTCATTAAAACTAGCTAAAAAACCAAACTTTAAAACATTTAAGATATTTGATACCGATTGTATTGCTTCTCACATGATTAAAGAAAAAGTAAAATTTGATAAACCAATTTATATAGGATTTTCAGTTTTAGAATTATCAAAGCTATTGATGTATGAATTTTATTATGAAAAATTGAAGAAATTTGATCCAAATATAAAACTATTATATATGGACACTGATAGTTACTTTGTGGAATTAAAGAAAGATCCTTATAAAATTATTAAAGAAAATATAAATGATTTCGATACAAGTGATTATAAGAAAGATCATGAATGTTTTAATGAAAAGAATAAAAAAGTAATTGGAAAATTTAAAGATGAATTAAATGGTGAAATTTTAGAAGAATATTGTGGATTAAGATCAAAGCTATACAGTTATGAGTTTGATAAGAAAAATCCAGTTAAATGTAAAGGAATCAAGAAAAGTGTTGTAAATAAGTCAATTAATATGAATGATTTTAAGAAATGTTTGTTTGATGATGTGGAACAATATAGAGAGATGACATGTATTAGAAGTTTTAAACATGAATTATACACAGTGAGAATTAACAAATTAGCTTTAAGTAATAAAGATAATAAAAGATTTGTATGTGAAAATAGAGTAGATACATTACCTTGGGGACATAAAAATATTACTAAATGAGCGATCAACCACATGCATTAATTATACCAAAAGAAGTTTTAAATATAAATGATAACCAAATAATATATTTATATCCAAATATGACTTATGGTAAAATATTTTTATTTAGATATAAAAATTATAATATATATCAGAATAAAGAAGATAAAAATTTAAAACCATATAGAACTAAAATTAAAGAATTTATTAAAAAATATTTTTAATAAATGGAAATAATAATTATACCAAAAGAATTAATAAATAGTAAAAATGATCAAAAATTATATTTATATAAAACAAAAATATCAAATAAACATTTAGTTTATCTTTTTAAGTACAACCAATATTATGTTTATCACTTAACATTTAATTTTTGTATTATGCCATTTTTACATATAGTTTTAAAATATGTTAAAGATAGTTTTAAAGAAAATGATCAAAATATAATTAATATGTAATATTTATAGTTGAATTATTACAATTTATAGGTATATTACTTTTTTCCAATTTATTAAATTCTTTGTCTTTTATTAAGTTGTTTTATATCATTTTTAATAGAACTATATAATTTACATTTATCATTTTTATAATTTATTTCTTCAAACTCTATATTATTTAGTTTTAAAACTTTTATAAACTTATATTTTTAATTATTTAAACAAGTCACAATATTAGTGACTTGATTATTTCTTAATAAATTCTATAAAATCTATTAGTTTATTTAATAATTAAACCTTAAATAAACCTTTACAAACTTGTTTTTTTAATCAATTAATCTACTTCAAGATTTTTATGATATAAAAAACTTTAATAATTTTGATAAATTTCATATTTTTTAATAGTTTATTTAATAATTAAACCTTTATAAACTCATTTTTAATCATTTATTAACGCGTCGCGATTTTTGCGACGCGTCAAATATTTAATAAATTCCATAAATTTAATAATTTATTTGATAATTAAACCTTAAATAAACCTTTACAAACTTGTTTTTTTAATCAATTAATCTACTTCAAGATTTTTATGATATAAAAAACTTTAATAATTTTGATAAATTTCATATTTTTTAATAGTTTATTTAATAATTAAACCTTTATAAACTCATTTTTAATCATTTATTAACGCGTCGCGATTTTTGCGACGCGTCAAATATTTAATAAATTCCATAAATTTAATAATTTATTTGATAATTAAACCTTAAATAAACCTTTACAAACTTGTTTTTTTAATCAATTAATCTACTTCAAGATTTTTATGATATAAAAAACTTTAATAATTTTGATAAATTTCATATTTTTTAATAGTTTATTTAATAATTAAACCTTTATAAACTCATTTATAATCATTTATTAACGCGTCGCGATTTTTGCGACGCGTCAAATATTTAATAAATTCCATAAATTTAATAATTTATTTGATAATTAAACCTTAAATAAACCTTTACAAACTTGTTTTTTTAATCAATTAATCTACTTCAAGATTTTTATGATGTAAAAAACTTCAATAATTTTGATAAATTTCATATTTTTTAATAGTTTATTTAATAATTAAACCTTTATAAACTCATTTTTAATCATTTATTAACGCGTCGCGATTTTTGCGACGCGTCAAATATTTAATAAATTCCATAAATTTAATAATTTATTTGATAATTAAACCTTAAATAAACCTTTACAAACTTGTTTTTTAATCAATTAAACTGGTTGCAATTTTAGTGACTTACATCTTAATAAATTCCATAAATTCAATAGTTTATTTGATAATTAAACCTTTATAAACTTATATTTTTAATCATTTAAATCTAATTTTATATAGAAGATTCTTTTTTTAATTTTAAATACACAATCGATCTTACATTTTCATTATTCAATAAATTTCCTTCATTATCTTGAATAGTAATTTTAATATTTTGAATTTTATTTATATTTTTTAAAGGAACATAATTAATTTCATTTGGCTTTTCACTAATCTTTAAACCATATTCAATATTTGGAAAGAAAGAATATAAAATTTCAGATTCTCTATGTAAATGTAAATGATCTTTATGATTTTCAATGCTAGGTTCAACTAAATTACAATGGATTTCAATAACATCAAAAGGTCTTAATTTTGGTAATTTTATTCCTTTTATTAATACATTTGGTTCAATCATTTCATCTTTTAACCCTAATAGATCAATTATGAAAGCTGTGACTATAATTTTAACAGGTGATTTTATTACAATAAAAGGACCATTGTTTTCTAATAAAAATTCATTTTCATTAAATTTATCATATTTATTTTTAAATTCTGTTAAACTTTTTGTAAATAATTTTTTTATGTCTTCTAAGGTGTAATATCCTTTCTTTATATTAAAATATTGATCAATTGTTTTGTTTTGATCAATAATACTAAAACCATATATATTTTTATAATCATTTGGTACATTTAATATAAAATTATCTGAATAAAATCCACAAAGACCAATACTATAATTTCCATCTAAATGAATTGGATGTTCTAATCTTAGTTCAATCTTTGAAGAATTGCCTATAATTTTAAACAATTTCATCTTATTTAAATGGAAAAATTTTTAAAGGAAAAAAATAAGATAAAATTTGATACATATGATGAAAAAATCAAGAATAATCAACCAATTAGATTGTTAATAATAGGATCAAGTGGTTCTGGTAAAACAACATTACTATTAAATTTCATCTATAAAAGATTGATACCATACACAAATTTATATATTTTTAGTAAATCATTAGAGCAGCCTGCATATATAAAACTACAACATAGATTTAAAAATATTGAAATGAACATTAACAAAAAAGTTGCAAATTTCTTCGGTTCATGTGAAGATATAATTTCATTAAATGATTGTAAACCAAATTCATTAATTGTTTTTGATGATTGTATTTTAGAAAATCAAGATAAAATAAGAGTATTTTGTAATGGGTAGACATAAAAACATATCATGTATTTATCTTTCACAATGTTATTCAAAAGTTGACATTAAATTAATAAAGAATAATTTAAATATGTTATGTATTTTTAAGCAAAATAATCATTATGTAAAACAAATTTTTGATCATTTTGTAGGTTCTGATATGTCATTTAATGAATTTAAGGATATTTGTAATGATTGTTGGAAAGAAAATTATGGATTTTTAACTATGAATTTGATATTAAAAACAAATGAAGGAAAATATATGAATAAGTTTTCTAATATAAAATTTTCTTCTAAATAAATGTGGTGTATGCTTGATTTAATTGTTGATAAAATATTTGTTATAATAATATTTGCCTTATCTTTAGTGTTTATTTTTTTTATTAAATTTACAGAAAATAAAAAATGATGTGTTTGTGTTTAATTTTAGATTTACTTATTATTTTTGTTTTATTTATATTAATCATTAGTGTAGTGTTGATTGTGCTTAATCGACATAGTTTATGTTTATGTTAACATGGTTTATGTTTGTGTTAACATCATTTATGTTTATGTTAACATATTTTTTCTTTTAATAAATGGATAACATAACTGTCGACAAGGCTAAGAAGTTAGATGAAATTGAAAAAAAATTAATAAAAGAATTTAAAAATCAAATTAAAATTGATGAAAATTATGAACAAATTAAACAAAAAGCATATGAACCAATAACATCTGCAATTGGTAAAGTAGAAAATAAAATTGGTGATGTTTTAAATGAAAATAAAAATTTAATGGATTTAGTACCTATTGTTAATCAATTTGCAAACATATCAATACCACAATCTGAAGAAGAATTTATGTTACCTTCAAGTACTCCATTTAGACCAATAAGAGAACAAATTATTGAAGAAGAATCAACATTTATAGATCCAAATATTGTTTCACCTCAAATATTAAATAAAATCATTGGTCCAATTGCACAAAAATATTTACCTAGAGCAAAAGATGATAAATTTGGTTTGTATTGGGATAAACATAAAAAATCATTTATGATTGGTGATAAAATAACAGTAATTGATAATGATGATTTACTTGTTAATGGTAAAACATATACTGGCACTCAAGGTTTATGGAGATTATTGACATATAAAGACAAACCAGATGATAATTTATATAGTCAAGATGATTTAAATAATTACTCAAAAATTTTATGGGAAACAGATTCAATTTATAAAAATAATGATCCAAGTACTAGAAAACCAAAATCAAGTAAAGGTAATAAATATATGAATTTGATTAAATTTATTTGGGATTCTAAAGGAAATATTGAAGGATCTGGTATTAGAAAATATTCAGAAAATAAAATTGAATACAGATATATTGATGATTTAAACAAATTAGAAAGTATAATCAATTATATATATGCTCAAGAAAAAGCTGGAAATAATAACTTTATCAATGAAAAAAAGGCTATTAAAGATTTTATTTCAAACAAATTAGATGAATTAATTGAAAAACCTGATGGTATAAAATATTTAAAAAGAATATTACCAACTATAACATCACCAATTATAGGTTCAGGATTATTAAATGATTTTATAAATAATTTACCATTTGAATTGCATGTACCTGGTTTTCAATATCTAGGACCTGGAACTAAGCTACAAAAAAGATTAAAAAGAGGTGATCCTGGAATAAATGATTTAGATAAAGCTGCTAAAGAACATGATATATTTTATAGAGATCATAAAGATACAGAATCTAGAAATGATATTGCTGATAAAATATTACAAGATAAAGCATGGGATATAGCAACATCTAGTGATCATGATATAGGTGAAAGATTAGTTGCTTTACCAACATCAGGTGCTATGTGGTTAAAAAGAAAATTTGGAATGGGATTAGAAATAGGATTAAAATTTTAACCTATATAAATGGAAAAAGTTAAGATAAATTTAACTGATTATCAAAAATCCAAAATTAAATCTGCTTTTAAGAAAAATAAAAATTTGACTATACAATTTGAAATAGATCAATTTAAAAATGGTAATGATGTATTATTATTAACTAAAAGACAATTGATTAAATTAGAAAAACATAAAAAATTAAATACTGGATTAAGACTTGAATTTTCTTACAATCAACTTAAACAAATAAAAGATGGTGGTTTATTAAATGAAATATTAAATGTTGCTGATTATATTCCTGGCATAAATAGTTTAACACCAAAAGTTAGAAGAGGAGCTAAAGTAGTAAAAGACAATGTTATTCCAAAATTTAGAGAATTTATAAATTGGTTAGATCAAGAATTAGCTAATGTAAAAGGATCTGGATTAGATGAAAAAACATTAAAATATGTTAAGAAAAAAATTTCAACCCATTGACTTTAGCTGATTTAGAAAAATTATGTCAAAATATTAAGAATTTTAGAGGTGTTTTTATGAGAGATATGCTTCCAAAAACTGTTAATAAATTTGAATGTGGTGTAGTCAATTTAGATTCTTTTTCTGGTAATGGAACTCATTGGATATGTTATTATAAAAAAGATAAAATTAAATATTACTTTGATTCTTATGGAAAAATTGTTAATAAACCTTTTAAGGAAATTGTTAAATATTTAGGAAAAGACAATATATTTTTTAATGATTCACAAATTCAAAATTATAATGATCCACCTATATGTGGTCATTTGTGTGTTTTTGTATTAAATGAGTTGAATAAAAATATAAGATTTGATAACATAATCAATAAATTAATTCTTAATAAATATGGATTCATTAAATATATTTGATCTATTTGGTAGACAGAAAAAAGATTTAATTGAAGTAAAAAATGATTATATTAATTCAAAATTAAATTCCATTTTTAATGATATTAATAAGGATTTAAAAAACCATATTAAGAAAACTAATAATTTGGTTAATGCTATTAGTCTATCCAAAAATTATTTAAGTATTAATTCTAGAAGGATTGTTAATGTAAAACCAAGCATTAACGACTATGATGTTGTCATAAAATCTGAGTTAAATGAAGTTTTAAATTCTATTATTAAGGTTGGTAATGATCATTCAAAAACTAAACAGGATTTAAATGAATTGGTTAATTCATTATTTAATCTAAAAATGTATGTTGAAGATTTAGAAAAACAACTTGAAGATAAACTTGCTGAAAAAATAAGATTAGTAACTGCTGGATTAGCACAAATATTAGAAGATAAACTTAATACAGAAAACCAAGAAGATCAATAATTTTTACTATATAAATGGAGTTTATTTACTGTCTTAAATGTAAACAAAAAACCAATTCTAAAGACATTCAAGCAATAAAATTAAAAAATAAAAATATGATTAAAGCAAAATGTTGTATATGTAATTCAAAGAAAAGTTGTTTTGCAAAAATTTCTTCCTAATAAATGGCAAACTATAACTCATTTGATCTTTTTATTATCAGAAACCAATTTATGTTGACCAATGAAGATTGGAATATTATTTCAGAAAAATATGAATTGAATGAAGATATGATCAGATTGTTTCAAAATAAACTAAATTGGGAAAAAATTGCACAATATCAAACATTAAGTATACAATTTATTGATGAGTTTATTAATTATCAACTTAATGCTTATATTAATTTGGTTTGTAAGTATCAAAATTTAGATGAAGATTTTATTGATAAATATAAAAATGATTTGGATTGGGAAATAGTGTTACAATATCAAAATATATCAGCAAAATTCATCATAGATCATGCACTGAATATTGAACAGTTTAAAGAAAAAATGGATTATGACGAGATTGATTAAATTATTCCAAAAAGATTTATAAAACTATTCTTTATTACAAAAATTTTACTGGTTTTAAAAAACCTTTTTCTTTCCATATTTTTTCATAAATTTCTCCTTAATAAATGGCTAATACTTATGAAATTGAAAGAGCTGAATATAAAAATTTTTATCCTTTATCTAAACTACATTTGAATGAACCAAACAAAAAAACTGAATTTAATATTGATTTTGGAGATGGTTTTTGTACATCTAAATTTCAATTTTATATTTCAGGAACACTAAAAAAATCTGATGATAGAGACTATGGTACTACAGATAATGTAAAGTTGATTAATAATTTTGTACCATTCTTATTTTCAAAAATTGAAATTAGAAAACATAATAAATTAATTGAGGAAATCGAATATCCTGGACAATTAAGTACAATAAAAGGTACTGTTACTTATTCAAAAACAGAAGCAATATCCAACATTTGTAATGGATTTCAATCAGATTTCAAAAAAACATTTGAAGCTGTGGGTAATCTATCACATTTTGGATTAGGTTTCTTTGAAAATGTTAATGTTCCAATATACAAAGGAGGATTCAATATATGTTTTGTTAGATCTGAAGATAATGATGCCATTTTTAGATGGAAAACTAAAAAAGTTGATGGAACTTTTGATGATACTACATTACCAAGTGCTGGAAAAATAATTATTGATGACTTTTTTATTAGAGTTCCAATAATTGAGTATAAAACTACAAGTAAAATTCAATATATTAATGAAATAACTAAAAAAGAAAAAATACTATTTCACTTTAATCATTGGCAATGTATTGAACAAAAGACAATAACTGGAAAAACAGTTAGTTTTGATATAACAAATATTTATCGAAACATCTATAATCCAAAATTTATAATAATTGGTTTTCAAAAAGGTAGAACTAATGATCAATTATATGACACTTCAAAATTTGATAGTATGTATATTAAAAATATTAGAGTAAAATTAAATGGTCACTATTATCCTGATGAATTAATAAATCTAGATATAAATAATGAAAAATTTAGAATTGTATATCAAATGTATCAAGATTATAAAAAGGTTTATTATAACAATAGTGAAATGTATTATGATCCAACAGAATTCATTGAAAATAGACCATTGTATGTGATTGATACTACAAAAACTCCTGTTAATATTTCTGGTTCAAAGAATGATATTATTATAAATATGGATTTTGATTATGATATAACTGTTGCTAGTAAAACTAATTGCTATGTGGTTGTTGTGTCTGAAAGATTATTAGAGTATAATGTGATTAAAAATGATATAACTGAAATCAAATAAAATTATTATAAAACCACCATTTATTTACTACTTTTTGACATATTTTTCAAAATATTATTATATTTTATGAATAATGAGACTACTATTGTTAATTTAAAATTTGTTTCATAAAAAAATATTAATAAATAAAAATTTTTGATTTTCAAGGTCACAAGAAATAAATATTTTAAATTTTATTATTTAATAAATTTGTACTTACCTTATAGATATAACATACCAAATTTCATGAAAATATCTTTAAAAACAAAAAAGTTATTAAGGTTTTTAGTTTAAGGGTAGTTCACCCTAAATTGGAAAATTTTAGTAAAAACATTGATTTTAAACATAATTTTTCATAATTTTTAAGTTTTAGAATTATTCAATAATTTTTTACATTTTTATAAATAAAATACAAAATAAGGGTTGAAACTACCCTTAACATAAGTCAAAAACATTCTTTAATATTCAATGAGTGTATGTTTCAAATTTGGTTAAGATTGGTTTAAAAACACTCAAGTTATAACATACAATATATTTCAAATAATTTCATTCGATACTAACAATCGAATAATAAGTTGAAACATTCGATATTAACAGTTAAATTACTGAATAGGAATTCAAAATAACTCACACAAACATAAACAAATAATATTTACTGAACATTTCAGATTTATCAAAGCGTGCATTCAATGCACGCTTTCGTTGAACATCATTTGGTTTGGCAAAAAAAAACTGTCAAATAAAACAGCACAGTCACTTAAATTTTTCTACACAAAATATTTACTGTACAATTCAGATTTATCAAAGCGTGCTTTAGAAGCACACTGTCCAGTGTTTCCATTCGCGGGATTATTATCCCGAAAACGGGATTTTTAGACCTTGAGCGGGATTAAAACGGGATGCGGGATAAAACGGGATTTTCGGCTGTGACGACTATTTTTTTTTTTTTCTATTCAATTTTAGAGAAAAACTAACTCAAATTGTTTTAATACTGTAGCAAAACATAATAGTGATGTTAAAACAACTTATAAAAATTATACGCAAAGTTTAATGCTAGGAATTGTACCCAAAAAATCATGCGGGAAAAAACGGGATTTTTCACCGATTCAAAAGCGGGATAAAACGGGATTTTTTGACCCAGTAAGCGGGATTATTTTTTTGGTCGTGTGGAAACACTGACACTGTCCTTGAATGTCATATGGTTTGGCAAAAAACTATCAAACAAAGCAGCAATCACTTGACCTTGAAAATTCTGATTGTTTTATAAACAAGTTATGATTACAAACAATAAAAATAGTCTATAAATAGTTCAATAAATCACTTTTACTTATTAAAATATTAGTTAAAAACACTTGAACAATCCAAATATGGTGATGAACACTTCAAACACATTTCACTTCACAACACGATAGTTTCACGATTTTCATAGTTAATCTTCTTTATACTTCATCTTCAATCAATAAATAATAAACTTTTACCATCAATAAACTCTTATTTTAAATATTTCTTCATAAAACAAAATGAGAATATACATAGAAAATCAGCCAGTCGACAGAGCCACACCCATTATGATAGCTAATGACGAGGTTTTTGCTAACTTGACACTTTTTTTTGTTCAATCGGCTAGTTTCATTAGCTAACTATTTAACCATTGATTATACATTTTAAGCATTAATTATAAAATACTTTTCAATTAGTTTAGATAAATCAAAATAATTATTTTAATCCACACTGCAATTTACTAACATTTAACTGGTTATTATTTTATTCAATCACTTATTTTCATAAAAAGATCGACCAAACAAATTAGGCCATAGACTAATATTCCTTCAATAAGATTATATTTACAACACAATTTGTTTTTGTTGATTTTTACATTATCTTTAATCATACAGAAATGTATAATATATGAAATAGCACTAATTTTTAACAAGCTTTTCATTGGTGACATTTATTTTTATTTTAAATCAATACTTATCTTCTTATCTTAAGATTATCATTTTTGATAACATTTCATGTTTAAGTTTAAAATTATTTAAAATGAAATATGGACTTGTAATACATCAAATATCATTAGAATTTTCTGAGAAATTCAATACTTTTAATAAATTTTGAATAACTCAAATAGGAAAAATATTATTTACAAAAACAATAATTTAAATAAAATATTTAGAATATTTCAATAAAAAATTTTAAAATTTTACTTGTTTTTAAAAACATTTCAGTTTGTAGTCAATTTTATGTAAAATATAGACATATTCATGAAAATTTCATCAAAATTATATACTTTTTCTAGAAAAATATGAAAATGTTAGAAATTGACCTAAAAGGGTAAAAAATATAGCATATTGTATAAAAAAATAGGAAAATTCATTTAATTTTTGAGTGGCTCCTTTTTTGGCCCAGAAGTGACATGAATATATCTACTTATATATATATATATATATATGTATATTTACCGTTTATTGTTTATTTATTTTATTTGTTATGTTATATTCATTATGCCTATCTATTTACCGAGGCATATATGTGTGTCCGTTAGCACGATAACTCCGAAAATTATCCGATTTTAATGAAATTTGGTATAAAAGTGTAAACCTACATTTATTCGAACGAGTTCGCGAACCAGCATGATCGGACTATGGGAACGGGGTTTTATATGGGGTAAAAATAGGGTTTCCCCATTTTTGAGCCTAAAACACAAAATTTTACAATTTCTTTTCAAACCATTTTGTAGAGCTTAAAAAACAAATAATTTTGTATATTGAAGCGTTGTTGTGCCTAATGGTTACGGAGAAAATTCCAAAAAATAGTAAATTTAAAATTCCCATGTTATTCTAATGGAGAATAAGTCAACTGTTGTAGTTTGCTTGTTTATGAACATATTTTGATCGAATTTGGAAAATATACTTCCATTTCTTACTAAAACTATTAACATTTTACCCTAAAAATGCACTTTTACCTTCCCTGTTGCAGAAAACCTAAGTACTCGTTAAACTAATTCTATTTAAATAGGAAATAAATGTGATATTTGTATGGATGCATTTTAGTGTAAATCTAATCAGGTTAATGGAAATTCTCTAAGTCTTCAGGGTTGCTGCGGCGGGGGTATTTTAAACATTTTGTAACTCTGTACCGTAGTAAGTTACTTTTGCTCGGTACTGGTAGGAGTGGTTCACTGCTACCTTTAACCACAGAAAACATACTACTACAACTTTAACTCCAGGCCGCGGCCTAGGTAGAATTTTGGTAACGTTTCAAGTAGTGTTGTCTAGCGCCAGACGCGTTGATAAAGATAACATGGCAGACAGGGACACCAGAGACTACAGAATAGAAATTTCTATTCTGTGCTCTCTGGGTGACACCAGCTCATTAATTCGCGTATTATTCAATTAAATTTAAATTTAAGAACATAAATTTATTAAAAGATTAAAAATAAAACCTATGAATTGAAACCCAAAACAATATTTTAATTGAAAGTCTATTTTTGCATATTTAAAGCGGAGTCTATACTTTAATAGACCAGTAACAGTAACTAAGCTTTCGTATTCTTAAAACACACACATACACAAGTACCATACTTGACCTTACAGGCAGAGAGACTGATCCTCTGATTTAGTCACCATAGGAGTTGGACCTGTTGTCTGTCTAGTTCTAGTCTGCCGCTCGGCCGCACTGCATGCAACTCAAACAGAGCAGACAGCCAGGAGCCAACCAGCCACAGCCAGACACTGAGGAGCGCGGGCGGCAAGCGGCAGGCAATGGTACGAACTAAACTTGTCTGCCGCCCAGCGAGGAAACCACTGAGCTATAATTCTAACTGGAGGTAGCACTGAATGTCAAAGATGCGGGATCCCTTCAAGCAGGTAACCTTTCACGCTGGTGAAGGGACCTACCTGCCCGATATCGAAATCGGTCAGGTTGGTTACTTTTCAAGTTGGTGAAGTAATGAACGCCCTCTTGCTCTTATGGTGGGGGCATCGACTGCTCTCATTGGCTGCAAGGTTTCTGGGGGGAGGAGTATTCTTAATGGGGTAAACAGTGCTACCAACCCAAATGTCTGGAGCAATAGATATTCCCATATAAGGGTAATGCGGGTAATTTCAATATTAACGGCTACGGGCTACGAAGTAGGTAGGATAAATGCCGAAGGAAAATATATGTGTAAAAGTCTAGTTTGAACTTTTCATACGGTGAAATACTGTAGGCCTAATAACAATATACGAAGTTAATACGATTCTACGTCCATCTTGCAAGCCTGCATCTCTCTCTATGCCTATGGGCCCCTGCTACAGGATACTTTGTAACTATATCTACAGTCTTACCGGGACAGATTATCTTAATTAACTAGCTGTTTCCAGCATAGCATTGCAGCATAGCAACCTATAACATGTTATTTTTTATATTTTAAAATAATTTGTTGTGCTTATTTTTTAGCCTATTTTCATTTAAAGGGATTCTGCACATCTAAAGGAATAGTAGTTTACGCAACGATTGCGTTAAGTTAGTGTTTACGACACGAGTAGAAAATTTAAAAACTTCTACGAGTGTCGTAAACACTATTAACGCGAGTTGCGAACACTACTTTACCTACGTCAGTTTTTTAATTACTAACAATCTGGTTTTTAGTTACTAACAATCACTACTCATAACTTCTTAGAGAGGTTATGTTTTCGTTTATAGTCAGTGCCACTGAAAGTGATGCAACGACTTATTGTATAATCAGCTGATTTCATGTAATTACGTGTTTGTAAAACTTTGTTAAATAATAAGTTACCTTTTTCAGGGAATAGGTTCTGCTAGCAGCATTCTTACCATAAATACTGTATCAGGTACAATTAGGGAAATATTGCATTTATTTGCTTGTTTTTTTTTGACAACTGAATGATGTACATTTACATGATTTACATTATTTAGTGAAAGAGTTAATTTACAGTTAGATCCCAGCATCGAATATTATAAGCAGTTTGTGTTCTCAATTCCATCTCGTCAACTTCACTTTCACTAACTGACCTTTTTAAAACAGTTTAATCAACCTTCCTTTAACTTCCACCAACTTAGGATAAGAATACGCGAGTATCAACAGGAACAAGCCAGATCAACAATTAAAATTGCCAACTGGTCAGCTGATCAGCTGATTAGTTGACGTTCGAAGCATTACTTTTCCCTCAATTCTTGAACCTCATTGATCCGTTATCCGTGTTGTTATGAGAAAAACTATGCTGTTATGAAAAATGAAACTATGCTGTTATGAAAGTGAAACTTTTCTATTCTAAGAACTGAACTGAAATGTCTACTTTAAAAAACGGTCGTAGGTAAAATATCTTTTTATCACTCCGTAACGAAAGTAACTATTTTCGATAACAGCTTACTTCAATGAAAGTAGTCGTTTCCCTCGCTCTAATTTAGGGCGAGGGAAAATCGATCAGCTGATTTTCCCTCGCTCTAAATTTACTTTCCCTCGCTCTCAATTAGTTCTCCATTTATTCTCTACGCGCGCTATAGTGTTATGTTACGGTTTAATTTAATCATTTGAACCAGCTGTATGTATTGTTAAAAGTTGGTTTATTCTGTTGTTTTCATGTTTAAACCAAATTTATTGAGAAATATACGTAGGTTTCCTTTTAGAAGACTTTATTTTATTTTGATGTTCAATCAAATTAATTGAGAAATAAAAAAGTTGTAATATTACTATGAGGTCTGCTGATCTGTGTTTGTGTATTTTTGCGTCGTGATGAAAAGTATCGTTTATAACTCGTACCGAAAGTGATTATCCGGCACTTGCTCCATTATTCCCGTCCTCGGCTTCGCCTCGTACGTGAAAATAGCTCTCACATACTCGGCTTCGCCTCGCACGTGAAATTAGGGTTCCCTGTGTTCGGCTTCGCCTTACACAAAAACTTGAGCGCGTGACGGAAAATGCCACTTTCGGTCCTAGTAATGAAATATACTATTCATTTGGTACCAACCGTGTGTAATTCAGTCCAGTAGTATGGTCATTGGTCAGGCTAGCTGTCACAAGTTTTGCAAGTTTTTAATGTACCTACAAGATTTAAACCTAATTTCAAACAAATCAGTAAAATGTTAATGCTGTATGCCTACATGCATTTCCTTGAATAGAATCAGCATATGTCATTTATTAAAATGTATTGTCCTAAACCCAAACTTAAACCGAGTCAAAATGGCAACCTATAATATTTCTGGAATCTGCCATTTTTTACCCAGCTGTTATTTTGAGCTCAGATTTACGGCATTGTATTCTACTAAATACCTGTGGACCAGGTTTTGCTCGGGGGAAGTCATTAGTTTACTTAGACAGCAGTCTTAATATTGCAGATAGATTAATCCAACTGACACAAACGGTTCCCACACTCCGCACTGCTCGCCTTTACTTCTTCCGGTCCATTAGTATGTTCAATACTGTTCAATGAAATGGCGACCATACATAGTAGGTATTTTAAGCCAAGTATGAATGGACATGAGTGTAGGATGAGTATGGTATATGAGCTATGGTCAGGCTAGCTGTCGCAAGTTTTGCCAACCTTTTTAGTAGTGATTGTTGAGTAGTGATAAAAAAAAGTAATAAAAAAAACAAAATTGTTAGTAATAAAAAAAAACCCCTATGTCGTAGGTAATAGTAGAGTACGCTTTTCCCATATACACAGTGTTAATGACACAAGTTTATAAGCATTTCTACTCTTGTCATTAACACTATTTTTAAGCGCCGTTGTGTAAACTACTATAACAGATTATTGTTGTATTTTTATTTCTTTGACTTTCTTTGTTTATACATATTTTTTTGTTACACTTTGTTGTCTTCAATTTGTATTTGTGGTTCACGTGTGTTCCTTATGTTATGCGTGTGTTTTTAAAGTTATGAGCTTAATTTGTACAATTCATTATTAGTGAGAAAATTTGTCGTATGGGTTTTTATAGCCATTCATTTTCTAGAGACCGTTCAGGCTCTGTTGCCAGCAATAACATATTGAAAAAGCTTTTAGTTTTAGCAAATATATAAACAAACTAGCAGAGTATCCGTCCTCGAGTGTTGGCGTATGAGTATAGAATGCTTATTGCAGTTATACTCGTTCTTTGCATTTGCAAAGGAAGATGACACGATATAATAAAATTGTGTTCTTTTAATTTTCAATTTAATGCAATTGGATCTTCTAATTTAATGCAATTGAAAATACTCCTGTCACAGCAAACCTGCATACTAAGCAAATATCCATGGTATGATTGGTTTTTCAATAAAGTCTATCTAAAACACCACAGCCAGTTACAAACTGCTTGAAAATTATTTATTATCAACAATTGAAGAAATATTAAAAGTTGAAATTGGACAGTCTTTTTAGCTATTAATACATGTTAGTATACTATTAATATAAGAGTTGGAGAATGGAGAGTTCAATGTTTAATGGGATTTTTGGCGATTTTAGACAATTATTACCACTAATCCTACCTACCACTAATATTACCACTATGTTCAAAACCTGCTTTCGTCATTTCCCCATTAATTGTCATAGTTAATAATATCTCACCAACCATGATAAAGGTTGTTGCCCAGCTATTGGGAAAAGTAACTAATGTGTCAAATTGCTGATACCGCTTATTTGTATTGATTTACATTTTAGTTTTGACAGGGTACTTACAACAAAATTGTTAGTAATAAAAAAAAACCCCTATGTCGTAGGTAATAGTAGAGTACGCTTTTCCCATATACACAGTGTTAATGACACAAGTTTATAAGCATTTCTACTCTTGTCATTAACACTATTTTTAAGCGCCGTTGTGTAAACTACTATAACAGATTATTGTTGTATTTTTATTTCTTTGACTTTCTTTGTTTATACATATTTTTAGATGTATTGATGTTATACAAAGAATATTGATGTTATACAATAATGTTCAGAGTGGTTTTGTCATTGACTATTCGATAATTTGTACCAATTGTCAAAGGTTTTACTTAACTGTCAAAAAGGTTTGGCACAGTTCAAAATTTCTTAACTCGAATAAATTCAAATAATTTCTTTTGTGAAAGGGCAAGAAATCCAAAGATAAAATTATACTTTTTTTATGAAGATATTTATTCACAGGAGGGAGTATTATAAATGAGGACTAGGAGTAATCATCATCTTCAATGAGTCCATGGACTGTTGCATGGTGGTTTGTAGGTATATTTCACAATTCTGCCGCTGTTTATCACGAGCCTAGAACCACAACACACTCACTGTATATCAGACCCAGAAAGCACTAACAAGCACTAGCCTTAAATAGATCTTAAGCATACAGAAATCTTAGGTGGGGTGTTCATCATAGACACAACATATGGCACAAAAGAGTATTTTTTGTAACTAGTGCCGAAAATCCTTACCACTATTGACCACAATAATAATGCACACTGATAGTCAACACAACTACAACTTTAAGGTTATGTGAAGAAATAATTTGAGGAATCAGCAAAAATGATAATAAATAGTTGCTATAGTTCGGCCGCTTAGAAAGCGACCTCCTCCAGCATTGGTTTTGCATTAGCGCGCAGGTCGTTTTCTAAGCGGCCGAACTATAGGCAGTGGTGACAATAAAACAATTCTATTGCAATGCTATGGATACTAATTGTGTATATAATTATGCATTCATGTATTATGAAAGTAAGCGGGCAGCTGATTTTGAGGCCCTAGGGATGTAAAAATCTGCTCGGTCCCCAAATGAGGATGACAGCTGGCATGGCGAGCAAAACGCAACTTTCAGCCACCGTAAAACAGCTAAAAACATCATAGTGTGGTGAAAAAGTCTTTCAGATTATTTGTAGGTGTATTTCACTATTATGTGTCCTGGATTGTAAAACCGAGTTCTTAAACAGCAAAAAGGGCTTTAGAATCATGCTATAATTGTACAAACAACCGTGAAAGATAAATATAGAAAAATATATATTTTGATTGTCTATGATCAGCAACACATCCAATCCAATGTAATGTGTGTTTAATGTGTAATGTAATTATAAATCACATTACACATTAAGAAATTATAAAAGAATTTTCATTCATAAAAAATAAATGAAAATAGTAAAACTTATGTCAGCTTATAAAAAATAAACTATACTGTATAATGGTAACACCATTTTTAAAGCATTTTCCTACTGATCACTATTGCAGCACACGTTTACTGTGTAATTTAATTTTGTTTGTGCTTCTTCCTTCTTTGAACCTAAAGATGGTAAATCTATTTAGGAAGACAAAAGAATAAATAAAAATATATATGGAAACTATAGAATGTCATATTTAAACACCTTTAATACTCACCTAACTAAATGTTGGAATTAGTTGGCTTATAATAGCCCGGCACATTGGGCATGTTATCGGTATTCTTACTGGCATTTCAACCAATTGCCCATCATCAATGTATGTATCATAAATTACTTGATTAACAAACTGTGGAAGACAATCCCTGCACAGGATGTTGTGTCCACAGGGAGTTGCATATCTGTTTGGCTTATTAACCAAACAAATGAAGCAAGTGGGCTCCCCTTCTTCAGCCTCCAATGAGATATCTAATGGACCGAGTTCCAAGGACTCCAGCAAGTCCCTTTGCTGCTGTTCCACAAAGTCATTGGGGATATACTCATTAGGCCTGACTGATCTAGGTCTCACCCAGTGTCGTTCGTAGTATGGACGCTCTGTAAACAATTAATTGAAAACTTAATAATTGGTAAATTCTTTTGGTAAAGTTTATTTTTACGTTTTTAATTGTTATCATATTCATCCAATGTACAGTCTCACCATTTAGGTTTATTTGTATTCATAAGCAGCATAATTTAGTTTGTAAGATTGTCATTGTCTATTAAATACATCAGAGTTATTTTTGATTGCTTGTTTAAGCAAGTATTCACTTTTATTTTTACATACAAATACAGCTGCCATGAAACCACCTCGTTTTTACTATGTTGTAAAATGTATAATAAAAAATAATAGACCTTTTAGCAAATTTCCCATATATGGGATAAGCTATACTGTCGGTATCATGGCGAGACCTAGACCCAGGATCGATTTACTCTTTGAAATGACAAACTCTGGACAAACTGAACTGCAGCAAATTTTCATTTCTATCATGCTTGTGGCTGTGGATTAATACTGTCAGCAGTTAAGCATGGCTTCCTTCTTGTTCGGTTCAAAAGTCATAATATTTCAATTCAATTCTACCTTCTGATTTTTACTGTAATCATGTTTTTAGAAAAGTAGCCTCTCAATCCTCTCATCTATCAAACTCCTCACTTGGCCATGCACACTGCAAAAATGTCCAAACTGTTCCTTAATTGTTAATGTGTTGATGTAGGCGCCTTAAAATAAGAAAATAATTAGCAAAACCTAGAAATAATTAGAACACAGATGAAACCATTGTTGTTCGATAGTGAAAAGTATTGTGAATAACATATCAAAAGTCTCCAAAAATATCTTTGGTGGAACACCACCATTTTTCCAAAATGGCGGCCAAATCCAGTAGTTTTTTGCTTTTTATTGAAATTCTGACTTTCCAGTCAATATTGGCGAAAAGTCGTCAATACATTTAATGTTCCTCCTGAAATTACCTTTAAAATGATACCAAATACATGTACCTACAACAAAAAATAAACCCCGTAGAAATAATAAAATATTTAAAATAAAAATATTTTTTATAAATTAATGTAATAGTCCAAGCAAACTAAAAATAATGTACACAGGGATCGTATAAAAATTCGCAAGTAAACATTTTATGGTTTTATTTTTATTGTTATGGTGTGCAGAGTGACATACCAAAATTGCAAAAAATCAGTCCACGGGAAACCCCTAAATTAAGGAAAAAATGGCTGCTTTTCCCAATGTTGGACAAATTTTTGCAACAAAAGATACCACATGTTTTTTTGCACATTTTTCGAGATATTGACTTGGAACCACGACCGATATTTATTGGATAGTCCGTACTTAATTTCAACCGGTGGACGCTTTTTGGGCCGCCATCTTGGATCAGCCATATTGGATCTGCCATATTGGATATAAATATTTTTTAATGTAATTATAATGTTGTGACAAATCATTATGAACTAGATTTCCATGCTGATTTCAATGCTGAAATCAGTTTTTTAAATAGCGTTTTACGATTTTAAGATATATATAAAAACGAAAACTCTCCCCATACATTTCTTATGGACGTTTCGTACTTTGACAATTTAAAAACACATTGAATCAGGTTCAAGTATGGCGTGGAAATATTTCACCAGCAGATCCAACAGATTGGGAGTGGTGTTTGACTGATGGTACATATGACTAACTTACTTAATATTAACTGTACTTATAAATAACTGTAACTGTGTAACTTGGAAATTATATTTAGATAAATTTAGGATATGGCCTTTAAAAAATTTCAACAAAACGTTTTATGGTTTTATTTTGTAGTGTTGTGCAGAGTGAAAACGGGAAAAACTCTTCATAGCTGTTCGTTCAAGTATTGGCTTTTATTTTAGCTATGGATTCCTTATTGGGAGTTATTTAGAATCTATATAATTAATACGTTACATGAAACTTTGTCGGTTGAACTCCTCCGCCATTTTTTAACCGATTTTATCCGTTGATGTCTCATTGGAAAGAGCGTGTCGCGTAGATTTGCAAACTGGCCTTACATTTCTGAAAAATCCCTTGGACTCTGCCCCAGTGGCTTTGAAAGTTCCCATGTTATCTTTATGAAGAACATAATTGTTTACATTTTGATCAGCTGTATAATTTAATTGCTGTTATTTATTTTTCAATTCAATATTTACTATTTGAGTTTGTGTAAACATAACCCCCAAGACGGATCGTGTTAGTATGGTTGTATCTTAAATTTGTGGATTTATCGTCGTTTTGTGCCGCTACGACGGATCGTGTTAGCACGATTGTAACTTAAATTTCTGCATTTATCGTTGTTTTGTGTAGCTATAATTTGTTTATTTGTTGTTTTTTTTCTTTTGAATGCCTCTGACGCGATAACAACGAAACGTAGACAGGAGGCGTAATCGTCATAACGACCGCAGCTACAGAACAGTGGCGCGTAATAGGCTTAACTCATCACAGTCAGCACCTGACCCTGGACAATCTCAACTATTAGGTTACAAATGCACCCTAACACTAATCCAAAACGACTTTTCGTTTTCAATTGGCCCTCTATCAATGACCTGTGTTGCTTGTACATCGAGGCATTTTGAGAAGGAGAAAACCGGTCGGAATTCTTTAGGTTTATCAATAACGAAGATAATCGTGTTCTGAGTTACACGCCGGTACCTAATCTTTGAGTTGACTCTTTTAAACTCATTGTAAATATGACTGTTATTCGTTTTGAAATAACTCCTGTAATACTTTGGAATTGCTCGAATTCGAGCAATATGTACACTAGTTGGGGATAAATGTCTTTAACTGAAGACAAATTTCAAAATAACAATAATTCATTCAATAGTTCATTGAAGGTAGGCCTACATGATTCGTTTTAAATTTGTCATGTGTCATTTAATAATTAATAAAATTAAAGCCAAACATTTACTGAGTACTTTGATACCAGAATGAACTTGTTAACATATTAACAACCCGAGATATAAATCTTTTAACAAAAACTGATAAAAAAAGTTTATTTTTTGAAAGACATGTTTTTAGGCGAGGTTTATTATACTGTATTGATCAGCTTGTGGGCTTCACTCACCTCAATTTGTTAATCCAGGACTCGTCAAATGTAACACAACGAAGACACACAACACACACATACACGCACATAAATCCTTGGAGTAAATCCAAGGACGATTTTTATGTGCGTGTATGTGTGTGTTGTGTGTCTTCGTTGTGTTACATTTGACGAGTCCTGGATTAACAAATTGAGGTGAGTGAAGCCCACAAGCTGATCAATACAGTAAAACAAGTTTAATTTAATTTTGTGATGGGGTTTGTACCTCGTCTATAACTAGTCTGTTTTAACTATAAATAAAACAAAATGAAAGCTAACTAAAAGGAAAGATCTTTTATCACTGAATATTTTAAGGCTAGAACGAACTGCAAGCAATAATAATACCTGGAGAAAAATAATCCAAACGCATTTTCAAAGTAACTTACGATACGTCCATAACTGACGTATAGGGGAGAGTTTTCGTTTTAATATATCTTAAGCAACGAAAAAAACTTATTTAAAAACGGATTTCAGCATTGAAATCAGCGTGGAAATCTAGTTCATAATGATGTGTCACAACACTATGGTTACATTAAAAAATATTTATATCCAATATGGCAGATCCAATATGGCTGATCCAAGATGGCGGCCCAAAAAGCGTCCCCTATTGAAATTAAGTACGGACCATCCAATAAATATCGGTCGTGGTTCCAAGTCAATATCTCGAAAAATGTGCAAAAAAACATGTGGTATCTTTTGTTGCAAAATTTGTTTAACATTGGGAAAAGCCGCCATTTTTTCCTTAATTTAGGGGTTTCCCGTGGACTGATTTTTGCAACTTTTGGTATGTCACTCTGCACACCACAACAATAAAAATAAAACCATAAAATGTTTACTTGCAAATTTTTATACGATCCCTGTGTCTGGTTTTTTTTTAGTTTGCTTGGACTATTACATTAATTTATAAAAAATATTTTTATTTTAAATATTTTATTATTTCTACGGGGTTTATTTGTTGTTGTAGGTACATGTATTTGGTATCATTTTAAAGGTAATTTCAGGAGGAACATTAAATGTATTGACGACTTTTCACCAATATTGACTGGAAAGTCAGAATTTCAATAAAAAGCAAAAAACTACTGGATTTGGCCGCCATTTTGGAAAAATGGTGGTGTTCCACCAAAGATATTTTTGGAGACTTTTGATATGTTATTCACAATACTTTTCACTATCGAACAACAATGGTTTCATCTGTGTTCTAATTATTTCTAGGTCAAACCACATATTCAGGGGCCTAATGTGTGTGTTTGTGTGATAAAATTTATTGCATTTCAATGTGACATTATGTACAGTACAACTAAAGATTTTTGAATTTGTATTACTACTTACTGCTGTATTAGTGTAAGTCCTGGCAAGGGAGTATTTATGTGTAAATGAGTTATTAGTTTTTATTTCTATAAAAAAAATAATTGTAGTATTTGTATAAATTGTACTAATACCGTTAGCTATCTCCATTGGAGCAGGCTGTTGGATTGTGGCTTGCTGCTGGGCAGCAATTTGCAGTGCCGGGGCAGCCTGTGGTAGAACAGAGACAATACATAGTTAGAAAATTGTTTTACATATCTTAAATGGTTCCTGCACTACTTAAGTGATATTTTGTCAATACAGAAAATGAAGTTCATCCATCTATAGTTCGGCCGCTTAGAAAGCGACCTCCTCCACCATTGGTTTAGCATTAGCGCGCAGGTCGTTTTCTAAGCGGCCGAACTATAATTTAAAATGACTGTATAAATAATTATAAAAGAATGCTTGTTCTTTGTATGACCAATTTGGTTATATTTTTTCGTACCATTTATGCACTTTTTTATAACTTGTTTCCACTTGTACATTTCATTGTGCTCAAGAGCATTGTAATATCGAAGATAGCTATGTAACAAGATGTATTGCAAATTGAATTTCAATTATTGAATTCCATTACATTGTGGCGGATTGACCGATCAAATGAATATCTCCGCAATTTAGTGGCACATTACTCAACAACACTGTTATGTAACAAACATAACACATTTCAAATTCAAAACATACCTCATCCAATAACACAATTTCTTGTGGGGCTCGAAGTGGTGCAGGTCCTTCCGCTGGCTGAGCATCGGTTGCCGGTGGTACGATTTCCTGTTTGCCAGACAAAAAATAAAAAAATGTATATTTGTCATGATTGTTTATAAATGACTAAAGAAAAAAAGGGTAGTCTATTTGTATTTTTTTTCAACAGTATTTTAAGTTTAGCTGAACCAGCACGACCAGACCATGGGAGCAGGGTTTTACGGGGAGTTTTGTGGGGTAACAATTGATTTTTCTCTTTTTGACCCTCAACACACAAAATTTCTCAATTTCTCTCTAGACTTTTTTATAGAGCTTAGAAAAAAATAATGTAGTATATCAAAGTATATTTTTCAGTTATTAGTAACCAAGAAAATTAAAAAAAAAAATTAATTTAAAATTCCCATGTTATATTCTTATGGGGAATATTGTAAAATGTTGTAGTTTGCTTGGATATACTAACACTTACTCGGCGTGCATTGCTGCGCTTAACAACTATTATTTTAAAATGGTAATTTGTTCTTTACGATGAATGATAAAAGTGCATAACAAAAGTTAAAAGTAGAATATTTGGCTTCATTGCCAGTGGAACAATGTTTTTTTTTTGTTTTTTCATTAGGTGTAGACCTATGAATATATAAGGCTTTAGGCGCACCTACCACCACGTGAGCGCGCAACAGCGTCCGTGTGAAAAGCATGCACTTTCTAAATTGAAACCGACGACAGTCAGGGATTGCCCTACTTTTCAATATAATGGTAATTGCGAAAGCAAGGCACCTAGGAAATTCACAATGAGGAGGAAACATTGGCTAAAAGGGATATGCCTAATGACCACATTGGGCTGAAATTCTTATAAATGCAACCACAGTGTCTTAAACCCAACTCAACGAATTATTTTTTAAATGGTAACTTACGGCCGGATTGTCTGCATCTTCTTCTTCCTCTTCGACCCTTAATCGACGGCCTCGCACTCGCCTTGGAGGTTGTGGGAGTGGGACGATGTCCTCCACAAGAGGGCCGTGGTTGTTTATCACACCCACTAGCAACTCCTCTTCTTCCTCTTCACCGTCTGACGCCACGTTGAACACGGCGTTGTGGACGTCAGTGAGGGCGTACGAAGTGGTTTGTAAGAAATTGCCAACAGTGTAGTCCCCACTGTCTAGGCGCTGGGTGGCAGTTTCGATTTTCTTGTTGTTTAGGAGGTACGCCTTTCTTGTGGGCCTTGCAGCATTAAGACCTCTCATTAGGCTGTGGTACCTCTGCACCATCGAGTTCTCCTGCTTTCTCAAACCATCTAAAAAATTTAAAGAAACACTTTTTGTAATTAGTTCATTGAGATTCAAAGAGATTCCGGGAAATTGGCCTTACTGTCTTAAAATTCAGGGACAAATTCATAGATATATTCATGACTTACCACCGCCAAATGGGGAGTTGCCTTCATAATAATTAATAATAATTGTAACCTTTACATTTGGTTCTCAAAATGGAAACTATAACAGAATTCTTAAGATTACAAAACAAATCTTCAATTTTAAACTAGAAAATATGTGCAATGTTTGGCTGTATGATTTCACCTCTGATTCGTCGCTCTCCGGGCTCAGGCCAAACCGTGTGCACGTTCCATTTGTTATATGTTGTGTTATTGATTTAATCATTATTTTACAATTGTAGGCTATTTCATTGACACATCAGAAGCAACTAATATACGACTCCAACGGAAGGAAGCCCAAGATATAAAACCAGAAACACTGTTAATTTTAAGTAACATAAAATTGATAATTTTAGAAACATATTTAGAATATTATGGTTTTTTTTATTGTAGTCTAAATTAGGGGCTATGGCCCCTAGAGGCCACTAGTCTAACATATTACACATCGCATTGTTAATTTCCAGATATAGTGATGCAATAGTCCTGAAAATAAATGTTTACCGGACGAGTGTGGTCGTTCCCGTGCGAGACGAAGTCGAGTACCCGTACCCATACGAGTCCGGTACACACATTTTGGACGAGTTACGTACGATAGTTTACGCCATACTACTTAATTCGTCCAGATCCTTATATATTTCCACCAACTAAAGGACTAAACATCACCAGTCATAACCTCCAAGAGACGTTATGTTTTTGTTTATAACCAATCATTGCCACCCAAATACAGTATAATCAGCTGATTGGTGTCCGGTAAAACTCATTGCAGAACAGTATTACGCAATGAAACCCCATTTGAATAAGCTGGCGGCAAACAGCTGTTTTCTGGACTAAATCCTTGCGTGGGAAGTTCGTAAAAATAGTGTAGTGTGGCGTAAAATATGTTACACCAGAACACCACCATGTTAATAACAATATGTGTGACAAACCTGTGAACGTCCACACGTCCGGATGAGGAAGCCCAATCTTTTTAAAAATTGTTCGGTGGTACGCCTCAAGGTCGTTGTTTGTCCTTCTGCGCTGCTTGTACACAGATAACGCAGCGGCTCCAACTCCTAATAACAATAATGTTAAAACTTATTCAATGAAATGACGACCATACAAAGTAGGTATTTAAGCCAAGTATACACAGTTTACACTATACCTAACAGAAACAAGAATGTTGTAAATAGGTGTTGCCGGATAAAATTTTGGAAAATGTTATGGAACTGTCTGTTCTTGTTGTATCCTTTTAGCGAATTTCCCATGCTAAAAACCACAAATGCTTAAAAACACGGTAAAACTACAATTGGCGTATACAAGAATCGCCAATTAAAAAAACCGTAATTCCTACCGCAGTGCTACATGCTAAGGAAAAAACCAGGCAAGCATAAAATTTATCTGAGATTGTCAAGCAACTAATGCTGGACCACTTGGCCTGGATTAATGCCTATATGGGAATAAGCTATTACCGTAGTACAACCCATGTTTAGGTAAGACCTAGACATGGGACCGATTTACTTTTTTCGTTTTGAGATCCCCAGATGCCAAAAACACCATCCGTTCAATTTCGTATATTTCATTAAACTTGATACCAATGTGTAAACCTACGTTCATTCCAACGAGTTTGTGAATCGCGAAGCAGCATAATCAGACCATGGGAACGGGGATTGTTATGGGGTAAAAATGGGGTTATCCCAATTTTGTACCTAAAGCACAAAAATTAGCAATTTATTTCCAAACCATTTTTTAGAGCTTAAAAATGAAATAATTTAGTATATTGAAACACTGTCGTATGCCTAATGGACTCGGAGAAAATTAATGAAAAAAAGTGTATTTTAAATTTACCATTTTATTCTCATGGAGAAAATGAATGCTGTTGCAGTGTACTTGTTTATGGATATCTGTTGATAAAATTTGACAAATTAATCTATTTCATCCTATACTATTGACGTATGGCCAAAAAACACTTATTACCTTCCCCGTAGCAGCAAGCCTATAAGCTATCGTTAAATATAATGTTATTTAAATTGGGAATAAATATTTTATGTATCGAAATATTTTGGTAAGAATTTAATCAGACAAGTTGAAATTCGCTTAGTCTGCAGGTTTGCTGCGGCGGGGGTGTTTTCAAATATGTTAATTCTTTTAAGTTGTTGAGATATTAATTATTGGATTGGTTGTTTTTGCATTTTACAGTTTTACATAATAATAAAATTCTATAGACCTAAGTATATCATTCTGTCATACCTTCAATCCAAACCCGCCGGACATATGCCAGGAACTGACCAAGAGAAATTTGGAGACCTGTTGTCCTGGCGAATTCGGTTATATAGTCAAATCCTTCCATGACTTGTCCTGGCGGAAGTAAGGGCAAAGCCATTGCCATTTTGAGGATTTTTGTTGCATCTGGGCTTGTCTGAAGAAGATGAGTAAGGCCAAGTTTCTTGGCCTTCTTGTTCATAGCCTAAAATAAATATACAATCTTACAATATTATTACAATTTTTTTCATTCAGGACAGGCAAATAATAAAAGGGAAAATGCCCAATAATAGAAATATTCAAAAATTCAAAATTCAATGTTCTAATATTACAGAAAAAATCAAGTACAGTAGGTTCAAGTGAATAGGTGTTATACTACTGTACTTACATTTGCTGAGTGGAACCAACACCCCACCACCTTCGCCTCATTGAAAGTAGCCTTAGCAGCAGCTTGAAGGGCTACTTCGAAATCGGTGATGATAGTTGCTGGCTTCAATGACGGGTATTTATCCTTTATATAGTTCAAGACACAGTCGTAAGAACTTTTGGTTATGCGTTGCATTACGACACTGAATACAGGAAAGGCCTGAAAACAGAAAACTATTGTTGTACTTAAGTTTGTAAAAACAATATGTTTGTAAACAATTGGGATTTCTAATTTTTTACAAAACTTACAATTTCCCAACTTGTCTCCAAACCATTTTGAAGAGCTTGGAAAAAAATGTACTGTACTAAAGCGTTTGTGTACGGGTTTGTATTACGGAGAAAATTTCTAAAATAGTAAATTTAAAATGTACATGTTATTGTTATGGAGGATATGTTAACTATGAAAATGTTCTTGATTATTGGTATATTTTGATCAAACTTGGCAAATTTACTAAACTACATAGGCCTACATCTATTACTTATTTAATACGCAAGCAGGTTTTTTGTGACAATTACTATACCGAAACTACTGAACCGATTGACATGTTTTTGGTGTCATTGGAAAGGGCGTAACGTGAGGTTGTAGGAAACATTGTTGCAGGAAACTTTCTTTTTAGGGAAATAATTAGAGAGTGAGGCCTGGTGGTCCTTTAAAGATTCGTATTTCTCCATAAGGTTAACATGGGAAACAAACATTGTTATTAAACTACAGCTGTCAGAAATGCTGTTCTGCTATTTAATTTTCCTACAGTTACCTAACAATGTACATGTTCTCTCACTGATTTGAGAAAGCAAAGTGGCCAATTCGCTCACCAGTGAGACAATGTTAACATTGTCTCACTCTAATTACTATGTCTCACTCCAGATTTGTAACGTGAAAGCACGAAATAGTGAGCGCGTAACATGCAGACAAGGTCGTATGCAAGCAAAATACGTTGGCAGCACTGGCTGTAAATCAGCTGGTCAGCTGTTGTACTGTTAACTGTTGTATCATGAAATGTCATATTAAAAGTTCATTTCTGGGTTAAAATAAGTTACTTTTCTTTACCAATTTATTTGTTTTATGGAATCAGTAGGAAAAATCTAATGTTCAACTCGAGTGCAAAGTGTAATTGCTCACTAGTTGCACAAATAACTATTAATTTGTTTACCAGGAGAATTGTTTCTTGGTGCCATGTGGTCAATGAATTATACTTTTGCATATATTTTAAATGCTATACACTATATAGAATGATAGTACTGTAATACATTAAGAGATCTTTATTTAAATAATCAATAAGCAGGATTGAGCTTTTGCCTATATGTTTCCTGATAAGTGTGTGTATCCTGTGGTAAGTGTGTTGTACTGTATCTGTTTCCCATAGTATATTATAGTATCTTAAAGTAAAAAAGAATTTTTCTTTTCTGCATTCTCACCCCGTAGCGAAGCACGGGCAGAGCAACTAGTGTAACTAAAAACACAAAAAACCCTCCCTGTGCTGTAGCAGCAAAACGTAAGTACTCTTTAAACCTAGTGTTATTGAAATAACCCCTTCATTTGACAAAAGTTTGTGATAGCAAATGCATTACTGTTACCAGTGTTTAGATTCATTATATAAGGTAATGCGATCTTAGTAGGTACATATTTGTATATTTTACTTTGTTATTATCAAGTTAAAGTAATATCAACTGTATGTAATAATTTTAAAGAATTGAAATTACTTTGTTACAAGTTATCAAAGTAATTTTAATTCTTTAAAATCAATCAAAATTAAAATTAATTAAATTTTAAATTAAATTAATGTAAGTAATCGTACTTACATGGCCATAAAGGATGGCCATCATAGTAAGCAGCTGGTACGCTTTTGGCTGACGTGGAACAATCTTGAACGTTCCGTCAAGATGAATTTCATTCGTGTCTGCCAATAGTTTGACGAATGTAGGTGAGGAGAACACTACATTGTTATCCCCGTGTATGTCTTGTACTGTGCCTTCATAAAAAGGCTCCCCTCCAATTGTGTGGCCAAACCGAGGGTTTTGTTGCAGAATTTGACCTGTCAAAGAATTCAGTGGTATCATTAGTTAGGTTGTGTCCTGATTGCGAACAGTCCAGATTGCGAACAAGGGTAAAACCGTCCAGACTGCGAACACATCAAAAATGCAGTAGACTACCTGAACATGAGGCGTCCAGACTGCGAACAAATATTTTGGAATCTGTAAAGATGGTTTAGTCGCTGTTGTTGAGCTTGAGTTGGGAATGTGATTGAATGATTGATGTTGTAATGTGATGCATATACATGTTATTTCGGATGTAAGATGTATGTAAGTATTGTATTTTTTTAGTTGTTATTTAAATTGCTCGTTAAATTGATGTTTTTTTAGGTAATGATTGAGTTTGGAATGTGATATTGGCAAATGCATGTTATTTCGGCTAATTGTGTCGTTATATTGTATTCATATGAAATTGTTGTTTTATTTCTTTTATTCTGAGATTGTTTAGTTGTTGTAGTTGCTTGTTTAAGTCAAACATATTGTAATTCATTTTTCACCACACTATGATGTTTTTAGCTGTTAGATATACGTCAATTGGTGGCAGGAAGTTACGTTTTGCTGGCCATGCCAGCTGTCATCGTCATTTGGGGACCGAGCAGGTTTTTACATCCCTAGGGCCGCAAAATCAGCTGCCCACATACTTTCTTAACACATTAATGCATATTAAATACACAATCAGTATCTATAGCATTTCAATAGAATTGTTTTATTGTCACCGCTGCCTAGCAACTATTTATTATTATTTTGCTGATCCTCAAATTATTTCTTCACGTAACCTTAAAGGTGTACTTGTGTTGACAATCAGTGTGCATTATTATTGTGGTGAATAGTGTATAGTATTAGGGTATAGTGTGGTGAAAAATTGCGTTCGTACCACGGGACAAACTTAAAAACTATCTCGAGCCAGCAAAACCTCATTTTCGGCCCTAGGTACGAAATATACTATTAAATAAACAACCACTTAAAATATTATCAGAACGGATTTGTGAGTCTGAAAGAAACTGTCACAAGCGGCTTTACGTACAATTAGCCTATACTACGTCTCATAAAGATATGTGTCTTCAAGGACATTCATCCTCTCCATTATGTACCAGTCTTAAGTTGTGATTTTGGCTAAATCATTCTGTTAAGGGTTTCTATGAAAGGGTTGAAAACCCCGACAACTCAAAATGTGTTCGCAATCAGGAATCCTCCCCACCCCTCGGACGACCCCCTCCACCTCGTAGAACCAAACATGTTCGCAGTCTGGACTGTTCGCAATCAGGACTGTTCGCAATCAGGAGGACACCATTAGTTATGTTTATAAAGCATTTTGAATACTTCATCATACCTAAAAAGTAATAATTGCCGAGTTTTATTCAAACCCGTTATGAGATATAATGTAGAAATCATATTCATGCAAAAATAGTGTAGCCTTTAAGTCCACTGTTAACATACCATATTCTTCGAATGTCTGCGGTATTCTGTGTTGAAGAGCCCTTCGTGCCCGATACATCGAAGAAGTCATGGTGTGGAATCCCAGTTGGCCTGACACTTCGACTGGATATCTGAAAATGATTCCAAGTGTCTGATATGATGCTTAATATTTATTAGTATAGTACCTGTTGCTCGTATTCGAGAAAATTCAAAGTTTTACAGGCGTTATTTTAAAACCAATGACAGTCATAATTTCCGATAACTTTAAAAGAGTCGACTCGATTATGGAAATACTCACGTTGTGCGTCGTACCAGTTCGATATGTCGATAAAAAGAACATTTATTGTAAATATATTATAATTTTTAAAAGCTGATATTATTTTTCAGTATTTTCTACTAATGTTTACCACTCATACTTTAATACTTTCTTATTAAATTGAGACCATACAAAGTATAGCTATTTTAAGCCAAGTATGAATGGAGATGAGTGTTGGATGAATAGTCACATTAACCTATAAGAACGTTAATAAATTCTAAAGAAAAATAATTTCAATTTTGTTCTATTTGTTGGTGTTCTATGACTTTCCATAGTTTGCAAATTTGTTCTTTCAATTATAGTAAAGAAGTGGAGGTAGAGGTTGCGGTATAGGGAGAGGTGTAGATCAATGTGTCAAAACATTTTATATGTGTAACATTTTCTGCTCTCATTGTTGTGAGCTAAGCTCACAGAAATGTTCAAGTAAAATGTTTAATGAAAACGGTTGCGAATTATTTAGAGCAGTATTGTTTAAAAAAGGTGTTGGCAGGGGTTGCAGCTCGAAACGTTGTTGTAGCTGTGCTTACAACTTAAAGGCTTTTTCACACCGGCGTACTGGACGTACTGTACGTTTGGTACGTTGTTTTTAAACAAATCGCTGCCCATGTTATCATGAGCTTGTTCACACCGCGCGTACAGAACGTACAGAACGTCCAGTACGTACGCGATGGTTTTGTGTTAATCGCTCGGAGAGCGATTTTTCTAAAACATACGAGGCGTACATGGGCTCGCGCATGCGCAGTGAACACTTCAAAACCACGTGCTCAGCCAGTGTTACTTGTCTGACTGCAAACGAACAAGTTTACGTTTTGGAAGTTTCTGTGCGGTGTGAAAGGACCGCGTACTGGACGTACCAAATATACAGCACGTCCAGTACGCCGGTGTGAAAAGGCGTTATGAGTCTTCATCACCCTAGGTGTAGTTCCGTTTTGGGGGGATAGCCTTGGTGGGAAGGTGGTGTGGACGGGCGGGTAGCGCGGGATCATTATGCGCGCCTTTCTGAAAACATCGTGTAAACAAACTACATACTACTTAAGACGCGACTCCGCACCTACGCACGCGCAGCGGCGAACTTATCGATCTTTTACATCACTAGCTGTGAGGAGCCCTTATGGCGAGCGCAACTAATATTGTTTGTTAATATAATATCTATAATATGCGTAACATTGTGCCTTAGCATTATGGATATTTACAAAATAAATACAATGACCTTCAAAACAAGCATTAATTCATTTTGTATTAAAGTTTTATTAGGTTCTGACGTTTGGTTTACATTTTACGAATATAATAACCTCCACTCGAGCTCCCAAAGGTGTCCACAACACAAAGAAGCACATGTTTCTTTTTGTAATGTGAAGCTGGCCTTGGACTTGGTAAAAATAATTATGATTTTTATTTACACAGCCCACATCACCCGTCTTTGTAACAGTCCAAAAGTTTATTTTTTTCCTTTTGTGGCATCTTCAGGGGTCAAGTTTCTGCAGGATTCTGGACACTTTACTTCTATTATTGCATCATCTCCCACAAGCCCGTCTGGTGTTGCACCGAGATAAGGAATTTCGTTGTCTACAAAGAGTCCACACTTTGAAACAGATTATGCATTGCAGATTATTCTATAGCGTTCATTTCATTACCCCTTCCGTACCTCATTGCTGGGCAATGAATGTCGGTACATAACAATTGCGTGGTGTGTGGATGGAAAGTGACAGTAGGCGAATAGCGACCACGTGTTGGTGACTCACCTGCGTCTGAGCCAAGTTTTGTAAAAGGCTAGTAGCGCAGTAGCCTTCCTTAGGCCGACCGGCGTTTGGGAGAAAACAAGTTAATTTCGTCCCCCGTTTCGGACGCTGTTTTTCAACAGATTTTCTTGAAACTTGGCAACAATTTAGTTGAATAGTTATACTACGTCTCTTATACCTCAAAAATTGAAAATTAAACCAAAAAATAGTTTTATTGAACTTTAAAAGTAACTGAATGTACGTTACTTTTATTATTTTTTTTCTTAGACTATTGATTTTCTTGGATATATCGTGTATGAGGGACCTAGAACCAACATTAATCTGTAAGGAAAAAAAGTTTTAGCAATATATCTTTACGAATTCCATCAGGAGCGAGGGACGCCCGAGGCATGTTTTCAATGTTTTTCGCAGGGATGAAGAAGACTGTCCAGCATCCAAGGTCGCGGGCCGCGACGCACGAAAACTGGCAACGTCGCATCCTTGTTTTGGCGCGCGAAAAACTGGCAACGTCGCATCCGTGTTTTGGCGCGCGATCGTCCTATCACTCTTATCAACCATTACAGAGAGTAAGGTGAGAGAGTCAGAGTATGGAGGAGTCGCGAACAGACAGGGGTGCCCTGTTCTTACTGTATTTGCATTAACTGGATTGATGAAAACAAACTGAAAGTCCTTTTGAGAGGTTATTTTTACATGAAAATTAGATTGTTTTCTAGCTTTGTTAGTTAGTAATGATGAAATGATCAAAAATTTAGTTCACCACAGGACAAAAAGTGACTTAAACCCTCGCTCATTTTCCGATCTCGGCTTCACCTTGATTGTAAAACTTGACCTCGGGTGAAACAGGGCTAAATATACTAAATATGTGACTACTGTGTTGACAGTGAAAAAGCACGCGACATTTCATAATCTCTCATTTCACTACAAATACTAATCGTTTCCCCATAATTTATTAGTGATTATTTGTGTTTTAGTAACGAGAGCTTGGCCAGTGGTCGAAAACTCGACCAAAAGGATATTTTGTGCACACTCCTCTACTTTCACCCCACGCTGTAAATAAAACATTACTGTTTTATATTATATATATTCACTAGCGCGGGGTGCTTGATATTTGTGTCACAAACGCTATACATTACAGAAACTGGAAAGGCACTATAACTGCCATATAATTATTGAGCGAAGCTCTTATACGTCGACTCTTATGCATTTCGTAATACGCAAACTCCTCGTATACAGCTTAGGCAATCGTTTTTAAATTTTGCATGGTGATTAAGACCATATCGGTGAGTGCCAAAATGTAAGATGTAAGATTAAAATGTAAGGTGTTCTGATTTAAGATGTCTTTCACCAGTTATAAATTAAACAATACAAATATTTTGGTCTAAGAACCTTCAATGAAAAATCGGCTTTCAGTTAAGTTATTAGTGTTCAAATTGCGCGAGTTTCAAGCAAACGCAAGGTGAACAATAAACATGAAAATTATATTTCATAAGGGTTTTCTATGATTAAAAATCAATAGCTTAAATTATTAGCAATTTTGTTTATGTCTTATATATGTTTTAGACTAAAAATAATCAGTATATTATAAGCTTTAATTTGAACTATTGATCGTTTCATTTACTTAAGTTCAATATACTGTATTACTCAACCAAAAATCATCAATTACATTATTTCTCGGATATGATGTTCAATTCAACGCCGCGGAGCAACATAGGTCCTCTGGTTAGTATATGAATCTTGTGGGGTTTTTAAGAACAGAACCACGTGTTTTAAAGCTAACAAATTAAATTAAACATATGCGTTAACCACGTGTTAACATGGTAATACGTGGTAATACATACAGCTTTGTAAATAATAGTGTCTCAGTTGATAATTTTTGTGATTGGCTTACTTGAGAGAAATATAATTTGTAATATTACCTGTAATATAAAAAGTATGAGTTAGTTTTTCATTCAAACACATTAACAAAATTTACATATCCATACGCTGATTTCCTTGAATAATTGTGGAATTCATGATGTGTTATAAATGCCGTAGCCCCTACCTATTAAATATCATTATTACTCTAATCACTTATCCATGATAATGGTTGTTGACAAGCTAATGGGAGATAGTATGTGTCAGATTGCTGATTCAATAATATAACTAAAGTAAACATTATTTTCTGTTTAGGAATGATTGCGTCTTCTTCGTCCGACGACTTCCTTGACACACTGTACTGTTACGCGCCTATTCTTTGGCAACAAGTTATCCACTAGTTGCTCTAAATTAGTGAGGAGCAACATTTAGTTGTAAACTTTTAGTTGTCAATTTTTGGTTGTAAACTTTTGGTTGTCAACTTTGGTGTAAACGCGGCTTAACCCTGAGGGTTTAAAATTAAAATGTAAATACAGCTCAGATAATGCCTAAAATTACATCTCTGTGTTTTTTACTCCCCTTCATTACGAACAACGTCTATTTAACCTAATTACACCGAAATATATCTTTACACAAACGTTCTGTTCACTTAATATAGTTGGTAAAAATAATTATGCAGCTCGATGGTAAAGGTCAATAACAATATAGGTACTATATGGAACACTGATTACTCCGCTCAATGTTGTGGATGCCTGTGCAAACGCCACCTAGTGTAGTTTTGTAAAAACAGAAGAACAGCTTACAATAACAATAAGTTAAATAGAACTATTATCAATGTCACAAAAATACGATTTCATATAAATGAAAGTGATTTGTGACTGGTTGGCGACACTTAATTAATTGTTGTTTTCTGGTACTACTAAGAAACACTAATGACATTTTGCAATTACCAAAGGAACTCATAGTAACGTAACATTTTTGGTCAATTTGTAGGCCTAGTACGAATTTTCCTAGAACATATTGCATCTCTTACCTGGCACACTCTTCGTCAAATATCGTTCTGTAGCACGTGGCTTCCTCGCGGCATCGACTTAAAATTCTTCTTCGCAGTTGAGCAGCTTGTGCAAAAGCAAAATCCGGGCCATGGGTATGATGTCCACTCACCACGAAGTTAGCCACTGTCCTTCCGGCATTTTCCAGCGGCATACTCGCCCTACAAGTGCACGTATGACGTTTGATACAACGAAGGTAAACACGCGTCTTGCCCTGCTTATGTTTAGCGAAGAAAAAACCATCGTTCACATGGTACACAACATTGCGACCGTTAGCATCATTATAAGTCAAAATTAAATCGGCGGGATCCATCATGGGACAGTGACCACAAGTCAACTAACGTGATTACTGGTTTTGCATCAATTTATGCTGGAATAATTATCGAAACATCGATTTTTTAGCTAACAATCGAAATATCGTTGTTCTTTAGTAATTCCATTTCATTAGTTTTTTAACGACAAAACCGAATTGAAAAATGAGTCGATTATCGATGTTCATCCCTACAATCGGGAATCGTATTGGCTACGTCGTGTTGGGGAGAGGGGAGCACGCAGTAGTGGACCAATGGTAAAGAGGGATGACCTACCTTGAACTGCTTGAACTGTCACTGGCTAGACAGTGGGGGTGGGGTTTGAGGTACGATTCTCGCTTTTCTAGGAAATGCACTAGAAATATCGATTTTTTTACTGTCTCGTTCCAGTGTTAGTCGTCGTGCCTGCTACATATCCAATGTTTTAAGAAATATTATTAAGATTGGCATCACTGTTCATTAACATGCCTTTACCTTTACCTTTACCGCTTCTTAATCGTTGCCCAGCCCTAGCTGGATATATTGCGTTACAAAAAATTAAAACTTTAAAACTTTGACTATATACACTACATACAAGGTAATTACAAGGTATTAAAATTACATTTTAATTTTAAACCCTCAGAGTTAAGCCGCGTTTACACCAAAGTTGACAACCCTTCAAATTATATAGTCTACCAGAATGATGTTAATTCGTGTAAGTGAGACTTATAACTCGCCATTGCAAATGCAGAGTTGTATGATCTCATACCATTCAAATAGTTTTTGATAGGTTTTCTGTTTCTTTTGATACTTAATACTTTATTTATAGTAGCCCCGCTGATAATATTTTCCATGAAGTCAGAATGTTGAAAAGGTGCTAATTTTACCTTCCCCTTGTGACAACATAAGGAGAATTAAACTTGTGTCCCTGTTAGTCTGTTCTGACTCGAAACACCAAATGCAAGTTATTTTCCTATAGATGCGCAGAATCCCTTAATACATTAAAATAGGCACAAAAATAAGCACAAAAAATTGATGTAAATTAAAAAAAACGAGCTGTTGGCCCGTCCTACGTACGGGAATCGAGTAGTCAATTAAAACTGAATATGATTCAGAACAGCTAGTTTACAAGTTGGTGGCCGATTCACACACACTGGCTTTGAGTACAGTAGCTACATACCACCTTCCACTGCATAGGCCTTCTATCACTTACCGTACCTTATTTTACCACCTTGGCCACTGAAACCTCTAAAATGATCCTGGCCTCCCGTTCTCTTCTATCCCCTGCCATTTCTGGATGACAGGAAGACAGTAAGATAACAGTCTGAAGATGTCTTTCATTACTTGGTCTTCCAAGTGGTCGTCTACCTTGTAGTACTCCTTGGAATACACTTTTAAAATTTGACCTCAGAGTTTTTGTTTTATTACTCTGAGATTTGACGTATCTTCTCTCCGCCATACAAAGCCTGCCCAGCCCATCCGAGATCCGAGCCTTTTGGTCTACATTTGGAATGTACCCCTTTATCGAGTTTCTGAATCATACAGTAGGTACTACTGGGATAGTTATGATATAGTATGAATCGATTTTGGTTTCTACTGACACCCTGCAGCTTACTCTGGTCAGTTTTCTGGAGATCTACTACACCGGTTGACATTTTCATTACGAATAAAATGTGTACTGTATGCAGTCATACTTATATTCAAACATCTAGAAAAAGATGTATCAAGACGTAATCCACTTATATCTTAAAGGATTAAGCAGTTATACTTAGACGGATTGCATTTATGACAAAACTTGATTATACGTTTAAAATGTTTAGCTCAAAATGACACAATCTCCTGATAACATAGATCAGTTACGGTAGAAAATAAACTGCATTATTTTAAAGTAAAATAATGTGTAGGCAAACTCTGACGATCAATATTTTTGTATACAAACAACTTGTAACATAAACATTTCAATGACAGTTAGAAACCAGCTGTTAGTTAAACCTCCACTAAAACAACTTTAACTCGTCCGTCGGCTGCTAGACTTTTTGAAAATTAAAACTTAATTTCTAAAAAACAGAAACCCTAAACTAAAATTATGGCTTCGACATTCCCTAGTTCTCAAAATTATCTTTCTTTCAACACAAAAATCCTGAAAATCCGTCAAGTGGTTAATTCAGAACCGTGAAATAAAAAAGCCTCTTTCGTTGTAATATATAGGATTAACATGGGTCTTATGAGTTGTAGTATTGGTGACGAAATAACAACAAAATATAAACAGAAAATCAAAACAAATGGAAGAAAATTACAATCACATGTTTTATTTACAGCATGTGGGGGGAAATAGAGAAGATTCAATGAATACAGACGAAGATTGCACAGTACATACTTTTGGTTCGAGTTTTCGACCACGGGGCGAACTCACGTTTAAGTTAAGATTGATGTAACCTGTGTACCTGGATTAACCTATATCACTACAATACTTAATACATTAATACTAAAATAATAATACTGCACTATAATACAAGCTATAATAACACTTGCATGTCATTATTGTATATAATTAAGTTTATACACAAATCAAATTATGTTTATAGATCTGTACTACTTTTTAACTCATCCCGATTTATACACTCTATAAACTCTTAACAAATAACATACATTTTACATCGCAAACTCTTTTCTTGTCTCTTATTAGAAACAACAGTAAATGACTTATTGAATTAAGATTGCCTTTCTTACAGTGTCCAATAAAGTAATGAGAATACTAATCCTGTACTATTGACGAATTTGGTTTAGGGTTTAACTAGAAGTCGAATGGACTTAGAGCGATAATAGTATTTTATGTAAATAAAATAAAAAATTTTGTTCCAGAGAGAGCAGTGTGATTCTCTTAATCTTTGTTGAATGACAGTTATTTTTACAAATGGAGTTCACCCTTTGTTTGACTTCGGTAGTCACATTTATTTAATTTGCATAGGTGATTAGGCTATACAAGCTATAAGCTTGTATTTAATCTTTGACGATGTTACTACAGTATACGGAAAGATTATGCAAGGTCGTGAGTAATGGATAATTATTGTTTGTGATTGTGTTTGTAGTTATTCATCACTTTTGACATCTGAATTGGGATAATTTTGGCTGGACGCTGAACTTGTGACTTGTGACCACAACATCCCAGTCCGGCTTGCAGTTCAAATAGTGTGTTTTTTAATCCACTACATGTTTCGCCATGTTGGTATTTTCAAGTGGTACACAGAAACATTGAAACATTATACTACCCGAATTGGACTTGTCAAGTTGTAGAAATTTACATTTACACATAAAACTACATTTCATTTAACACACACGAACAAAACATTTTCATGTATGCCTACAACACTTATTGCAACCCGATCACGGCACAAAAAATATCTGTTTGTTGAGAAGACAGGTTTTAACTTCAAATGGTGGTCCATCCGTTAAATTATAAGTTTGATTTTTCCTTGGTCACATCGCGTCAGTTTATATCGCACTTGTCTGTGCCTAACCCTCTATCATAGTTATACTACATAAAGTTGTCAATATAATCTCTCTACGGAACGGAATATTAGGTGTAGTGGAATACTTGAAGTCTGCAGCAAATTGCAGTTTTCCAGCGTCATGACTAACTAATAAATAAACGTGTGAATTGAATTGTCGTTTTCGTAATTAATTTAGAAACAGTTTAATGGGTTTTTTTACTACTGTACTAGTTTTGTGAATTGTGTTGTGGAGTGTGTTATCGGGTTCATTATTAAAGCATAAACAAATTTGCTAACTATTTAATTGTTGATTTATTATAAGTTATTGTTACTTGTATGTACTCTGTCTTTTATTTACGTTATGTGTACATATACTATACTAACTTAGTTTAGTTCACCGGCTGAATTATGGATATTGTATCAGAACTTACTGGTAGCAGACCAAACAGCACATACAGTACTACCATGTAAATTATGGCTACTTTTTTCTGAATAGTAAAATAAAAAGAAACATTATTTATTTAAAATCCAAGGAGTGGAGAAGGTCGCGCTGCATAGCTCTGGTAACAACGCCTCTAACACCTGAACTCCTAACAGTAATGGCATTTATTGTAACTCTACAACATAACCACGAGCCAGGCCAGACAATACCTGTGTGCACGTGAACCAACTAAGGAAAAGGATCCTAGAACGTTGCCAAAAGGAGACACTTGATCACCGAACAATTTTTGACGAGGAGTGCAGTAGGCAATGTTGCAATTTTAATTATTACAATATTATGTGTTCGTTTTCATAAGAAAAGTACAGTAAAAAAATCAAACCGTCAGGACAGAGCCTGACGATAGTACGATTCATGGACTACGGCCAATGAGCAAAAGTTTTATTGGCTGTATAATGTGCCCAACCAGTCAAGTACAGTAGTTTTCACTTTGTTTTCACATTGCTCAAATGGACCTATCAATAATGTTTTATAACCTTAATAACATAAGCATAACGGGTTATACTCTTACTTTGACAGTTCTCATTGTATATCACAGCGTTTTTGTCTCTGCTTTGTTCTAATTAGCAGATGTCCTAAAATATTCAAAATAAAAAACTCAAAAGATTTACTGCCCATTGAACGAACCGATTTAATTAAATGTATTTTAAAAAGACCTTCCTTTACATTTTAAGCTTAGAGTTTTCATCAGTCTCAAGGTGTTGCGATTTGTGGGCGGCAATGTAGTGATGGCGGGACAGTGGTGCAGGGTTCTGCAAAAATACGCGCCAAAAGTTATCATAGTAAACACACTACTACTATAGGCCGGGGCCACACTCATCTTATCTCGCTGAATTTTTTCCACGGGCGTTACCCGTGGGTTTGAGAGATACATTACGGTATATGGGGCAGGCCACACTAGAGTAAAAACGTCCGTGAACGCGTTTGTCAGTCTCACTGGTTTTACCAGCGAGACTGACAAACGGAATTGCACGTGTATTCTCTACTAACAGTCCACGGGCGTTGCACGTAAAACTAGTCGCGGGGCATTGCGGCTTATGGGAGTGAACACACTCATCTTATCTCGCTGAATTTTTTCCACGGACGTTTCAAGTTTTAACCTGACTGTTACAGTTACTGTGCATTGAGCGGGGAGGGGAGGGGGAGTGCGGATCACGGACACGGACGATTTTTATTGCCAGTGTGGCATGCTCTACCAGTCTCGCTGGTTTGCCCGAAAAACCTATCTCGTAAGACGAGTGTGGCCACGGGCAAACTGTTTCACGTCCGTCGCACGTGGAAACGGAAAAAACAGTCTCGCTGGTTAAAAATTACAAGTGTGGCCCCGGCCTAACACGCGCGACTCCCGCCCTTACGCACGCGCAGGGGCGAGCTACATGACCTTGGGACCATGTGTTGCCTAGCCCGAAACCATCTATGCTCTATCACCTTGTACAGTATTCGGGTTCATGAGTGACATTCGGGATATCAACATTATGTCGACATTATCTCTATCGCCTACAAATCTTAAAATAAACCCTCTAACATAACAATAAAATAATTACCATATTTTTAGCTACATAACACAAACAATGATATTGAATATGTTAACTACGGCTTGGTTCAAGGCGGTACACTTGGGTCTGTACTAATTTTAATGTATATAAATCATATTTCAAAACTTAATATTTTTGATAAGCTTTTCTTATTTGCTGATGACACTTTTCTTTTCAACAGCTGAAAAACTTGGCTTGAGGCCTGCAACAATGCTTTGCACGACCTAATGGAAAGAAAGTTAAGGTTGAATCAGAATATGCTCCCTTTGGATTAATCAAAAACAATGTTTTTGCCAATTGCCAATAGTTTATAATCTGATACACATAGATGTAATGCAAAAGGTTAATTTTATTTAATTCTTTTAAGTTATGTATATTTACCGGCTTGTGAGTTAACAGTGTAAGCTAAAATATGTTTTAAGTGTTATATGAAATATCTTTTATTTACTTTCTGTAAATGTAATAAAGTCAACTCTTAAGTATGTATCTATATATTAATACGAAAGCAGTTTTCTTTTCACAGTCATAACTCGATAACGGCTTGACGGATTTCAACGTTTGAGGTGTCAAATACGTCTCAAAATATTAAGGAAGGGCATGACTTAAGTACAGTTAAGGACTAAAGTTTGGGAACGGTGGCGCTATCTGTTGACATTAGATCAAACCATCAAACTCAATTCCCTTTGTTTACACAACTAAACACATGGACGTAGTTTGAAATAGTTTTTACGCCACACTACATTATTTTGACGAACTGATGGTGTAGTTTTATTATTTTATTTTTTATTTATATATTTTATGCCACGACGAACTTCCCACCCAAGGATTTAGTCCAGAAAACAGCTGTTTGCCGCCAGCTTATTCAAATGGGGTTTCATTGCGTACTACTGTTCTGCAATGAGTTTTACCGGACACCAATCAGCTGATTATACTGTATTTATGTGGCAATGAGTGGTTGGTTATAAAAAAAACATAACCTTTACTTAGTTGGTCGATTTTTAGTCCTTTAGTTGGTGGAAATATATAAGGATTTGTACAGATTTAGTAGTATGGCGTAAACTATCGTACGTAACTCGTCCAAAATGTGTGTACCGGACACGTATGGTAATCCCGTACTCGACTTCGTCTCGCACGGGAACAACCACACTCGTCCGGTAAACACTTATTTTCAGGACTAGTAACGTAATATACTATTAAGTTTAACCACAGACTGCAGGACTTATTAGTCTGTGATCCAGAGCAAAGCCGGAATTGTATATTTCCATTTAAACATCTGTTAACTAAGTCTGGTTCATAAATAGTTTCCTAGCAAGACCTGACAACAAATTGTTTGTAATACTGTAGTTGAATTTATTTAACTTACATCGTATTTTACTGAATTATCATGTAGTTTTGGTTGCATTTCGGTGTTATTAAGGCTAAACATCCCAGGTTTAGTTCCAAATTCTGCTACCACGTCGCAGCACCAAAATAAAGTCATTTTGTGTTGGTGTTTAATGGTGGAATTTTCATCCGATTTTCATTTTTAAAACTGATTTGTGAACGGGATAAGATAACAATTTACGCAATTGAAGATAAATTTGAATTAAGTTGCTGGTTAAAAAAATTATAGTAAAATAATTGTGTTACAAGATAAAAAATGAAAATTGCAGGTAGTCATTTTAAAGACAATAATTTTTAATTAATTTTACTTTTTAAATTTTTAAAATCGCTTGGCTGGTTCAGTCGGTATCGTTGTTTAAACATTTACAGTAATTATAACAAACGCGCGAGAGACATGAAGCAGGTGCAAGACAGGGCCGCTGTGACTCATTCCAAGGTCACACTCACATTTGCTACCCCTCCCCGCCACAACACGGCTGGGGTGTTGCTTGTACACCGGTGGATGACGGTTTCCCGCGTTTCCATACACGAACAAATACAGAATTGAATTAGGGGTTTTGCTACGCTTTAACCAAAACAAATTGCAAACAAAATAATTATCTAAAAGTTATGATAGTGTCATCAAATTTTTAATTTTATGATAATCGTATTTAGGCCTAATCAAACTGTAAAATTTGTGTAAATCCGTTGGCAAATATATAAATCTATATAAATAAAACTGCAGTTTTGTCTGTACATTGCTTAGAATCATGCAGGTTTTGGTTATTTTTACGTTTCATAACATAAGAAAGCCGAAACGAGTCTTATCTCAATTTCTGTCTGTTTGTCTATTCTGTGCCAAAATGTCATTTTGCGCGGCCTACTCCTAGAAAACTAATGTTCCGATCAAGGTTCTAATAATTTTTCCGTATTTACTGGATTGATGAGAGTGTCTTTGGCTATAAAAACATGGCCTCGCTTCTTTGAAAACAAAATAACGAACCATCAAAACCCCAATTTGGTTCGAATTTTGTCAAATTTTCTCCCAATATTTACTACTAGCTGTACCCGCGGGCTTTGCCCCGTTTAACTTCTTAATTTTCAAGATGAGCTCGTTCGCATGGCTCAATTACGTCCTGGTTGAAGTTCGTTCGCTACGCTCACTCACCTTTAGGTTGGAGCTAGTTCGCTGCGCTCACTTGCCTTCAGGTTAGCTCGTTCGCTACTCTAACTCGCCTCCAGGTTGAAGTTCGTTCGCTACGCTCACTCACCTTATGGTTGCAAATTTAGCTATTGTCATAAATTTAAAAAAAAAATAGTGCTGCACCCTGTTGGTAATCCTTGTAACTTTAATGCTATTGAACATCATAGAACAGAACCAACTTGTTTAATTGAAACAGCTGATAAGACTCATTAATTCCTTTTAAATATGAAAAATCATAAGGTTAACATGGGAAACTACAGAGCCACTGGGGTGGAGCCCGAGGATCCGATCAGAATAAAAACAACTTAGTTTTCCTATTTAATACCTAAAAAATCGGTGTGCCAAATTTCAGCCTCCTAGGTAAATGGGAAGTGGGAGAATTAGTGATGAGTGAGTGAGTGAGTGTGTCAGTGAGGGCTTTGCCTTTTATAAGTATAGATTACATTTTATGAAATAACGATCAGCTGTTTGGATTAGTTCTCACTTCTAGCTGTCACTGATATGTTTACATTCTAAGTTGTTTACAAATACCGCAACCATTTCCGATCAAGTTTTGTTAGCACATCCAAACCAAGTTAGATTAAAAACGTTGTGCGGCCTTTGTGCCTTACCTAAGCGGTTTAATTAATCGCAAGTGCAACGATTGTTCTTGAGTTTTGATAACCGGGGAAAATACTGTGAAACAGTGCTGGGAAACTTACATTTATTTGTCATCGTCACCAATAGCTTACAAAACAGGTTTCCACTCATTGACGGCACTTCAAAGACAGTTGTGTAAAGTGCAAAGTAAAAAATCAGAACTGCAGTGAGTGATCGTGGATGTTGCTGCGATCTTGGAAGATCTTTCTTATTTCGCTGTGATCGTAGAGGTTTAACTTACAGATGTAGCTAAACTCAATTTTCTAATGTGCCACTGGCTGCCATTTTTGGTGTCTACATTTCGACAACGATCGGTACTTTTCCTATTTAGGAAGTAAAATTACTAACGTCCGAAACCCCTGATTTGTGCGTTTTTTGTCACATTTCCTCCGAATGTTTGCCAGATATATGTACCGATTATCGTTTAGAGATTACGTAATCTTAAGAAACCTTTGTTTGGATAACGGTGGTTTCTTCAAACTGTCATTAATATGTTAACATTAAAAGTTGCTTACAAATAATACTATTAATGGAAAATAACTTTGATTTTCGAAAACTTAAAAAATGTAAAATCAAGGGAGATTAATAACTTCTGAACTGCACAACACCAAGTGAAAGGTTTTTTTAGAAAACCATATAGTGAGTTTTTAAAGCTTTACGTTGTTAACGTTAACATGTTACATAATTTGTGGCCTGTGTATTAATTTATTTTCATATTTGCCGACGGATTAACACCTATAATACAGTTTAATTAGAAGGACAGTTTGAATTGGTCGTAAGTAGGCCTACTATAGTTCTTTTCTTAAATGTAAACGTTGGTTTTTGGTAGTGCTACTTTTCCTTAGAACCATTGGTAGTAGTAAGAAACAGTTTTACGTACAAAAACATTACTATTTACAACTATAGTTATCGTTAGTGCTGCACCTTATTTCTTATTAAATTAAATTGATGTCTTACTGTAGGTACAATTTTTGCGTTTTCTGTCTGGACTCCATAATATTAGTTTATGCTATGAAAATGAAAAACCATTAGTGAAAATCTTTTTGCATACCATCATGAATTTTTAAAGCTTGGCGTTGTTAACGTATATGTTTTGTGGACTGTGTATTTATTAACTTACGGATTTACACCAATTTTACACCAATCAATCGACCCGTCGGCCTCAGTATTGCACCACTTTGAAAGGTAGGCACTGTCCGTTTTTCAACACTGCTCTATCCAGGATGGCATTTTACGCAATCATCTACAGGAAAACGAGAGTACCTATCAAGACCCAAGTCATTTTAATGTATTCACTGGATTGGCGAGAGTGTCTTTAGTCATTAAAATATGGCCTCAATACTTTGTAAATAAAATTACGGACGTTCAAAAATGCAGTTTTGTGCGATTTTTGTCAAGTTTTCGTCCAATTTTTATCACATAATCTACTATGAAATAACGAACAGCTGTTCGGATCAAGATTATTTTTCTAGCTGTCACTGATATGTTTACAAATGTTGTTTACAAATACCGCAACCATTTCCGATCACGTTTTGAAGTCAAATCCCATCCAAGTGAAATTACAAACGTTACCGGTACTTTTCCATAGAATACACGGCCTACCTAGGTACTTAAGAAATAAAATTAAGTTACAAACTTCCAAAAACCCAACGTTGTGAGATTTTTGTCACATTCCCTTCTAATAATAGGCCCGAATCCTATACTAATAGCATTGAACATATGTTTTGGCAGTTCCATTTAAGCAATGTTATATCATGTTTGTTTGTTTATGTTTATGATCCATACCGGTATTTTTCTAGTAATCGTGTCCGCTATGATTACCCAGGTGCGATACGAGACCCCGAGATTACGTTGCGCAGTATAACCTCGTAAAGAAAGGCGAGAGAGCGCTGAGTGTTTGTTTATGTAAACCAATACAATGTTGACAATCTTCAGCCAGCCCAGCAGCCCAGGAAGTAAATATGACGTCATTGTACGAGACCCCGAGATCTCGTACCGCACAGCTGTAATAGTTCATTATTTATTTGTATTTATTCTTTTCCTACAATAACAAATTAAGAAAAATATATGTTTTCTGTTTATTTACGAATGTAACCGTTATAAAAAATATATTTTATCTTTCTTGTATCACTTTTTATATGAATGCGTTTCCTTTCGGCTGATTTCAGGCTAAATAAAATACAAATGAAATATGTTTACAAATTACTGTATTTATTTCGTTATAACTTTTTGGTTGGGCTATGACCTCGAAATGAGTGCGTGCCAACAGTGAGTCGAGTGGGTGGGGGGAAGGGATGGGTGCAACCTTGAATCTCTATTTAGACTTGCACCACTTCCCCAAAGGGCTGGGAAAGGGATCCCAATCACAAAACAAAAACCAATGATACAAAGTTGTTTATCGGAAATTGCTTGTCCGGTTTGACGATTATTTAGCATTGATTTTTGTGTTTTGTATGATTTAGTAGGGACCAGGAGAAATATTCAAATTAATGTAAATGATTTGCTTTTTTACATCAAAATACAACATGCACAATCGTGATATTTTAGGTAATTTACCAGTGACCTTTAGTACGCATCCGTTAGTGCTGTTTTAGAAACACGTCGATAGTTAAACAAGATTTATGTTCGCGTAGTTGAAAACGATAAATATGTAAACCTATAAAACATTAAATAACTCATAAAAATAACAGCATAAAAACGCCATTATTCTTTCTCTTTGTTCTTGAATTATTTCTTTGGTTACCTTCTTTCATCCAAGCATTCGACAAAGGTTACCATGGTTACTAATCACCCAATTAGCCTCATGTAGTGCTTGGAACAACTATTTTTGATACGAGACCCAGGGGTAAAAATAAATACTAAAAAAATATTAAATATTTATTTATTTATGCTAAAAAAAAACTCACCCAGATAGTTACAAAATGCTAAAAAACACGGGTTTTGACATTTATAATTCGGCTTATATTTCTCTTAACCAACAGATTATTCGTCTGCAACAAGTTCATTATGCTCTTATCGTGTCTAATAACATCAAAACACAGAAACCTTGCCTAAAATGGTACCGTCTATCTTGATAAATTATTTGCAGTGGCCTATATTACGGACCGTGGCCCACTGGGGTGGTGAGATTGTAAATAACACTACACTTTGACTATAAAAAATGTCACAAAGAGTAATTACCATTTAAGAAGCTACTGTCATGATAGAAAGTTCATGTTCATTTTACTAGATCACATCATCCTTTATGAGATACGTGGATTACAACAATGCTTGTAATAAACGTCAATATTTACGTATCAGCCAATTTACAGTTTTGTTTTCTTTTTGGAAATGCACCATTGCTATGTTATTTGCATTGTTTGTTGCCAATGAAGCCGCACGACCATATGAACGAGGAGGCCCCTAATTTCAAGAATAAAAGCCAGCTTCACTACAAGTAGCCTGTATACCACTACTGTACACCTAACATTCCGTAGAGAGATTATATTGACAGCTTTATGTAAATGATAAGGTTGAGACAACTGGCATCCGCATCTCAAGGAATGTGCAGTCCACGACCAATTTCTCAAAACTATGCTAGAGGGTTATTCATTGGCACAGAAGTACGATATGATGACCGACGCGACGTGACGAAGGAAAAAATCGAACTTACACAGCTTAACAGGTGGACCTCTATTTGAAGTTAGAACGTACCTTCTCAACATACCCCCGCTGCAGCAAATCTGCAGACTAAGCGAATTTCCATTTGCGTGATTAGATTTACACTAAATTGTCTCCTTAAATCACATTTATTCCCTATTTAAATAACATCAGTTTAACGAGTACTTAGGTTTGCTGCAACAGGGAGGGTAAAAAGGGTTTTTTTGTAAAATGTTAATAGTTTAGTATGAAATGAATGCATTTTCCAAATTTGATCAAAATATGATCATACAACAGTTTACTTATTCTCCATAAGAATAAAAAGAGAATTTTAAATTTACAGTTTTTGGGAATTTTCTCCGTAACCATTAGGCGCATAATAACGCTTCAATATACTAAATTATTTGTTTTTAAGCTCTGAAAATGGTTTGGAAAGAAAATGATACATTTTCAGTTTTTAGGGTGAAAAATGGGAAAACACAATTTTTGCCCCATAAACCCCTCTTCCCATAGTCCGATCATGCTGGTTCGCGAACTCGTTCGAATAAACGTTTGTTTACACGTTTGTAGCCTACCAAATTTCAATAAAATCGGATTATTTTTGCTTGAGCTATCGCGATAACGGACACATCTATAAATAAAGACATATAAGAAATTAAACAATTTCTCCCCTCTTCTTAAAAAAAATCCCTAAAAGAGAGATGACGTACGGTATGGGAAATATTTTATTCGTTGAATGATCAACTACATTTTGTAACTAACGCAATAGTTATCATTATTTTTACACTTATTACTCATTAGACCATGCTAAATGTTCAAAGTTTGTATTATTTCACTCAATTTATACCGTAGTTAGAAGAATTAGTGTAAGCCTTGAAAGTAACGGTCGATTTCGACGGGTTTCACCTAGTAGTATAAATAAGTCAATCCTACATACAGAATGCCATTTAATTTGTGTCACAAACGCTAAACAACACCGAGCCATGGCTCTGTACCCCGGTAATTAATTCTAAAGCATTCACATAGTTATTATTTACAACTATTATTATGACTTGTGGATTTGCAATATGAATATACAACATAATAAAATAAGTGATCGTAATTGAATGCGTTCGGGTAATTCAAGGAAGTCGCGGGAACTTTTAACCAGTGTAGAGGGTAAGCGACCGCACCGCGAAACACGTGTCCACGCCGAAGCCACGCCCTTCCCCCGGAGGGGCGGGGCCGGGCCCTAGCTGACCGATTTGAGTTGTCGGTACCAGCTTGATATTTGATCTATGTGAAATGGTACCTAGGTGAAAGGTTGCCTAGAAGAAGGCCTCCCAAAGATGCGTGTCGCCAGCCGCCATGTTTGCGTGAGGTGTGAGTTATAAGAAGCCATATTATTGCTACAGCTATTATTATACTTGGCTTAAAATACCTACTTTGTATGGTCGCCATTTCAAAGAAAATTATTAAAGTATTAAAAGTATTCAAGTATGACAAAAATACTCACTGCTATACCAACCTAGTTATAAGAAGCCATGTTATTGCTATTGTAAGAAAACTTACTGCTATACCAACCTAACAAAATCAGCGACTCGCTTTTGACAGACTTCTGCCATGGCAGTGCTACCTCCAGTTATAATTTTAGCTCAGTGGAGGAAACAAGTGAGGATCAGTCTCTGCCTGTAAGGTCAAGTCAAAAACCATTAGCTAACTTACCTCCAAACAAAACAACTGTTACAACCTTACTTGCGATGTTACCACTTCTTCGACGGCCGCGGCCTGGAGTTAAAGGTGGTCGTGAGTGATTACAATAGGCATAATCAATGGAAATAGTGCATACCAGACAAGTTTTGGTTTTTAGCGAGTAGCAAGTATACTCTATGGTCTATTTAAAAGGCGGGAAGAATGAGCCGCAAACATCTGTGTTGTGTTGTGTTCATGTGTTGTCGTTTTTGTTTACCTACACTCTACATTCTTCACGTCTCACGGGCACTGTTTTGTTTTCTCAAAATAAAATCTTGTTTGTCAGTCGCCCTTAAGCTTAATTGCACCATCCGTAACTTGTTTTTCAAGCTAGTTATCGGCATTTCAATTTGTTATACTTAATTAATTTTTAAAGACACAAGTTATTCCTAGGTTGATATATGGAAGTTATCCGTCTCAAAGGTAAGTTGCCTGCTAAGCCCCGTCTTAGGCCTATTATATTTTAGTGTTTGTAGTTTTGGGGCCTTAACGCTAGGCCTAGGTTGATCCATCTAAAAAAAAAACAAAAAACATTTCAATTGGAACTTCTAACTTAGGCTATATTCAATTTTGTTAAACTTATGTTTTGTTTTGACCTCTTCTTGGCAGCAAAAAGTAACCTAACTTACAGCACAACTTATTTCCACAATTTGTAAGTCTACAAACACTTCTCTTGGTTTCACTTTAATTTAGTTTACATGCTACATTTACTATATTATATACATTAACAGCTGATTATAAAATGAAACTGATCTAAAAGAAACCTATCCTTAACCGAACTGCAGTTAGTAGGCCTATGTGACTAACTGTAGGACGTAGGCCTAAACTAAAGTGCAGCTCACTTCTCATATACATAAGATGGCTCAATCAAAACTGCCAAACTTAAACGCCTCAGTATAGGAAAATATGGTTGGAGTTTCTTAACTGGGCTAAGCTAATATCTGTTGAAAATATCAATACGTTTAAGTTAACTACTTACCTATATCAATTAGGCTATAAACATTTAAACTTATAAGTAACCTAACCTAATAATAATGTTAACATAACATTACGAAAACTTTCAGTCTTGTTATGAACATTTTGATAGGCCTATATTACAAACATTTTGCTTATAAATTATCTCGTCAACAGTTTTTATTAGGTAGGTACATAAACCTATTGCGGCTATGAGACTCAGGGCTAGAGATATACATGTGTATATCTCTAGCCCTGTATGAGACTATACGATCACTAACTTATTCCGTAAAGGAAGTAAAAGCCATAACTTACTTTTAAAAACCTTCCTTGTTTTTTAAGGAGGAAAGTAGTTCTCATTAGAGGAGAATCCCCAGAATACTTAGAAGTAATACAATATAAATTAGATGCTAATGCCGTGCTAAACGAAACAATTGTCATGAACATATTTCGTTAAGTCTTTCGTTTTGGTTCTCTTTGAGGGAATAAGATAGGAATTATGCACATTATTGCACATGCAGCTCTGCTGAAACAAAACAATCGTCATGAACATCTCGGTACGGTAAGAAATTCTCGGTTCTCATTCTTGTTAAGAATAAGTTATCTCATTAAAAACCTTTCGCTAAGAACCTCTTGCTAAGCGAAATACAAAAAAACGTTTCGATTGTAATATCTCGCAGTCACGCATCACTAGGCCTACTTCTCTGTGGTTTGTGTTGAGAATTGAAATAAATTATGGTTCTAGAACTATCTAACAGGTTAGTTGGACATTTGTGTTTAGATTTGGTCAGTATTTAATCTCAAGTAGGCCTGTAGCCTAAATTATAAATTCTTGTTAAATTAATTATAAAAAACAGGTTTTAACCACAATTATTGTGGATTATTTACTGGGTACTCAATACTGTGGCAACGTAGTTCCGAGGCAATGATTTAATTTTCGGCTTAGCTCTAGACTATGACTACACAAAAAAACCTCAGGCAACTTTCGAGTCAAAACTTATTCGCGCGAAACTCTCGCCCATTGGTGCGATCGCCTTAAATGCTAATTTACTTTCGTCAACTACACGTGATTGTCTCTCACGGTAAAATAACTCCGGCCGACTAGGCCTAAATGCGTTGTTTGTTTTGGCAAAAATGCTACCGGCGTGGCGATTTCGCGTGATTGTCTTTAACGTTTAACCTCAACATTATTCCCTACTCCGCCAATAAATTCAGTGATGATATTTTTAAGAGCTCAAAAACTCGAAAAAGAGGTCCCGGGACGCCATTCCGCCCCAAATCGAGCATTTTCTGCAGTTATAAACCGACAGTACACACATTGTATTCTAATAACTGAGCCATAAATTAGGCCTAAGCATGATATTAAAAGTGAGGACAAGCCCGACTAAGCAATGTCTAATCAACCAAAACACACGTGCTTATTATTGTAGTTAAAGTAAGAACTTATGTACGGTAGCATTCAATTTTTAATTAGGTAGGCCTACTAAATACTCTTAAAAACCACCCAAACTAAAATGCTCAATTAGGTATGCAATGATTTACAACTATTAGCTACATTTTATTTCCTGATAGTTAGATTAAATACCTTTTACAAATGAACTCCATCAATACTGTACACAAAAATCTTAAACAAAAAAGTAAATGTTTTACCTAAATTTTTGCTTATTTTAACAACTTTTATGTTAACTAACGTCTGTTGTCGTTATTTAACACAGGGCATGTGAGTACGGTAGGCTTAAGTTATATTTACTTTACTAAATTCATAGTAATTAAAAGTACAGTAGAACCTCTTTAATTAATCCGAACTAAATGGGACGGGGGGTAGTTCGGACTATTGAATAGTTTGGATTACAGAACATATTGTTGTTTTTACATAACAATATAGCTAGAGAAAAGTGAAAAATGCTTTGTAAAGTAAAATACAGTGTTTATTTAATCCAGTAGTAAACATAGGGAAGAAACAGTACTGTACATTACAATTGAAATAATTAGCCTACGGTGCGTATATCAATAAATTAATAAACAATAAAGAACTACTGTACTGTGTATAGAGCACAGCAATGAGGCGTTCAGATTACAGGGGTTCGGATTAAAGAGTTTCTACTGTAAAAAAATGTTGAAACAGAATGCTTTTGGAATTTGACATAAATTTGGCATAAATTCTGATACATTTAAAATGTGAATCATTAAAAAAATATGCCAGCACCACCCATAGCCACTGGACGACAAAATCTCAGCACTGGGCGACATAAAGTGTCGTCCAGTTAACATGTTATTTTATGCCCTGCTACACATCTATTACAACTACCATATACTGGTTTCTTAGTCTACAGTTGTACATCCATTCAAAGCTTGGTTTGTTACATAATACAGTGGAAAAATTTTTTTGTTGAAATGAAAAATTTGAAATTTTTCCTTCTTTCATAGGTCTAAATAAATTCCTGAAGTTGCTCAAGTTAGAAAAACAAATGCACATAAAACCCTGAGCCTACTAAGTGAGCCTGTATTGTTTTACTCTGTAAGTTTATTTCGTTGATTTGTTATAGAAATGCCAAGTAACTTAAGAATGAGAGTTTTTGTGTAGTACCGTATAGGTCATCATAGGACTTGGTTAGGTAATATTTCTGGTACCGGTACCTATTTCTTTACCATTATTCAAGCACCATCAATCTATGTTACGAAGGTAAATTTGTAAGAAAGAGCCGGTTTTAGTTTGCTTGTACACTGCAAATAGGCTCCTCACTTACTGGCATCATTTGTGAAAAGAATGACACCATTTGCAGCTCTGTAGGTGACGTGTCCCACCCTTTGCTGTGTTTTTTTTTTTTTTTTTTTATTCACTTATTGAATTTCCCACCTTGTGCGAGATTAGGTGAGTGATACTTTTACCACAAGAATCATACCCGATGCCGATATTCATTGCCAGAAGACGGAATTTTATGACCCTAATAGCGGAGGAAAGTGCAAAAAATAGGTTAGGGAGTTTAAAAGGTGGGTACCCATACTTCTCATACAGAAGACAATAAGAAAAAGGCTTTCCCAACTCCATAACCTACAATTCCAAAATTTACCCCCCCTTGTATTAGGGTCATAGCTTTTAGTCATCTGGCGATGTATTTGGGCATTAGATTTTATGTTTCTTGAGGTCAAAAACGTATCACTGACCTTTTTCATACTTGGCAGGAGATTTAAGATTTAATAATTTAAAACATTTTTTAAACATCAAAGCATGCACGTTAGCCACAGAGCTGCAAATTTATCAATCTGACTCGCAATAGTAAGTGGCGAAAAACTTCATTGCGGCAGACAAGCAAACTACACTACAGATTAACTTACACCCAAAACGGCCCTTACTTAAATACTGCCCTCGTACTTCAGATAGAAAGTAACTCAGCCACGGTTCTTAATATAACAAGTTCTTAATTTAAGCAGACGGGGTCATTCTATATCAACTCAACCAAGCTGAAACACCCATGATCTCACATTTGCTTAGTGTGAGGGTAAAGATGTTAAAAACTAGAATGTAATAATGTACATTAAATGTTTCAGGGGATCAGTCTGAGAAACAAGTCTGAAGGTCTGTGTTTACCACTGATTTTGGCCAATGGTGAAAGTCAACTCTTCACGGAATTCTTTTAACAAGGAGAATGAACATTATTTGAAAAGCTCGGCAGCTTCTGTCAAACGGCCAAAAAAGTATTTAACCAAGAATTTGAAGGTAAAAGTAACAAATAAAACAGAAGGTCAATTAAAACTAAAAAAAACAAGAAGTATTAGTGTCGGGGTCACAAATCAACAAGAACAGCAAAAATGTGTAAATTTCAAACAGCCTTTAGTCGAAATAAAACAAGCAAATTTGGATAACACATTACAGAACCCACCTGATTCATTCGGTCAAGATGAAATTAGAAATAAATTAATCAGGAAAAAGAAGGTATTACTCAATGAAAGTATCGCAAACGCTTGCCCCGACTCCGTTGAAAATACAAACAGCAAAATAATCACAAATTCTGGTCTTTTCAAAAGACATACTCCAGAAGGACCATTGAAGATTCCAAAACAGATAAAGCTAAACAAATGTGATTTGAAATTAAAGTCTCCATTTTCAAAAGAATCCTTAGATTGTAATAGAAGGAAGGGTTGTTCTAAAAGCAATATTAATCATGTAAATTCTTTATACAGCAATAACAAAAACTTTGCTCTTTTTGAAGGAAAGCTAAGAACATTTCAAAGTTCAAAAATTATTAGTGATAATGACATTGATCGAGAAGCTTATGATATCTTTAGTTTTTCTCCCAAACATACAAATTGTAAAAAGTCTAATCAAATAGACATGGGACCTTCGTTTAATTTTTCTAATTTGCAAGAAGACTTTGCCTCTAATCCTTTGCCTTTGAAAGTCAACCTGCCCCATGGTTTTGTAGACAGGCCTGAATTGTTCATCAAGGAAGCTTGTTTGGATGTAAACAAGTCAACTAAAGAACAAGATAAAACTTTGGCACAGGAAATACACTCACTTAAAATAAAGAGCTTAAGTAAAGCCAGTGAATTACAAATGGGTTGTAATGAGGAATTTCCATTTGTTTCCCCTATTTTAGGAAATAATAGGATTCCTGCAAAGCAGTCAAATGCCGACACTTCTCCAGTGTTAAAGTCAACTATAAATATGTCATACAAAAATCAAAAAGAATGCTCTCAGATATTAAATTCCACAGATTATCATCCTGACTACCATAATCACAAAGAAGTAATTTCTAAAAGAAAATGTGTCCAGATCAATGATGTGGTTGAAGAAAAGTCAACGGTTTCCATAGATGAAAATGAGAAGGATAATTCCTGTGATTACCTTATAAATAGTGGAACTGGTTCACCAGTTTTAAAATCAAGTCAACGAAGAAAAGACATCATCAAGCATAGATTTAATAAAATTCCACCTATAGCACTACAGGATCTTGATTCAGCTTCGGTTGATTTTTCTCCCTCTCCGGTTTTAGATGCAAAACTGTTTATAGAATCTTCCAATCTGTTGAAATGTGCATCAAAAGAAGACATCGTAAAAGTGTCTACTTTTGTTACAAGTACACTCAATCCAACTGTAAACCTAATAAAAAATGAGTCAAAAGTTAGCCTTAAACTCAATCAAACAAAGCCGCTAAACAAATTTAAGTTGTCTCTTGGTCAAAATAAAGCAGGCGAAACTGATTGCAGTACATCCAAGGATATAGAAAAAGGAGGAAGCCTCTTATCACTTTTAAATTTAGATAATAAAATATTCGACTCTCCTAATGTTGAACAGATCAGTCAACCACTTTCGCAAGTTTTATCAAGTAATTGTGCATTTGCCTTCCCTGATAAATTTATAATTACTTGTTCTCCTGTTTTAAAATCAGAATTACCTAAATCAAAACTTCAAGAGAAAAAGACTGAAGAAATCCAAATTAGTGTCCATCACAGTCACAGACATGAAGATTTAGAAATGCATTGTCAGGAAAAAAATGATTTATTAAATAATATGTGCTCCCTTACTGAATCTCCTAATATCTTGGCTGTGAGTAATGTTAAAACTTCACCTAATGAGTCTAAAAAAGATAAATATAACTCAGCATTAGATGGTGTAAGTTCAACCGAAAACTTCATTTTGACAAATTTTAAAAGATATCTCTCTCCCAAGGTAGAATCTTCATTAAAACTTAAACGGCGAAAATCAGCCGCTAATGAGGGGGAATTAGAAGATCAAGGTCCAATGCTTGGTTTAGTTGTGAGTTCTCCTGGTTCTGACAATGTATTATGTAACAATTTATCAACTTTAGATCAAGATGAAACTCTGGTTTGTTCTCCCTCCTTCAACTCAGCTTTAGATATAAGAAAGTTTCCTTTAATGCTCTCTGATATAACAGAAAGCAATTCCCCCAAAGAAAAGTTTGAGAAATGTTTACAAGAGAACAAATGTGACACTAACGATAAACTGGAAAACTGCTCAAGAATTCCTAATGTTAAGCCAAATCCAGAGGAAATGGTTCCAAAAGAATTACATCAGGAAAAGAACAAGGTTTTTAATAAAGTAAAGACATTACTTTCCAGTCTGACCGAAAACCCCTTGACAAATGCTGGACTTGTTAATGCCCAAGACCCAGGATCCCCCATTTTGGAAGGCCAAACATTTAGAAAACCAAAGTTGCCAATTGTATCCTGTGAACCACCAATTTTGAAAGAAAGTATCAATGTGCCTAAAAATGAAACTACAAAATGTATAACGAACCCAAGTGACCATTCTGGTCGTAAAAGTGGCAAAAGACGTATAAGGAAAAATTTATCACTATACTTTGAAGAGGTTAAACCTGGAACTTACAAAATAAATGACAAGACCTCCAAATCTTATTGTGATGATGAGAATCGGAGACCTCTTAAGGGTAGAACGACGAAAAGCAAGCGGATGAAAAAATCAAAACTCAATTGGACATTAGATGATGATGAACTAGTATGTTTAAGCCAGATTTCTGGAGTAGGAAATCTTCAACCAAATCCTATCAAAGATGTCAATTGTGAAAAGGTTTGTAGACTTGATATTTTTTTACATAAATGTTATGGTAGAATAACATATTTATATGTATTTTATTAAAAGTTCTCAATTTAGCTGGTCTGTCAGGTTATGGAAGTTTTTTTATCATAAATTATAGCCTACTAGTAAAAGGCCTACTCTTAACACGTTGAGTGCAGGCCAGTCACCTGTGCCCGGCCAGGTCCCGCTGAAATAATCAACCTTGTGGAAAGGACCGGAGTTATTGCGTGAGCATTGTTAGCGTTACATACATAACCTATACTGTGTGTTTTGCACGCTGTTCCCGGTGCCAGCTCCGCAAGACCGGTTAGTTCCCACTTGCACAATTATTTACTTTGGGCATTTTTATTGATGTATTTCTTTTTTGTATTTTTGCTTTTCATAGGACTCATCAATATATTTTATTATTAATTATCTTAGTTTTTAAAATGTTCCTTTTTTTAGATGGACTCCTGAATACCAAATTTTTATCAGCAGTTCCATGATTCACTGTGATTGAAATAAATAATGGTTTGGAGGGAGAAAGGGGCTGTATATAGTTAGTAAATAATATTAATTATAGGTTAGGTGCTATTTAACATTTTTAGTGTGAAAAACTGCGTTTTGAGACAAAAAGATTTAGTTTTTTTTGTCATGGTGCCCACAAACCTCATTGAGTGGGCCATTACCACCAGCCACCAACCACCAGTGATTTTAGACACCATTTTTAATGTGAAAAACTTCTCAAAACGCTATTTTCGACCTGGATCCTCACGTATAGGAACAAAAGGTTTAAGATTTTAGATAAAAAACATTTCAGGCCCTGGGAAAGCACCCACAGATATTTTTACCCCACTCAATGTGTTAACAAAAGTGCATGTGATTAAATGTACAAGCAAGCTATAGTTTACAGTTTATGACTCTGTACAGTTTTCAAGGTACAGTACCCATGTTAATTCATATATTGTTTAGGCATTTTAGGATAGTATAGGCTATGTTTATAGAATTTGTTAAGGAGTTGAAATGATACACTTCTTTTACAAACAGATTTAACCTTCATTTGTTATTTCAGGTGTCTAATGTATTTGATGGAAATCAAAGTCATGTCCCAGAGGCCAAATGTGGTACTCCAAGACACAGGGAGGACAAATCATCCAAAGCCAATGTTCAAAATCACAAACTACAAGAGAGAACTGCCAGTCTACACCTGGCAAATTGGAAAAACCAGGTGCAACTGTTTTGTGATAGTGATGTCTGTATTGAAGATTTTGATGAAGAAAGTCCGATTGAGAGGGCAGATATTATCAATAGAGTTGAAGCCAAGAAAGTAGACTCAGTAAAAAGAAACTTAAACAACTTTGAAAGTGATGTGTCTACAAAACAACTTTACCCAGAACCCAAGAGTATGTTTCTCAACTTTGAGCCAGACAACCAAAACAACACTTGTGAATACCCATCTTCCGAGGACTCATGCTGTGACGTCGAGATCCAGGAAGATTTTTCTCAAAGAACATTTGCAAGGTCTCCTGCTTTCAAGATAGAATATTCTACCACACCAAACACTAAGTCGTCCGAGGTAAGTTAAACTGTATTCTTCATATTAGATTAATTTGTTTATTATTGATTTGATTGAACTATGCAAATGAGGAGTTTGAAAATGTCAGGTTATGATGTGTGTAACAAGCAAAGTGGTTTATACCAATGCAACGACAGGCTTATAGCCTACTCACTTTCACTGGGTTCATTATTTGCAAACATTTTACTTATAAATTCAAACACTAAAAAACAAGTTTTATGTTAGGCTAAATACAAGCATTGAATGGCTATCTTCAACACGCAAAAACAGGTGTTTTTTAGGTTAAGTAAGTTAAGTCAAAGGTCAAATGTAATGACGAATAAACAGCTGATCGTAGTCATAGTATATTCAAGTGTTGCCAGGTTGTTATCAAGTAACACGTATCATGTGCCTTATACAATCACGCTTTTAAGTTGATGTAGGAATTCAGAATTAGCTACTTTGCATCCTATAATCAGTGCAAGAAAGCCCACATTGTCAGGTAACTGTAGGAAAAAATTATTTACTTTAAAATAGGGATGGACGGGATTGAATTTTTAGTTCGGGACGGGACGGGACGGGATTTTTATTTCCTTCCCAATTTTCGGGACGGGACGGGACGGGATTTTTTTCTGTGCATAAAAAGAAAGTACTGTATTGCAGTTACCAAAAAAAGACATACGAAATCAATTTTTACCATTTGTGGCACTGATCTATAAAAACCAAAAAATGGGTAACAATTTACAGGTACCTATAGTAACTTGTGACTCGCGGGTCACGGGGTGATCGTCTGTATGACTCACGGTCACGGCGAGATCGTCGTCATGACTCGCGATCACGGCGCGATCGTCGGTATGACTCGCGGTCACGACGCGATCGTCGTCATGACTCGCGGTCACGGCGCGATCGTCGGTAGGACTCCGCGGTCACGGCGCGATCGTCGGTATGACTCCGCGGTCACGGGGTTATCGTCGGTATGACTCGCGGTCACGGCATGATCGTCGGTATGCGAACACGGCTCGATCGTCAGCATGACTCCGCGGTCACGGCGCTTTCGTCGCCATGACTCGCGGTCACGGCGCGATCGTCGGTATGACTCGCGGTCACAGCGCTATCGTCGGTATGACTCGCGGTCACGGCGCGAACTTAGGTATGACTCCGCGGTCACGGGGTTATCGTCGGTATGACTCGCGGTCACGGCGCGATCGTCGGTATGACTCCGCGGTCACGGGGTTATCGTCGGTATGACTCGCGGTCACGGCATGATCGTCGGTATGACTCGCGAACACGGCTCGATCGTCAGCATGACTCCGCGGTCACGGCGCTTTCGTCGCCATGACTCGCGGTCACGGCGCGATCGTCGGTATGACTCGCGGTCACAGCGCTATCGTCGGTATGACTCGCGGTCACGGCGCGAACGTCGGTATGACTCCGCGGTCACGGGGTTATCGTCGGTATGACTCGCGGTCACGGCGCGATCGTCGGTATGACTCGCGATCACGGCTCGATCGTCAGTATGACTCCGCGGTCACGGCGCGATCATCGTCATGACTCGCGGTCACGGCATGATCGTCGGTATGACTTGCGGTCACGGCGCGATCGTCGGTATGACTCGCGATCACGGCTCGATCGTCAGCATGACTCCGCGGTCACGGCGCGATCTCATGACTCGCGGTCACGGCGCGATCGTCGGTATGACTTCGTCTCCTGCGTTCGCGGACCTACCGCTCGCAATAACGGCGTTATCGGCACTCGCGAAGCGGAAAAATCGCCGACGATCGGACCAAATCCCGTCCCGAAAAATTCCCGAGTCAAATGTAATCCCGTCCCGATAATCGGGAATATTTTTTTCCCGAAAAATTCCCGAAATTTCGGGACCCGTCCATCCCTACTTTAAAATGTGTTAGCCTAATAAGACTTTTTTGCAGGAAACTCAGAATGAAACTGACTTACAACCACCGTCTTTTCCACCAGCTTTAGAAATAGATGTTAACACGGCTTCATCAGCAGTAATAATTGATTCAGCCTGCAAAAACAAAAGAACCAGGGTGAAAAAGTAAGGAATATCTCTATTTAATACTGAATTCTAGTACGATTTGACATTCAATGCCCTTAGCATTTTACAATAAACTAGCTGTGTGCCCGTTCTACGCACGGGGATCTTATAGTAGGCCTAGTCAGTTGGAACCTTCTTATATTAAGATTAAGAACTGCAATTAGTTTGCATATTTTCAGATATGCTGGCAAAACTATTATATATAAACCTTCGCAAATACAGTATCTGACAGTTCAAGCCAAAATAAATGCTTCACAATTAAATGTCACCCGGATCGTGTGGGTCTATATGTCCAATGATTAAACTAAAAAATGTTTTATAGATCCATGAAGCGTAGCCCTAAAGTAGGCCTATAATTGAAAGTTACTTTCCACATCGGTTAACTTAAACGTATTTAAAGTACTACCTCAACCTCACCATTTAACACTTTATTCCGGTTGACATTTTCAGTATCAAACTTGCTCTTGTCCATTCCGTGAAACACTGAGAAATAAGGACATTAATGCGTTACCAACATACAACAAAACAACACAATACAACAATCCAACTAAGGCCACGAACTATTGATACATAAACAATATAAAGGCGTAAACAATTCATGATGGTTTGCCCAACAAATGTTTTACTCAAATAGGTTATCATTTTCTTAGCATACCGGGTAAGCTAAGATTTGGAATCCAGACAGAAAAAGCAAAACTTATACAGAGTTAAGACATCACTTAAATTGAATACGGACGGCTCTAATAAATAAGGTGCAACACCAACGATATCAAATTTGTAAACTACCGGTTCTAAGGAAAAGAACCAGAACCTACCTAAGAACTATAGTAAATCGGACCAATTAAATACATTAATATCTAATCCCGAGGTTATTGATCTCTTGCTTTTGGATTTTCTCGTAAAAAGTTATAGCGTAAACTTATCGGTGTCAGTTTGAAAAAAAGCAACCTTACCCAAACAACTTTTTGTTATTTAATAGATTACGCATTCTCTAAACTATTATTAGTGTATCTATTAACATTAGAAGGAAATGTGACGAAAATCACACAATGTTGGGGTTTTGGTCATTTGTAATTTTATTTCTTAAGTAGGTAGGCCATGTATTCTATGGAAAAGTACCGGTATCAAGGATCGTCGTCAAAAAGGTTGATATTAATAAATATGTAGGCTTACGTACCCAAGATATGAGCTATGGGCCTATTGGCTGTATGGTCCAGCGATTGCATCACACGGTGAGTAGAAACATAAAGTGACACATTGGAAAAGCGAGTTTAGCACTTCCTCTGTTACAATCACCCACTGCAGTTGTGATTTTTTACTTTACACTTTACACAACCACCATTGAAGCGCCGTCAATGAGTGGAAACCTTTTTTGTAAGCTATTGGCGACGATCATTTCAGTGTCCAGCCCTATACAACACTGATTCAAGGTCTTCTTCTTTCTGGTTGTCAAAACTCAAGAAACATTTTATACTCAAAGAATTTCTGGTTCCGATTTGGACGATGTTTAGTTATTTAATTTCATTTACGGTTACACTATTAGACTATATTATTGCACTTGCGATTAATTAAATCCGTTATGTAAGAAAAACGTTTTTAATCTCACTTGGTTAGGATTTGCTTTCAAAACGTGATTCGAAATAGTTGCGGTATTTGTAAACAACATTTGTAAACATATCATTGACAGCTAGAAAAAATAATCTTGATCCGAACAGCTGTTCGTTATTTCATAGACGATTATGTGATAAAAATTGAACGAAAATTTGACAAAAATCGCACAAAACTGCATTTTTGAACGTCCGTAATTTTATTTACAAAGTAGTGAGGCTATACTTAAATCACTAAAGACACTCTCGCCAATCCAGTGAATACATTAAAATGACTTGGATCTTGATAGGTACTCTGGTTTTCACGGAGAAGATTGCGTAAAATGCCATCTTGAATGTTACAGACAAAGGGACAGACAGACAGACAGAAATAGAGATAAGACTCGTTTCTGCTTCTTTAATGTATAAAACGTAAAAATAACCTAAAAGTATACAATTCTGAGCAAAGTACAGACAAAACTCTAATTTTATTTATATAGATTTACTGCAAGGAGTACTTATGTCTCAATAGTGTGTTTGGTAGTCAATGTCAAAGATTTTATGGCATTACTGTGCAGTCAAATTATCGGAGAGTTATATCTCACTCCTCTTTCTATAAGCGGTCAATTTTAGATTTTCAAAACTAATTTCTTTAGGAAGACCAAAAAATATAATTTTTTCATCTTGTGGCTAACGTAACAACATTTTTAATGGCTTTTACAGAATCTGCATTAAATATTCTACTAGAAAAAGAATTTGTTAAAAATTTCAAAATATTTCAAAACATGTAAACATTGAAGTTCTTCTACTCTTTCCATAAAAATAGACCAAAAGACTACACTTAAAAAACTCAGGGAGAAAGCCTAGGTTGATACAGCAATGGTTATTGCATCTTCTTTTATTCCATAATCAATGGCACAATCTAGAACAAAAAACCCAAACCTTATTATTTCAGCGATCAAAGGACTATGGTTTGTAATAAAAATGTTTTTCTTTAGTTATGAAATGTGTCTGTTTATGATATTGTTTTAACTATCAAACTCAATTAACAACTAAGCACTGGCTCGATCTTCGGTACTTAACATTAAAATGTTAACGCAAAGGTAAACATTGTAAGTTTTCTCATCATGCCATGGAGATCAATCAATATTTACTTTTGAAATCCTCACCTCAAAACTTTGGACATCCCCGGGGCGCAGCCCGAGGCGAGGGGAACTCAGGGAAGTGAATAGGTCTAAGACATTCCTAGATTTGTGAACCATCTTTGTGCATAATTTTGGCTTTAGGCCTATTGGCTTAGTATTTTAGTCATGACAGGGGACAGACAAAAATACAGACAGAAACTACCTTATTTTTATTAAAGTATACATAGAGAAGGTAGATTATCTGGCCTCCTTCTTTCAGCATCTCAGCTGTTACTCTATCTTCTCCTGGTACCTTATTGTTTTCAAGGTAACTTATTGCAGTTTTATGTCTTCCATGGATGGATTGGCTGCAAAAGGTTGCACATCCTGATATCCATATATATAGGTCTTTCTGCGCGGTGCGTATCCTGCTCATGATTCAATAAGTAGCATAAATAGACTCCTTACTTATAGACCCTCAGCTTTCCGCATAATTACTTTTCTTGTTTTGTTTTTTTTTAATGTCATGTGGATGTGTAAGGCTTGAATTCTTTATTGAACTCACCTAAAGTTTTAATAAAATTCTCTTGAATTGCTAGCTTTTTTGTCCTTTTCTGTTTTATCCAGCAGACTATTGATCCATTATCTTTTCTTCCTTTTGAGAACTTTAACTGTTTGCTTTTACTTTGGTATCACAGTTCCTCCTGTCAATCTCTCTTCCATGTTTCAGCCAGATGTCTTTAGCTTGTTTCCTTTTAATTACCATAAATTACAATCTTCAACAAATCAATGTTTCTGTTTCCTGCGCTTTTTCTTCACAAACCTCTTCAGCACATTTTTGCATTGTGTTTCTTAGCGGTTTTCATCTGTCCTCAATAGGATTATAACTGGTAGTAGCATTTATTACTCAATTATTACTAGAATTATGATTTTTTAAATGTTGCGTTAACAGCATCAACCCCTTCTTTTACAGAGGCAGTCTGGTTGAGAGGCTGAGGAGGCTTGTCCGAGGACAGCGTGCCGAGGTCAACATGTTCCATCACGAGATCTCAGCACCGAGGACCAACACTAAGACGTGTTCACTATCTGTTGTCTCAACCACGCAGGCTTGCTCCTTGCTGATGCTCAACTGTAGATACACGGACGCCAGCAGAACATGTATGTATTCAGGGGTTGTCCTTTCTTTTGGATACAAATTTTTTTAGGATGGAAGAATCCCAAATTTTTGGAAAATTTTCAGAAAAATATAAATTTCACTGTGTTTGGAAGTTACGAAGATGGTGTCTCTGTAATCGCACAAGATACAATTTTTCCCTGCAATTGTGGGAGAGGTCATGGATTTGGTCGCTAAGGTGGGAGAATGAGGATTTTGCCACTTGGTGGTTAATTTACAATGATGATGTATTTGTATTTGCGATAGATGTTCATATTTAACTGTGAACACAGATTTTAGTCATGATGTTATAAAAAAATTCGTGGTGAAATAAGACCTGATATTGATTGAATCAATATTTCCATTTGAAAACTTTTTTAAACAAAGACAAAGTAAAGTTTTTCTATTTGCACACACAAAGAAATAAAAGACATCTTTTGTAATTTCCATCAATCCTTAAATATGTTCTTACTTCACTATAATATCTTGTGTGTGAAACATAGTGGTGTATAGTATTAACACTTAGAATCCCTTGGTATTATTAATAAATTATTTCTTAATTTTTTATCCTACTTATTGCTTATCTCACACAAAATTCTTGGTTTTTATATACAAACTAGAAGGTAAACTTACCAGGTTTATTAAACCAGTCACAGATTGCACTAGCAACTTAAAGTCTATTTTCTACCTTACGATGCTAAGATAGTTGACATAACATAAAACATTCTTTAGGATGTATAATAAGTCATCCTATCGGCTTGACAAAAAAAAGTCTGAATATTCCACAGAAATCGGTAAACTTAATTTACATCAGGTTAATCTGTCGATGGCTCACTTCAACTATGTCCATTTTTATTTTAGGGATAGAACATATTGTTCTATTAGTAGTCAAAGCAAAGGTTAAACTGTCAAAAATACAGACTCACGATGTGGATGCATTGCAGCAATCTGTTGCAAGCTACACTACAATTCAAACAAGTTCATATTATTATACAAGTTTTCGGTGCTCACACTAAATTTACAATAATAAGCTAAAAGTAGTAAACTTCCTGGTCAGAGGTGAACCTGAGTTGTCTATGGTTTGTTTAAAAGGGTCTCTCCCCAAGTGTGGGGCATTGAGCTGTAAGGGAGTTTTCCATAGATAGATGAACTTCTCATAAGTCGCACACTGTACAGACTACTGAGTACTGAGGCAGGATTTGAACTCTCAATACCTTCTGTCCCAGTGTAGGAGTTCAAGGCTCGTACTCCAGATTTTTGTACATGCAGGCTTAATTTTTGCCAGCTACTAAAATAGTTTCTGTACTGATTTATAATTGTGTTTATAGCTTCCCAAGATTATGGGTCGGGAGAGGAGATAGTTGATCCTGAAGTACATGTATATGTTGATCCTTCATACACCAAGAACATCAGAGAAGGCTGTAACATTACTGTTTTCCCACCTTGGTAAGCATATTTATTATTTGTTTGTTGTGATTTATCGTAGTCTACTTTGCACACAGTATTGAAATCACATCACTAACCCTAATTCACTAATCATGGTTAAATAAACACACTACAGTCGGGACCACGAGAGTCTACAGTTGGTGGCAGCCAATCACAAGACAAGGCTAGTATGACGTTGCCATATCGCCCGTTGACGACACTAATTAAAATACTAAACAATATTTTCAAATCAGCTGGTATTATTAGATTCGGCAACACCACACTGTCCTCATTGGCTCCTTCGAAGTCACGTCGTAAATAGGCTCCTCCCTCAACTGCAGACTCTCTTGGTCCCAACTTTAGAGTGTTGTTTTTATTTTTTTGGTGTTTCTACACCATTGGTGTTTTATTGCTAAATTAAACAAGTGTATATGTGACAGTTACCTACTGTATTGAAGCTATTGGAGGAATATAAACTTATAGGCTTAAAGAGGTGTGACAATTCTTTTCCAGAGAAAACAGCTTTCTTCTTGTACTATATAAATCTTTAGGGCCTAATGCATTTATGTTTATATCATTTACTTTGTTGTTTTATTTATTTTTTATTGATGGATAGTTTGGCTTTTTTGGAGGGGCTAAGTTACTAAGACTTATCGCAGAGGATTTTTCCTTTTCATTATCAAAATTTCTGAAATTCCTTTATAACTTTCTTTAATCTCAGGCTTTACTCAATCATAAACCTAAGATTGTGAAGCTATAATATAAGATATACAAGGTTGTTTACAACAAAGATTAGGTATGACAGATACAGACTACAGATATTACAGACTGAGCCCCAAGCTGGCTCCATTTATTGGTTCATTCCAGTCCTTCAATCATTTCCTTAGTATAAACTCAAGTTTTAAAATTTTTGACATTTGACACCCAACTTATCAATCTAATTTCTGCCTTGCACTAGTGTTGAAACTTGAACGATATTTTGGTTTCAGTTTCAATCAGTGAGTTATGTTTGATTGTTTTGGCAGGCGCAGTTTGTGGTACGAGAGCAGAGGTGTCGTAGTCATGTATCAGGTGACTAAGATCCGTCTAGAGACTACAACTCACAAAATTAGTCTTCCTGTGGTCGAGGGTAGACAGCCCAGTCATACTTCTGTGGCGCAGTTCACCTGTCAAACTCAGGGTATGAAACTTTACAAGAAAAAGGTTACTAGGTATTACCTAATTTTAAAGTTTGTTTTTTCTCACAGTCTTTCCTTCCTTTTCACTACAAAACCCTTACACTAGCTCTTATTATTTTTCTATAAGTTTTAATTTTAAGGTTCATAGACCCTCAAATGAGATAAAACCCTAGGTAGTCAAAAGTTCCTGGGTATCCTTGATCTTCCAGAAAAGTCTGTGTAGTCACTTTTATCCTAGATGACCAAAATAGTTTATTTTTTAATCAATAGTTATTTGTGTAACTAGTGGTGAAAGTGGCACTTTGCTGCACACGAGAGCAATGCGGAATGATCTCGAGTGCAGCAAAGGCCTTTTTCACTCGTGTTACACATTATATTTTTCCTACAGTCACTATAAAGCATATAAATAATTAGTCTTTCAAACACTATACAACACGTTTTTAGGTTCGGTTGGCAACACAAATGGTGCCATAGAGAAAGTAGTACCCGCAATCCGTATCACTCCGCTATTTTTCCTCGGAAAGAAATGTGCTCCGTGTTTTGAGAATATAGTTCCGTATGTTTTGTAATTTGAAGTGGTTTCCGCGCCTAAAAAAATGATTTAAAGGTATTTTCTTGTTTATTAAGATTGTAGGAATGTTTTAAAAACGTTTAAAGGAAAGTCAGGAAAGTTCAGAAATACCGAAACTATAAACACGAAATGACAGGTTAAATCGTCGTTATAATAGTCAATCAGCTGCTCTTAGTATTATTATCTTTTTAAGTGTTGCCAACTTGCCAACCTATTTCCAAGCATACACGGATTACGTGCATAATATAACCACGCTGTTTTGTGTTGTTTAATTGGAATCCTGATGTGCGGCAAAGTATAAACCGTACGACAAAGTATAAACCGTACGGCAAAGTATAAATATGCAGCAATTAGCAGCTTTCTGTACTATAAACAGTACAAGGAAGCCAACTTTGTCGGGTGACTGTAGGAAAAATTATTTTGTTTTCTCTTATTATTGAGATTGTACATGTTGTACAGATGAGCTGTGTGGTTGCCGTAATCAGCTGGTATCTCAGCTGTTCACAGCCCCGCTGTTGTCAGTACAGCCCCACAATGCAGCAGATGGGGCTCTCACAGCTGCACTGGCAGGGGGCTGGTACCCTCATAGGGTCAAGGTCAAACTTACCCTGCTGCACAGGTATCAGGCGAGGTAAGAGTTGAGAATACTTGTCATGGAACTTATATTAGTTTAAATTTTGTTGAATTAAATTGATTTTAGAGATAACCATCTAGAACCTTTTTGAGTGAATTTTAAATCAGACACTCTTTTTGCAGATACGTTTTAGCTTATTCTTACTTTGTGTGTCCATCATGCACCGAAAACCTATTTTCAAATGGGAATGAACAAATCACTGAAAAATCTATTGAATAACTACTAGTCAAAGCACATATTTTTAAGAGTTGTCATAATCAACATGGCTGCATGTTTTTAGGTGTCATCAAAACAAAGTACAGACAAGAATTCTGTGTGTTGACAGCGATGGGTTAATGTGTCAGCTGAATCTTCGTTCTGAAGAAGGTAAGTAACTCAACATGTGGTGTCCATGGGAATCTTTATAGTTGATGCACACAAAGCTGTTTGGAGACAGCCTTAGCCCTAGGCTTGTTATTTTTATATGCTGAGAGATCCTAGGTTACACTACAGGTACTATAAAGAACTTGGTAATGTTATGAAAGCCAAACTTATGTTGTTCCATGCAAATAGTTTAAGGTGGTATTTTAGGACTGAATTCATTTTGTCTTTTTATTTTTGTTTGTTTCAAATTTCTTTATGCATTTTCCTTACTGGGATTCAAAGATGTTGAAAAACAACACTAGTGATAAAATACTACTAAACTACTTATCAAACTATTGTTAAATTAATTCAAGTCATGTTACTAAATCCATTCCTGCCATTTTTTTCATTCTAGTTCTTTTTTCACAGTGCATGGAATCCAAGAACTACTCGTGACTTCCTGACTTTCACGTATACAAACAACAATTTTACTGTCTACTTTTAAATGCTTGTGTATAAAAAAACTAATTTCTCTGTATTTTTTGTAGATATCTTGAAATTAGGGTTATGGAAAGAATCAGAAGGAAAAACTTTTGTAATGAGGAAGCTTACAGTGAGCAGACGTGTCTTTATTGATAGGTGAGTGATAAAGACTAGAAATTAGCAATACTTTTCAGTAAAGAAATATTTCCGATTTTTAGTTTTCGTGTACTTAAGTTAACTATGCTGAGGTATTTTGTATTACTCATAGGAGATTGTCTAATTATATGTTTTTGATTCAATGTTCAGGGAATTGTATCCCTGACTTCTGAGAGATAAAATAAAATAACACTGTTTTTAACATGTGTTTTTAACCTTGTTGATTTTCAGGAGTAGAGGTTTGAGATCATTCCTGAGCTACCTACACCCTGACTCCAGCAGTCAGCAGATAATGTATGTAGCTACTCCAGCTGATGACTGGACAGCTCAGCTGATTGAGACAACAGCTGATATACAACCTAGGATCACCATACATCAACAGAAACTCCTCACTTTGCCCATAGAGGAGGTATAACCATTGTATTGTTATTATTGAAGCATATTGCTTGTTAGTCTAGTGTCCAAATTAAGTTTCACTTAATGTTTTGTTATTTTTTTTGTATTAAGAACTCTTTGGCTTAAATCTTTGACAAAAACAATTGGGTATAGTAGTTTTAATTACTTAGATTGTTTACAAGTCTAAATAGTACTTAGAAAAGCTAGTACACTAGGATCAAAACCAAAACCAAAAGTAAAACATAAGAAATGTAAAAATGTTCTGCATTTACAGTATTAGATAAAGATCTTTATCTGATCCATGAGAATGACAATAGTATATTTCTGTCACTAGGGCCTAAAGTGACTCTTTTTCGCCCGAGGTCAAGTTTTACAATCGAGGTGAAGCCGAGGTCGGAAAATGAGTGAGGATTAAAAAGACACTTTTTGCCCGTGAACTATATTGGTGAACTATATTTTTCGCCATATTCCATACCAATTAACAAGCCAAGCTAGAAAACAAAATAATTTTTATGTAAAGATAACCCCTCAAAACGACTTCCAGCTTGTTTTCAATTCTGCTAATGCAAATAAGCAGATGTTTAATAATCAACAAAATGGTGTACTTAAATTAATATTTTTACCTCAAAATATATGTACCTATATAAATATCAGAAACCACACAAACTGTTTTGAGTGGCACTACTAAAAGTTTGCTATCAAATGCAGTTGAAAATTTACCTGTGGTACACTGTGCCTAAGTAAATGTTGATAGTTATCATGATTTTTATTAATATGTCTAAAAATATGTTATATTTTTTATTACTACATTCTGGCCATTTTCCCTTGCTATGCAGGAGGTGGAAGGAAGAGCGAAACTACAAGTCAGGGTGATGGCTGTGCGTAGAGACGAACTGTTTGCTTGGGAGCCGAGACTCGATCTGTACATCAAGTTGAACATAACCTCAACTGCAGCTGTGCCAAACTTTCCTGCTCGTGCGTGTCTAGACATGAGTTACATTTGGGCTCACCAAGGTAATTATTCGCAGCAATATCAAACTTAGCATAGGATATTTTGACCTGAACAGAGTAAGATGTTTGAAATATTGTCTTGTTACTAGAATCAAGAATCAAGATCTTTATTGTCATTGGCTTTTTACAAGGAATAGACATAGTCAACAACAGAAATAAAAACTAAAGCTATAAAACACAGTGGGTTCTAAATTAAAAATTAATATTAACATCAGAAACTAAGTAGGCTACTCTGTTATACAGTAATATGGATTTTGGATGAGCCACTCAAACATTTTTTAGACTTAAACCTATTAAAAGAAACCTGTTTTGCTGCCAGACCTAATTGATTAAAAAACTGTATGCAATTTATTTTATGGCAGTTATCTGTTTTGGCCAATCTATGAGCAGGGATATCTAGATTGGATTTGCCTCTTGTATTGTAATAGTGTATACTCTTTCTACAAGTGAATTGATGAAGATTGGCTTTAGTGTAGAGGAGTTTATGTGAAAAATATACAAATTTACAACGGTCATAATTTTAAGGTCTATAAAAAGAAGTCGACAGCTATCCACAGGGCCAGCCCCACAGATTGTTCGTATGACTTTTTTTGTAATAAAAGAATTTCATTGGTGTGGGGTGAGTGTCCCCATAGCATAATCTCGTAAGAAATATGAGATTGAAAAAAACCAAAATAAGTAATCCGAAGGTATTCATTACTAACAAAATCTCTGAGTTTCCAAATTAGATAATTTACTCTAGAAATTATTTTACAAGTGATTTCTATAATGTGCTTTTGCCAATTTAATTTTGAATCAATTTGGAATCCTAATAATTTTACAGATTTTAATTCATTGTCAAGTGGGGATAGACTCAAATGAATTTTCTGTGTTTTTTCTTGATTACACGTCAATTTATTTGAAGAAAACCAATTTAGTGCTGATGTTATTGATTCATTAGTAATTAAATCAAGCTCATGGATATCTCTATTTGTTGCAATCAAAGTTGTGTCATCAGCATATACAACAGTGTCTACATCAACATTCCTCAGCAGGTCATTTATCGAGATTAAAAACAAGAAGGGTCCCAAAACCGAGTCCTGTGGAACACCTTCTTCAACCAATCTTAAGTTAGACTGACTGCCTCCAACAGATACATACTGCTTTCTATTAGTTAAATTAGGATTTCTATCCTAGTTTTAGTACTACAGTATATCAAAAGCACAAAAAAAGCTGCGATTTTCGACCAAAGATGGATTAAGTTGAGAGGTGTGCCTTCTATCCTAAAAAATCCTCAAAATCCAGGCTTTTTGCCCTAGGATACATCAACCTTAATAAAAAATAGGCCCCTATCCTTTGTCTTAAAAATAAAATATCATAGGCTACGGTAACTTAATTAACTTAAAAATTATATTTAGCTTGAATAACACTATCTGCCCAAATTTACTCCATAGTCGACTTATTAACATAATCAACAATTATTTGTTGTTTCCAGGAGAATTTACAATAGACAAGTTCACTGAAGTGTCAATAGTGGAGCTGAAAGATGAAGACTCTCCTAACATTCCTCCTCTTGCAGTTGACTCTGCTGAGGGAAATCTGGTTCTTCTTGACAGTAAGTTGTATAGTTTTAAAACTTGACAGGGGAGATTTTTTTTTAGTGATATGTTTTTGATTGACTTACCTGAAAATAGAGTGCAGCAGCTATGACGGCTTGCAGGTACATACAGAAACTGTTAATTTAAAGTGGATTTTTTTTCACACGAGATTGGATTTGTTGAGAAACGTGTGTAAAAAATGTTTTATAAAATTTTAAACTAATCTTTAACTCATATCTTGTCAAGATCAACCAAGATATCTTGTCAACCTACTCTCAGAACAATTCATAGTAGTACAAAATATCCCTATTAGTTAACTAGCCTTGTTTGTATTTATTAGTCTTTAGACTCAAGATTTGCTTAGGAAAGCTAGCTGATTTCTATCTCTTTCCAAAAAGTAAACCATTATTTAATTGAAATTCTCATTGACCTGGACATCTAGGATCCGTTCAGATTAATAAGAGTTTACTGTCGAAAGTCAGAAATATCTTTATTTTATACAATTATTCAAGAATTACAATAGTGTCAAGTAATTTTTTTATTATTATTAATTTCTGGTATGCGGTAGAGCTTCTCCCATCTCAAGAAATTCATCTAGGGTTTAGAAATGTATCTGTGCAAATAATGACATAAAACGCTGATTGTAAAAGAGTGTAGGTACCTGTGCTGTGAAAAGTAAATTAATGAAGTCACAAGGCATAACTTACGTTAAATGTTTCACCCAAAATTATTGCTGTAGAACACTATATAAGCTATTCTCGTACCTTGACAAAACCTCACTTTAACTTTGTAGCGCTTCAATCCTTTCTTTGTATTTCATTAATTTATTTGTGTAATTTTACACTGTGCACTAAAAGTGCCTATCTAATTGTAATTTAATAACAATGTACAGTCTTAAGCGGAAAGCCGTACGGCGGTTTGAACATAACAAATTAATTCTGGTGCTACCGTTACCTTGTCGGAAGTCCGATGAATGATGGTGATGAATGATGATGAATGATGGTGTTAAATGAAGTTAAACTGTAAAATTAGAAATAAATGGCAAACTCACGAACAACACAAAAGAAATGGCCGAACACTTCAACACATTCTTCTCAAATATAGCAGAAAATACCCTTGACCAAAACAGAGCAATCGTTATAGAACCTGAAACAGTGCTGAATGGAGAGGAACCAGTCCAGTCCGTCCAATTCACCTTACCTTAACTTCAACATCCTATAAAGAAGTTGAAACGATAATAAACTCCCTAAAATCCAAAACATCAAGTGGAATAGATGAGTTTTCCTCAAAGATGATAAAGCACTGCTCCCAAGAACTCATCTCTCCTCTGGTTTATCTTATAAATAAATCATTTAAAGAAGGCAAATTCCCATCCACCATAAAAGTCAGTAAAATATATCCCAAACATAAAAAAGAACCAACTGAAAATGCTCAAAACTACAGACCCATCTCTCTCATCTCCAGTTTCTCTGAAATCATAGAAAAAATAGCTCTGGCTAGATTAATGGCACATCTTAATCATAACAAACTCTTAACTGACAACCAACATGGCTTTCGGAAGAATAAATCCACCTCCTCAGCTATAATAGCCCTAATTGAGTTCGTCCTAGACCAGATAGAAAATGAACAATACATTTCCGCCATCTTCCTTGACTACAGTAAGGCTTTTGACTGCCTGAGCCACAACCTGATATGCAAGAAACTCGAAAGACTCGGCATAAGAAACTCAGCGCTAGAATGGTTCAAAAGCTACCTAACAGGACGTTCACAAGTCGTGGAACTGAAAAACTCATCAAATGAAGTCACAGCAAGTTTCAAATCTTCAAAAAGCAAGCTGACAAGAGGAGTTCCACAAGGCTCTGTATTAGGCCCGATTCTATTCATCCTATTGACTAATGACTACCCCAAACAAATTGAGAGTGAAAATGCTGTTGCAATCATGTATGCAGATGACACAACCATTTTGATCAAGGACAACACAGCCCAAAGCCTGTACCTTAATTCAAAATCGATCCTAAATAGAGCCATCCTCTACTCAAAGAACAATGACTTAGCAATAAACCCCACAAAAACTACAACTCTGAATTTCAGTAAGAAAAAAGACATAGTCCCTCAATTAGAGGATGTAACAATAGAAAACCTTACAAAATTTCTCGGTGTTATCCTTGATAACAAACTAACATGGAAAGAGCACATCAACCACCTACGCAAAAAAATCAGTGCCGGAATATATGTCGTCAGAAGAATAAACTACATAGGCGGACTCTCTGTGGCCAAAACAGCTTACTTTGCACTGGTAGAGTCGCATATTAGATATGGCTTGACAGTGTGGGGAGGAACTTCAACAAAAAATACAAATCGAATCCTTGTTCTTCAGAAGAAAGCCATAAGAGCCAACCTTGTCCCACCACAGACTTGCAGACTAGCATTCGCAAACCTAGGAATCCTCACAGTGGTGTCTCTACATACTTGAAACCATAAAGTATGTGAATGAAATAAACCCCCCAAGAAACCAAGACCTGCACCACTACAACACCCGTCATGGCTCCAAATTTGTCCTACCAGTTCACCGAACAACTCTTTGGGAAAAAAACCTTCCTACACCGGCTGCAAACTGAGGAACCATCTACCTGACTACCTGAGAGACCTGACTGGCAACAAGCTACACCAGGAGTTGAAGAAGTGGCTAATCGCAAGACCCTTCTACACAATAAAGGAATTTTACAAAAATTATGGAAAATAACACATACAATTCACTATTGTATTGACACTATTGTAATTCTTAACGAATGAACAGAAATAGTTATTTGTGCAACTAGTGAGAAAAGTGAGCAATTGACTCACTCGAGAGAAATCCTTACTCACGAGCCGTAGGCGAGTGAGGAATGGTTTCTCGAGTGAGGCAATTGTACTCTGAACTCGAGTTGCACATTATACTTTTCCTACAGTTACCATAAAACAAATAAATTGGTGAAGAAACATAACCTATTTTTACACAGAAGTGAACTTTTAATATAACATTTTTTGTGAAGTGACAAATACAAGTGTACAACAGCTGACCAGCTGATTTACAGCCAGTGCTGCCAACGTATTTATATTGCCTGCATGTTACGTGCTCACTATTTCTTGCCTTCACGTTGCAAATCTGGAGTGAGACAAAGTAATTAGAGTGAGACAATGTTAACATTGTCTCACTGATGAGCGAATTGGCCACTTTGCTTTCTCAAATCAGTGAGAGAACATGTACATTGTTAGGTAACTGTAGGAAAAGAATATTGTATTGTATTGTAAAAACAATGAGATTTAAAGTACAAGTAATATGATGTAGGTAGGTATAGGTAGGGACATCTACTCGTGAAGCCATCAGTAATGCCAGTCAGGAGCAGCGTCTCCAGCGGTCGGAGTGGGACGGCTTGCAGCGGATAACATTGGGTTGGGCAGCATCAGTGTAGGGACTTAATAAGTAACGGACAAAAAATGTTGCATCAGTAAATAATGAAAGTAAAGTAAAAAGTGTATTTATGTTAGGACAAATTTTAACTTAAAATTGATTATATTATAATACTGATACTAGAGAACTAAGTGTTGCTTAAAAACGGTCTATCATTTATCATTACAGCCCTTATCAATATAGTTATTACACGTTTTAAAGATCCAATTAATTATAAATTTAGTTCACTGTTGAAAACAACTCTTAGTAATCTTAATACCTAGGAGGAGATTGCTGTTAAACAATTCTGTTTTAAATTTTTTATGATAGCTTTAGTCATCATTTTCAAGAAATTATAGTCATATCTCATTAAACTGACATTTTTTATTCTATATTTTATAACGGTTGCTGAACAGTAGGCCTATAAATTCTGACTATTCCAGTAACCTACAGTAAATCTAACATGGTTTATAATTTAAATTATTACCTTTATTTATTTTATTTGACAGATCGTTACATAGATTTCAAACCCAGGTACAGCCAATGTTCCAATAATGACTATGTCTTAGACAAACTAATCTATAGCCAACCAGCTAAATACTGAATTTTTCCAGGTATTGTGAGAAAGGTGAGCTCGGATGCTTACCTGCGCTGGGAAGGAAGCTGCGGACACAAGGTGATGCGAGTACAGAAGACTGGTCAGTTCTACTGTCTAACCTGCAGACAGACTTCTGCATCCAGCACGCAGAACGTTGTGTTGGAAGTCTGTGTTTTTGCAGTGGACATTCCACACCTTATCAGGGTCAAGGTAAAGCAATAGTTTTGACAAATGATAGAAGTAGACTTTCCATTTCCATGCTCAAGCTGTTGTCAGTTTTATAGGAATGAAAGTATAGTAATTATTGAATTGTGCCACCAACAGAGTGTAATGTTTTTTTTTTGTTTTTTTTTCTTAGGGAGAGGAGGGAAAATGCTTTTACGCATACAGGTAGCCAGCCTGTAGTGTGAGACTCCTGAAAATTATCAGACTACTCACTAAAAACCCCCTTTACTCTGTTGGACACAGACCTGGAATTGTTTGTCACATTACTTCAAGTCAGGCCAACATGTGACCTAAGCCCTCAGGGCTCGCACCGTTTCTGGCATTTAGATTCTTAATGACCTACACCGCATCCCGGTCAAGGTCGATCTTCTTGGTGCGGAGAATACCCTGGATATAATGTGACACACAGGTCCAATTGTCCTCACCCTCCGTCATAATCGGTATGACCGTGTCCACCGACAGCAGTCCTACTAACTGTTGAGCCTCCAAGCGGGGCCTTTCCCAGTGCTGGCAGTGGAAAAATGTATGTTCCATGTCATCGAGAATGCCTGGGCAATATATGCAGTCGGGTGACACAGCTTTGCCCATCCTGAACAGGTACGACCGGAAAAAGCCGTGTCCCGCCAGAAATTGGGTGAGGTAGAAGTCCACCTCTCCGTGCCGCCGATCCACCCAAGGTTGGACTTGCTGTATCAGTCGCCTGGTCCAGAGTCCCCGTGTCTCCTGTTCCCAGCCCTCCTGCCACAGCTGGTAGGTGCGGGTGCGTTCCTCTGTTCGTGCCTCGTCCTCGCCACGGCGCCGGTAAATTGCCTTTCTCTCCGCCGCCAAAAGTTTGACGGGGATGACTCCAGCAATCACCAGGACGGCGGGCTCGGACACTGTTCGGTAGGCAGATGCTACCCTCAGTGCTTCCTGACGCTGCACTCGGGCGAGCCGCATCCTGTATGCCTCCTTATTTAGTGCGTCTGCCCACACTTCCGCACCGTACAAGAGTACGGACTGGACCGAAGACATTAACAGCCTTCTACGACTGGACCGAGGCCCTCCGACATTGGCCATCAACCGGCTAAGAGAAGAAACCACCCTAGCGGCCTTGTCCGCTGTACGGAAGATCTGATCCCGCCAGCTAAGCTTGCTGTCTACCATGACCCCAAGATACTTGGCAGAACGAACAGTTTGAACCTCGACGACTCCCACCCTCAACGGCACGATGGTGTCAATCCGTTTTTTTGTCAAAATCACGATCTCGGTTTTGCTCAGAGCAAGCGAGAGACCGTGGTCTGCCATCCATGCGTTTATGGTACGCATAACTCGGTTTAGCTTTAGCTGAGCCAGCTCAACGCTACGTGCAGCTATCAAAGCAGCAACGTCGTCTGCGTACCCAACCAAAACCGTTTCCTCAGGCATTTCAGACCTCAGAAGGCTGTCATAAGCGACGTTCCAGAGGTCTGGGCCGAGTATGGAACCTTGGGCAGCACTAGAAGTGACACTCATCGTCCGCGGGCCCTCCGCAGTGTCATACGTTAGGAGGCGAAACCGGAGATAATCCTCTATGATGCGCATGAGGTATGCCGGCACGTGGAAGGTGTTCTCCAGAGCGTCCAGCATATCGCACCACCTAGCAGAATTAAATGCATTTCGCACATCGAGCGTTACGAGCAGCACAACCCTGCGAGAGTAGTGGTTAAAATCCTCAGCTCTCATCACGGCTTGCTTCACCTCCCCAATCGCATCAATCGTTGATCGCCCCGTCCTGAATCCATACTGACGAGGGGAGAGGTCCCCCGCAGCGACAACGGCTGAATTTAGCAACAAAGGTTACCATGGTTACTAATCACCCCATTAGCCTCATGTAGTGCTTGGAACAACTATTTTTGATATGAGACCCAGGGGTCTCGTATCGTTATAAAGTAAAAGTTTATTACTTCAGTGCGTTACGAGATCTATTTATCTCGTTCATTTCATAGTTACTAGTTGATACATCAAGAAAAATGCATTATATATGTACAAGTTTAATTTCTTTACGATAACTGTACGCCGAAATATCGATGTCGTAATTTTTGGAAAGAAGCCAAATTATGGGTCCCGCACTACGGGCTAGGTACGATACGAGACCTCGGGATCTCGTAGCGCAGTGAACGTGTTAACTGTAAAACATCAGTCTCATAATATAACGATCACTAACTACTTAAAATCAAATATAACTTTAAAATCACTTTCATGCTAAGGAAGGAGCTTATGGTTGGTTTATTTCAAATGCTCTGACACCTTTTGTCTGTGTTACGTTAAATATCTTTAGAATATTTTTGTTATTTTATATTTTATATGATTTTACATAGTTTTTTAAAAGAGTTTATTTAAAGTTGCCATAATAATGCCAAGAACTTAAAATCCACTTTAGTTAAGAAGACAAATTATTGTAATTGTTCAAATGAATGCCCGATCTATTGGAGTGTTCAGAATATTTTACAAATAACCAGAGAGATATATTTTTTAATTGATAAATAATAATATTCAAGATTTTTTATTTCTGTACTTTAGGAATATTTGGGGAAATAGCTGTCCAACAATTTTAACAACCTTAGTTGTTAGGGATTTACTGTAATCCAAAATAATTCATACTGATAAGAAACTATAGTTCAATGTGAAATTTAATTCACTGGTATTTTCTATATAGCAATAATCAGTCTTCTCACTTTGTATTCATTATACTAATAAGTCATGTTGTTGGTCACTTTCAAGGTCAAAAGTGAAACGGCTAGAGTATTATTGGCAGAAACAAGCGGTCAAATATCTTCTGAAAAGGTTTGTAGTTTTCTTTTTTTAATATTGTCAATTGAGAAGCTTAGTGTACAGTAATTATTAACCTTCTCTTGTAACTGCAGTTGTTGGAAATGAATGTAAAATATAGCGTATGTTCATTTTTAACTGTTTTTAAGTTAGTAAGTTAACTGACTGACTTTTGAACAAAGTAGCTCAATAGTGGAACCTTCTGCAGATAATCAAACACGGTTGAATACTGACCTTATGTAATGTTTTATTGCTTCAGTGCCAAGGATAACCCTTGACTTTCTCACTGTCTTTGGATAAACACCGACCAGAAGGTCATCAATCATGATGGGCAGTTCAAGTTTAATGATTTATGTTTTTCGTTTGAATCACGTTTACTGCCCAGGGGTTAGTTTTACTCAACTAGACGTAAGACAAGATATAAGATATAATATAAGATATAATATAATATAATATAATATAAGATGTTTAACTGTCTGGGATTTGCCTGTTGGGTTGGGTATGATGATAATAAGGCCTAGAGTGTCCAATCATTAATTGGTTGCCTCTTACCGTCTTTTATTTATATTTACCATCTTGTTAGTAAACATTTTAAGTGTTAAAAAATCTCAACCAAGATTAGTCATACACCGTATTATAAAAAGACTTAAGTCTATGCCCAAAGTAATTAACTACATCTGCCTTTTAAAAGTTTTAGTTTATTATCTCTCACTTTTGGGTGAGTCGGTAGTAGTGATGGTCAAAACAATAAATTTCAAATCTCAATACCGAAACCGAAACTTAAAAAAATCGAATCCCGAACCTCGAATCTCAAAACCTAAACGCGAAACTTTTTTACTTAGCTGGTTACAAAAGTCAATGTTACAAAAAAATACAGATAATCATAAAATTTTAAGTATGCAATCAAAACTGAAAGAGATCGACTTCTGACCGTGGCATAACATAAATATGTGAATGTGACTGATAATCTTAAAACCCAATACAACATAATTTTTCATAAACAACCAACAAAAAAAAACTAACTATCTAACACCAACATAAACACGAATATTAGATTAATTAGAACATTTGGTGGTCAATATTTCTTTGTGTTTAGAAAATATTGATGTGAAACTGAATATTTAAGATACCTTTTGAAGTTCAGAATAAAATTTACTTGTTTCATACTGTTAATGGTGATGTTTGCTCCGTTTCTACCAGCTTGTTTGGAAACAGCATTGAAAACAATAACAATGGCAAAAAAATGTCAGCAGTTCAAAAAATAAAACTGCCAAAATCTTCAATTTCGAAACTTTTGAATCTCGAAACTTGGTGATTGAATCTCAAAACCAAAACTTTTCCTAAGTTTTGATGGTTTTGAGATTTGAGATTTGAGATTCGGTGTTGACACATCACTAGTCGGTAGTTTCCATACACTTCAGGCCCAAGGCAGCAATGTTGTGTGTTCAGATCCTGGTACCAGCCCCAAAAAAATAATAAAAAAATTCTAATATGTTTTCTAACAATATTGTTTGAGTTAACAAAGCGCTATTTCTGTCATAGAGCTACAATATGATCGGAGTTATTGGATCTACACTGAAGTGCCTTGCAGTTGTGTCGGAAGTTTTGAGGAACTCATTTGGGGACATTATTGAGTTTGTTCTTGAAGAGCTTTAACTTTTACTTTGTGTTTGACTGATTCACAAGTTTAAATCAATTGATATTTTTTATATTAAGCTTCAACTGTCTCAAAAATTAGTAACTGACTTATTGGAAAATGATGTTTTGATAATCATCCTTTATTTTGTTTTGTCACTGTCTTACATTAGTCTGCAACATAAAAACTAGTCTGTAAATAAAAGTTGGGTTAAATGACAGTATTTATATTACCTGTATGATATTTATATGTTGGTGCAATATGATCAAAGTTATTGTAATCATTTCTTAGAAGATTCGTAACTGATAATTATTATAAACATCAAAGACTAAAATGTCTAGCTTCCTTTGTGATATTGAATATTAAGTAAATACTGATGTAATGTTTTTATTTCTTTATACGGACTTTATTTAGTGATAAAATAAGAGATATTCAATGTGTAGTATAAAAGATGTGATTTAATGTCATTTTAGAATTAAGTAAGTAAAATAAACAGTTTTTTCTTAACTATTTTAAAATGCAAACCTGTTTCTTTGTCAGGAGTAACTTAGTTACTACTCTGTTATTGCGTATCCCTGTCATCTGAACTTTAAATAAAAAATAAAAACATTCATTATTGTCTATTTCATTGCCAAGTAGTTTTACACTTTTAAATAATTTTGTATTAAATTTATTTGAAAACTTCAGCTGTAGCTTTAATGTTTTTATTTATTGCTCCTAAACAAACAAAATTGGTACGGCAACGTTTTCTTGTCTATGGTAAAAGGTAGGGATGGACGGGATTGAATTTTTAGTTCGGGACGGGACGGGACGGGATTTTTATTTCCTTCCCAATTTTCGGGACGGGACGGGACGGGATTTTTTTCTGTGCATAAAAAGAAAGTACTGTATTGCAGTTACCAAAAAAAGACATACGAAATCAATTTTTACCATTTGTGGCACTGATCTATAAAAACCAAAAAATGGGTAACAATTTACAGGTACCTATAGTAACTTGTGACTCGCGGGTCACGGGGTGATCGTCTGTATGACTCACGGTCACGGCGAGATCGTCGTCATGACTCGCGATCACGGCGCGATCGTCGGTATGACTCGCGGTCACGACGCGATCGTCGTCATGACTCGCGGTCACGGCGCGATCGTCGGTAGGACTCCGCGGTCACGGCGCGATCGTCGGTATGACTCCGCGGTCACGGGGTTATCGTCGGTATGACTCGCGGTCACGGCATGATCGTCGGTATGCGAACACGGCTCGATCGTCAGCATGACTCCGCGGTCACGGCGCTTTCGTCGCCATGACTCGCGGTCACGGCGCGATCGTCGGTATGACTCGCGGTCACAGCGCTATCGTCGGTATGACTCGCGGTCACGGCGCGAACGTCGGTATGACTCCGCGGTCACGGGGTTATCGTCGGTATGACTCGCGGTCACGGCGCGATCGTCGGTATGACTCCGCGGTCACGGGGTTATCGTCGGTATGACTCGCGGTCACGGCATGATCGTCGGTATGACTCGCGAACACGGCTCGATCGTCAGCATGACTCCGCGGTCACGGCGCTTTCGTCGCCATGACTCGCGGTCACGGCGCGATCGTCGGTATGACTCGCGGTCACAGCGCTATCGTCGGTATGACTCGCGGTCACGGCGCGAACGTCGGTATGACTCCGCGGTCACGGGGTTATCGTCGGTATGACTCGCGGTCACGGCGCGATCGTCGGTATGACTCGCGATCACGGCTCGATCGTCAGTATGACTCCGCGGTCACGGCGCGATCATCGTCATGACTCGCGGTCACGGCATGATCGTCGGTATGACTTGCGGTCACGGCGCGATCGTCGGTATGACTCGCGATCACGGCTCGATCGTCAGCATGACTCCGCGGTCACGGCGCGATCTCATGACTCGCGGTCACGGCGCGATCGTCGGTATGACTTCGTCTCCTGCGTTCGCGGACCTACCGCTCGCAATAACGGCGTTATCGGCACTCGCGAAGCGGAAAAATCGCCGACGATCGGACCAAATCCCGTCCCGAAAAATTCCCGAGTCAAATGTAATCCCGTCCCGATAATCGGGAATATTTTTTTCCCGAAAAATTCCCGAAATTTCGGGACCCGTCCATCCCTAGTAAAAGGTACTGTAAATATTATTTAGATTTTTGTGACAATATAAATATACAGAAGTACAGGTATAAGTTTTGATTTTTTTGTGAGTGTAGAAAAATATCTCTCACATCTGTTACAGTAGTCTAAACTGCTAGTCAATTTGACGCCCTTATGTGCTTAAAAAATTATTTTAAATTTAAGTAGAGTTTCAGGTTGATTGCAACATTAAAAGATTGCTGATTGGTTAACCAATATGACTTTATTTTATTAAGTAACTCCCAAAATTATCTAAACAATTAAAGGACCATGGATTAGTACCTACATACAAAATTTCATCAAAATCAGACTATAGTCAAGTCAAGTCAAGTCAAAATTATTTATTCCATAAAATAAAAAACAATATTACAATACATTGTAAGTAAAAGGAATTATTCCCCCGAATAGACTATTGATCCGTGATCGGGGGAAGAGTTAACAATATCATCAGTCTATGGGTATTGTAAAATTGTTCGAGTCACTGCACTTTTTTATTTTAAGCATATAAACTAAATAAATCTAAGCTCTAAACTAAATAACTGTATTTAAAATGCTAACAAAATTTCTAAAATGAGGTGAATTACTTTTTAACATTAAACACAATGTCGCACTTCGCACTACCCTGTACAAGACTCAGCCCATTGTATTTATTCCAACACAATGGGCTGAATCCCATACAGAAACAATATGGATTACAATGTTTTACAGGTAAAATAAAAAAAAAATATATAAATATAAAAAATGTGATCGATAGGTGTGGTCTGTAGCTCTGTACAAATCCACACATACAGACATAGACACACACACACACAGACATCACTTCGAAAAACACTTTTGAGTCCAGTTGGACCCAAAAGGGATATATCCACTAAAAACTCAATCTCAAAAATTTTGACAAAAATAATACTTTCTCCATATAATTTACTATAGGGGGTGTGGGGAGTAAAAAGTGCTGAAAAATCCAAAAATAAATAAAAACTAGTCTCTCAGCAAATGTTATTTTAAAAGAGATATTGAGGTTTTAAAATTAATAACCGATTGTGTATATCAAAACATCTAACCCTTTTATCTTGCTTAATGTTCCTTCAAAATTGCTTCAGTTCATTCATCGAGTCTCAGAATGATTACATAAATATGAATTACCACATTGGTCTTGACTTGACCGAGTCATTGACCTGTTATCACCACCCTGGGTCTGGCATACCCCCATGAGCATGCTTGTGTTACCACTACCAGTACTGTGTTCATTGGGGGGTCTAGTCTACCCCCGTGCGCATAGTAGTTTCTCAGTTTTATTATCATATTTATTTATTTAGTTTTAATAACTTTATAATTTTGATAGTATTGAAAGTTTGCCAAAAAAACATGGTAGTATTTGTAAACCAATTGGATGGAAATGTCCAACCATAGAGTCCACTGATCTAGCCTCCCAGTAATAAGGCGCGGTGCACCGTCTGCCTTGGTTAAAAAGGAGCCAAGACCAAATTTATGTATAAAACCTTTAAAAAACTAATGAGCCGGGAAAAAATGTAAAATATTTGTGAAGTGTGTTTAAAAGGACTTTAAACCGACCTCTGGTCGAGGATTTTTAAAGAAAAACACACATTACCAAAAAAATGTTTAATTTCTTTTAATTTCTACAAACCGGGTATGTATTAATTCATGAAATATTTACTACTTCCATGGTTTTTGACAAGTATTATACTTTTGCAAAATTTAAAATAATATTTGTTTGCAATAAAAACTTTTTAACTACGATTTTACCCTCTTCAACACCATTATTACATTTCATCATGAAAAAATTAAGGGTTCAAATTATTATTTTCTAAATAGTTAAAGGATATGGAAGGATCATAAAATGTATGTAACAAAATGAGAAAATGAATATAGATATGTCTAAAGTTTAAAGAGCTAAATATAAAAAATTAATTTATAAACCCATTTTTATTTGAGGGTCCAGTAAAACCCCTGCGTGTGCTCCAGCGTAAAAAAAAAGAGTGTGCACGCTTAAGGGTTAAAGTCATGGCAAAGGTAACTTTTAAGGAAAATTTCTTCTTTATAGCTAATCGGATATTATTTGAAACATGTATGTCTGTTTACCGTACCTTAATAATAAATTAATTTAATATTTTTTCTAAGTACAAATAATTACAATACGAATACATAATGATAGAAATATTCACAAAATTGTGAAAAACTTTTATTTAATAACTATAAGAAAATCCTGAAAGTAAAACATAATAGTTTATTCATATTGAGAATATACTGTACATAAATTAAATAGTTAGTAACTTACTCTACAATTCATCTTTGGTATAAGTATTTTGAAGAAAAGATTCAAGTTCGTCAAAATTTATTGAATCCCAAAATTCTCTGTTGCCCAACTGTGCGGCGGACTGACTTCTTATGTCCTTACTAGAGTTGATCAACAAGTATTTGAAGTTCCCTGAATTTCTTAAAACTGGTTCCCATACAACATCTTCTCCTATAGAAGGTTTTCCGGATTGAATAAAACTGGCCCAGATTTCTGTCATTTTCATCATTACCTCTTTATCCTCCTGGATTTCTAATGGTGTCAAGATCGGCCGATTAAGTATATATATCAAATCGTCACCATGGCTTACTCCATAGGTCACATTTAACTTGGAGATAAAAATAGAAATACTGTATTTTCCTTGATATGCAAATTCATAAAAATACACGGGAGATTGATTTACTTCTGCTTGTAACCGTGATGCTTTTTCCATATCCACATTGAACAACCTATCTCCTATCAGCTCGACAAGTTTGTTTCGATTTTGAATTGATACTTGATCACCCTTAAAATAAAACTGTCTAATTTTGTCACTTACACTGTTAATATCAGCTGATGGAATAGTGAAGTTAAAGTCCAAGATGTGAGGTACTATCTGGTTCCAGTTATCATTTAATTCATTGAGAAGTTCTTCCCGATCGATAAACCTAGCAGCAGGGTAAAGTCCTTCGTCCTTTGTAATACTGGTCAGCCAAGGAAGATCTGCCACTTTTCCTTCTGAGATAAGTTTCAAAGGGTGTTCGGACAAGTATGGATTCTTCCCAGAAGTCTCTACTACAACTCCAAAAGGAGAGAAAGGAAGGGTTCCCCAAGGCCAGAACAAGGACTTTAACTGTGCAAGTATTTTCCGTCCTGGTCTCCTCTTCAAACAATTGATCATTTGTTTAGAAGTGTCAATTGGACACCCAACAGACAACGCAAGTTGTTTTGCCTTCTCTGCCGACTTTTCAGCCAACACCCAAGGATTCAAGGCACATCCGCTCATGGAGATTCCTTTCTGGAACAATCCTGTAGTCTGAGGGGAGAGGTAATGCAGATGCACACTGGCTCCGCCAGCAGACAACCCTGAGACAGTAACATCATCTTTGTTACCTCCGAACGCAGCAATATTTTGATTCACCCACTTCAAAGCCAATGCTTGATCCTTAAGCCCATTGTTCCCAGGGACGATTTCATCTTCGGTGCTCAAAAACCCAAAAGGGCCGAGTCGATAGTTGACTGACACGTACACAAAGTCAAATCTGTCCAGGATAAAATGAGGAGTGAAAATGTGCCCGGTTCCATACATAAACGCTCCTCCATGGAAATAAACCACAACTGGAAGATTTGACGAGTTGGATAGTGCCGGGATGTAAATGTTCAAATACAGGCAGTCTTCTTCTCCAGTTATCAAATCTGGACTGTCATAGTTCAACATATGCTGCAAACAAACGGAACTGTGTTGAGTGGCTGGGTAAATACCTTGCCATTTCTCAGCTGGCTTGGGCTCCTCGAACCTGTTCTTGCCCACAGGTGGTTTGGCATAAGGCACTCCAACAAACTTGTAAATCTTCTTCCCCAATGTGGTTTGGTCCTCCACTCCTTGTAAAGCACCTTGGTCCACTTGCACTACTGGATATTCCAATGCTTTGACATGAAAAGTAGATAAAACAAACACAACAACGTATGCTAACAGCATTCTTAGACACTGGCTTCAAACAGAATGAGCTGAATTAGTGGTACTTATTTTATCTGTAGTCAAAAGTCAAGAGAGATTGATAATGAGTGACTTATCTCACTAATTAATACAATCAGTTTCAGGATTTAGATAAAAAAACACAGCTTTGAGAATTACTAAATGAAATAACAAATACATTGGGTTGTTAAGCAGCAATCTCTTAATGTTGTAAATTTTGAAATCCCATTTAAAGTAAATTTAACTTTTCTAGCACATAAGTACTAGTACTAGTAGGCTTGTAGCATTAAGTAGTCCCTTATAGCATTAATGACAGCATTTGAGAGCACAGGCGTTTGATTGTGTTGATTTTAAAATTCTTATAAACAAATTAGTAATTACGAAGTTATGGGTTTCGAGGGCCGTCTCTACAATTCTTTTCATCTTACCTAAACAATCGTAAACAAATAGTAAGTATTAACGGCAATACGTCACAAGAAAAGAATGTAAAATGGGGCGTTCCCCAAGGCTCAGTCCTTGGTCCACTTTTATTTTTAATTTATTTTAATGACCTTCCATTGTCAGTAAAGAGTCAAACTATTTTTTATGCTGACGATACAACATTTTTTCATGTAAACCCCAACCTAACAGAACTAAAAATTCTTGTCCATGAAACAAAGCTAAAAGCATCAAATTGGTTTAATGCGAATGGATTTTTGCTTAATGACGAATAAACCCAAAACATGATTTTTACACTAAAACAAATCCCCACTCTCTTAGTGATCTAAATAATAGCACAGCTGTAAAATTTTTGGGCCTTCAAATTGATAATCAACTCACATGGAATGCTCACATAGATTATTTATCTTCAAGATTGTCTCGTGTGGTGCATCTTTTAGATCGTCTTGTAAATCAGGTTCCTAAGAAATATGTAAGGACGGCCTATTTTGCGTACTTCCAGTCAGTCAATCATGAGATACGGATTGGTGCTTTGGGGTGGTAGTGGTAGAATAAAAGAAATTTTGATTCTCCAAAAAAGGGCTTTAAGAGCTATGACAGGGACGCGCCCTGATCATTGCAAACCTCTTTTTATAGATATGCAAATTCAAACTGCAGTAAATTTGTTCATTTATGATCTGATTGTTTATATAATTAAAAAACCCTGAATATCTTCAATTTAATAATCACAGTCACAACACTCGTTTTAAAAATACTGCGCTGTTAGAATCCCATCGTCTTAGTAAAACTAGTATTTGCCACATAATTTTATCAATTAAAGTGTATAATTCAGTAAAAAATAATATAAATTTTCATTCAATTAACAAATTTAAGGCTATGTTTTATAATTATCTACTTCAGAACCCTTTTTATAGTCTGGATGATTATTTTAAACTGGGAGAAATTGTCCTTTAGTTTGGTTTTAATTTCAGTTAAGAATATGAATGGAGTTGAATGTTAATTGTAATATTTGGCCTGTAAGAGTATTATGTTGTTTATGTTAAAACTTGGTTTGAAATCTGCAAATAGACTTTGTCAATGATATGTAAATGTATCCTTATGGCAAATAAAGATCGATTGATTGATTGATTGATTGACAAGACAATGTTAACCAGTGTGACAGAAAGATAAACAGGGTGATACTAGATTCCACAATAATCCCTTGGTATATGATTCTACAGCTAAATATTAGAAAAAAATGATTATATACTTGAGTTACAGCTGGTTAAATATGTCACCAATGGGCAAACTTTATTAAGTTATAGCATAGATAAAACATACTCCCTTAGTAGATTTCTCATCCTTATGGAACAGCTGAAGACAATTTTATTGTTAGTTCATGTACGGTTTATGTAGAGGTCGTGTTTTGTTTACAATTTGTTTTCCGTTATTACAGCCATTTAAAACCTCGTTTAGCCAAATAATACGATCTAATCATAAACAATAACTTGTCCCCTAGTTATATAACAAAACAGTAAAGCAGAAATCAAGAAATTAACCTAAAATAATTGAAACAAAGTTTCATCGACACTAGCGCCTTTGTGTCACGTACATGAACTAGACACAAAAAACGTGCTTCAAAATTTACAATGGGATGAGAAGTCTACTTGTGTTGGTTAGTCTATGGTTATAGGTACTAAAATGCCAAAATGAAGAATTGAGGATAACTTTTAATGTTTCAAATGTAAAAAATGGATCCCAGAGTATTGCTTATAGTTTTAAAGAAAATTACATCAAAACATAAAAAATAGGTGCCAAAAATAGGTGCCAAAACTTTGTTCAAGTTTAGCTGTAGTACTTTTCAATTGCTCGGATTTGAGCAACAGGTGTGCTAGTGTTATTAAATAGCCCTCAACGATTTTATTCATTATAATACACTCAACTGACATCCTCACAATAAAGTAAAATAGATAAGTATGTAATTTTTCATAGAAAAAAATAAAAATATTGTTTAGATTTCCATATTATTACCATAAACAATATAAATGTCACAAGCACAAGGCAAAAATTCAAACACGTAAATTTTACCCTAAATCACACAACGAAGTGCGTGTATTGCAGACTTGTTAATCAATTGTTGATATGAAACAACTGTTACATCAGATTCGTCTTGACTTATCAGTTTTACTGTCTAACATTATGAGACTTGTCACTCTCTTAAGCTGTGTGATCACTGTGGCTTGGTGTTTTGTGCCGACCTCAATCTACCTCCAAGCCATAGACAGAATAATTCAGAAGTTATCGGACGAGTTGGAACTCGATGATTACCAAGTGCTCTGTGAGAACGTAGAATGTTACAACGAGCATGCTGCCAATTTCTTAAAGAGACTTAGAGCAAAAGACCCAACATTTAGAAGCATCGCGATAGAGCATTGCCGCAAAGGAGAACCAGCGTTTCCAAACTTTATAAACATTCACGCTTACCAACTGAATGTAGGGTGGAACGATACAATGGCTGCTCACATGTTTAAACTATGCAGCGAAACTCGTGACTTGTGGTTTGCCTTTGAAGAAATTTGTGAAAAAAAGGAATATGAAAAATATCTGGACAAATTTAGTCCAGATTTTTAAGTAGGAGATAGAAAAGTGAGTTAAGTGTTACCTGAAAATAAATTATTGTGTAGTAGTTATTAGTTAATCTTAACATTTTGTTTGGCATCAGTATACTTGTTTAAAGATTCTTACTATTCTTAATAACTGCAATTAAGGAGGAGAAGTGTAAATAATTTTACTGTAGAAACATTTAATAAATAAAATTTTAATTTATTGACGCTAATAGTAACAATACAGGATACAATATATTAAATGATACGAAATAAGTTATCATTATGATAACAATTGACGATAAAAGCTATATTTACTCGGCTATAAGCATAACAATAGACTAAAACTGAAAACACAACTATTCTATCCGTATAGAACAATCTGTTTCATTAACAATAACTTTGGCAACGGGCACTGCGAAGGCTTTGTACATGGTATTACTGTTTCCAAAAAGCGAAGGCCTTTTGGAAGTTTTCACTTTTGCCGAATAGTTTAGCGTCCTTTTGTAAAGTGGGAGAAGGCGCTTTGGCGGGCTCACTGTCGAGTCTTAAGCTATTTGTCGTTCGTTTCTTGGCAGCGACTGAAACATTAGAGGCTTTGCCGTTAACACCGTCACACAGTTTGTTAACAGTCACACCGTGCTCAGTTAGTCTACAACTACTAAGGTCGTGCTCGGGCTCTTCGCAAATAGAGTATTTCTTGTTGAGGAGATGGCAGGGAGTGGTGGGGGTAGCCGAGGTGTTGATACTGCTACAGTCACTGATGCCACTGTCACTGCGCTCACTGCATACTCTGCCCCGTGCTCGGTCACGGTCGCCCCTCCCCTCCTCGTCCAGGCTAGACAGACGTGAGGCAGCCAGGGAGGGGCGGGGGGAGGGGGGCGTGCTGGTGCTAGAGTTGCGTCTACTAGCCGCAGACAGTGTTGCCATACGTCCCAGCGCCCGGATAGCATTCCCTGTCTTCTGCAAATCACACACAACACGACCATGCGGATTAGTACACACAAAAGCCACACAAGCTTGGTAAAAAATTTTAATGTTCAAGAAATACAGGGAAAAATCATATGTTAACTATAGGTAGGAGGGTAAATTCAAAAAGGTAAAATCTATTTTGATTAAAATCCACACAATGGTAAAACAAACACATAGTTAGCAGTAAGCACAAATCAATGAAATCGAAAACCACACAACTATTCAAAGCTCAATTTTTTACAGTGATACATCAAACTAAGGCCATTTATTAAACTTTATGTAACTCCGACATTAAAAGATTTACCAAATGTAAACATCATTGTATAACATTTCAAACTTAATCTTTTACTTATTTTTTTTCAAATTTTATATCTGTGAAATTAATTTTAAAGAAAAAAAATTCTTGGGGGCTCCAAGTGAAACTCCTTCTCAGGAAGGGACCCCCGGAGACCGCCATGTCCGCCACTAGCGAAATACGGCCCTGAAGATTATGATAAACAATAATCTGTCTTCCTTAACAGCCTAATAATGTAATTAAGCATGGAAATGGAAATATGTATCAGGAGATAGCTAACCTGCCACTTCCTCCTGATGATGAACTTCTTGAGTTTGTCTGTACACAGCTTGACACTGTTCATAGTTGTGTCACTTTGTGTGAGCCACTTGTGCTTTAGACATTCCTCTGCTGTTAGTCTCTTCCTGCAACACCACAAACTACTTAGTAAGATCTCGGAATAGCTGGCTGGACTCATGGTGAGACAATAGACTACAAGAATGAACTGTACTTATAAAATAGTTAAGTGGTGGCAACAAGACACATAACTAGTACAATATCACGGTTTTACAGTCTTGCAAGGTTCTCTTACATTTTAGACATTGGTTGTAACTCAATCTGTCTTCGCCATCCCTACATCAGTGAATATGCATTCATGCATATCTAATAAACCTCATGAATTCCTTTAGGTTTTTAGATAATCCACTCCATTTTACATTCATGTTTTAAAAGAAAGCAATGCATTTTAGTGACAGTAAGACTCAAATCATCATTGCACACATTCTGGAGTATAAATTATTTTTATTAAAATTATTTTATTAGGTCAAGTAAAAAAAATTCTATTGAACGATTTACAAAATAAACAATTAAAAAATATGGTGATGGGGAAATCAAAACATTTCTTTACTGAAATACAAATAATTAACTATAGTAAACTATGCATAGCTTACTCTTTTCTCTTGATAAGAAGTGAACTGATGAAGTCTTTAGCGTCTTGGGAGATGGCTTCGAATGCTTCGTCGTCAAAGTCGAAGTCGGCCCGAGTGATGTTGGCAAATGTCTCAGCGTCGTTATCCCCCATGAAGGGTGACAGCCCTGACAGTCTGAGGGTGTAAAGTGTTCTATGAGTAGTTGATATAAAAATAGCATACATTTTAAAAGGCTAACAATATATGTCAATAACTAAACATGTTAAAACCTCTCAATTCAACTTGTATTTATTTCTTATTTGTTTTTTTGAACTATTACATATTTTTTTAACTTTCTTGAAGGTGGAAGGGGAAGGAATATCTAAGTTTCATTTTATGGGTGGCATGATGATCTACAAGAATGAACATTGTTACTCCATTGTTGTTAGTACATTGTTTTCTCATTGTTCTGTGAAGTCAAGGAAGTAGTAGGGACTTGAAAAGGAATTTAGTAAGTGATATCATGGTTTGAAAGACTAAAACTAAGTCTGTTCCTAAACAAAGAAAAAAAACCATTCTAGCCCTCCCCCTAAAATACATATATGATATTAAGGAGTATCCTTGGATATTTAAACATAAAATTTAATGTAAATGCTTAAGAACATGAGAGCAGATTATTCTATCCACTCACAGGACATAGCAGATGACCCCCACAGACCACATGTCGGACTCTACACCAATGGGTTCGTAGTTGATGATCTCAGGAGGAATGAACTCGGGAGTTCCAAACAACACTCGGACCGGAGTGTTGGACTGGAGCTTCTGTGCGAGGCCGAAGTCGATGATCTTGACACGATGCGACGTCCTTGTGTGACACATGATGTTCTCTGGCTGTGGGATTACAACCAATATCAGAGGAATATCTGACTAGAGAACATTTAAAATCATACATTAACTTTTAGGATGTACGGTCTTTTTGGGGGAACTTGTAAAGGTAAACAAGATAAAAGTGCTATGAGTCAGAGTTGGCTTTACATTGTATTAGTTCCTCACACAGGCTAGAAGTGACTTTTCCATCTTTGCTCATTTTCTAGACAAAAAGAAATGTTGACCCATTGATTTCAGGAACAATTAGGGATTTGACTATGCATATTTCTATCATGTTCTTTTTTCATCTTATGAACACAAAACTTAAAATAATTTTGAAACAAGTTTTTAGTAAACACAAAAAAAGTAAGGGGGATGCAGGCCCGCAGTTTTCATAGAATGCGCTATGGGCCCAAGAGATGATTTCGCTCCTCTCCACCTACCTTGTTTCTCTCATTTAGTTTTACTCGCTAAATAGCTGTAAGTCAAAGTTTGGTTAGTTCAGATACTCTTGTCTCTGACATACCAGCCTTTGTAATTGGTTGTGATAATGCTATCCAACCCTACAACGTACCTTAAGGTCTAGATGAACAACTTGGCAGGTGTGCATGTATCTGACGCCTTCACAGATCTGTCGCAGAAACAGTATACAATCTCTCTCTGTGAGTGTGAAGTCATCAGCCACAACTCTCTCAAACAACTCACCTCCGGAGATGCTGCACAGAAAGAGGAAACATTGTCATTTGTTAACATAGGGGACCATAATTATCGTAGGAATAGACTTACATGAATGGGAAAGAGTCCATCCTAGCATAATAATTGCAACAAATTTTACTTTAAAAGGTCGATGAAGGTATATGCATAAATATTTGACATGGTCAATAATTTTATTTAAGTTACCATTTAAGAATATGTTTTCTGTTCACTCAGGTGTATAGGTATGAACGATGAGGTGAACTTCTAATTATTAGGGTATAACTGATGGTTTGATGAAACACAAGGTCCAAAAACCATTATATTTTTAACACCTTGTTCAGAAGACAAACACTCACTATTCCATGACCATGACCATGTCCTTGGGGTTGTCAAAGGCCGCAGCAAGTTGCAGCAGCTTGGGATGCCTCAGACAGTTCATTATGTCTATCTCCTCCTGTACTTTCTCTCTGTCTTGCTTCTTGATGCAGCGTACAAACTTGGCAGCCATCGTGTGGCCTGTCCGCAGATCTGTTACCTACGGAAAATAACAATTATTAGTATGGCTTTTAAGTGTGTGAGTTCCCTAATACAAAAGTTCTTCTTGTCTTAGGGATCTCATATTTATTATTTTCTAGGTAGGTTGACCTATAGCATAAAGGGGGTACCTGAACCACTGAAACATGGCATTATAACATAGCTAGCATTGATGATTGGCAGGGCTTGAACATAGAGCTCTAGGACCGAAGCCTACACTTTAACTACTAAACCAGCAACACCTCTACCAAATGAATTAAATTAAACTCTAAACTAATTTTCTACAGTCAAAAAGGACTGTCAAATTTTGGTCTGCAGAAAATAATCAGTTGAACAGTTGAATAATTGTAGCTTGCCCCAAGAAGGATTGCTGCAACACATTCAAAATTTCAACTAGTGACCAGTTAAACCACGGTGTCATCTCCTAAAGACGAGGAATCTGTTGCATTGTATCTGTACATGTTCGATATTTAAATATCGATATTACGTAATACAGCAGAGTTCCAATCAATGTTAATTGGGACCAACCTCTGTTTCATTAAAAATACAAAATAAGCTGAGTTTTATAAAATAGTCATATATTGACTTGCTCAAAAGTCTTGAGAACAAGCGGTTGTACAATAAGACTTATTGATTTAAGATGAGTCTCGCAAAAATAAAAATCAGCAGAATATATTCTTAAGATAAAGATTTTTAAATCAAATATTCCAATAACACTACCTTGTGGACGACCCCGTATCGGCCCTTGCCCAGCTCCTCATGTACAGAGTAGCGTTCCAGGAACTCATCACCAGGCTGAGGGACTACCAACCTCTCCTCTACAACTGTCTCTGTCTCGCCCTCTCCTTCACCTTCGTCTTCCCGCAAACCTGGGAAATAGTTTACTAGAATTATTCCACACGGATACACTAAAAGTGTGTATTTTAAAGTGAAGCGTGATGGATGAATTTTCAATGAATGAGAGAATAGGTTTATTACTGGCTAAGACCAGATAATTAGTTAGGTAGGATCATTAAGGACCATAAAAGCCCTATGATCTTAAAAACAACTCTGGGGTCCAGTCCTATCAGGAACAAAGTCAGTCAAATTTTTTACAGCTCCTAAGCTGTAAAAAATTTCACTGACTTTGTTCCTGATAGAAATGACAACCTTCTAGTTACTAAGATAGCACTATGTTTACTCAGCTACAGTTCGGAATCATAATAAGGATACAGTTTTGATTATATAAACATTCAGAAGTTTTGAAAGGTTTCTGAAAACCTAAACAATATTACTAAAATTAATTCATAAACAAAAACACATTTAAAGCCTTAGTCCATTGAAAGAACTAGACATTCAAATGCCATGTTAAAAGCTGAAGCAAATTTTAGAAAAGAAATTAAATAATTTAGTAGAACTGAGCCACCAGAAGAGTGTGCTGATATAAAATACTGATTAATGTTGAATTTGCCGATTTATTAATTAAGTCAAACTGATAGAACAATACCAGTAGTTGGTTTTCTTTGTAAACAATAGCACCTTTCATGTCACATAAACTATTGTATATCGAGAGGAGCAAATTCTGTCTGTGTTTTGAATGTCTACCTAGCTATGTCTACAAAGTACCTGTGTGGGGCAACTGTAGTGTGAAGGGGAAGGACTCAGCGCTGCTCTCACTGGCTCCGTGGATGTTCTCTGCTCTCACCCTGAACAGATAAGTCTGTCCTGGAGTCAGTCCTCGGACCACATGTGACAGTGAGTGGCATCTAGACAGAAGACACAGAGGGTGTTAGATCAGGCTTACGTTTTACCCGTTACCGACAGTAATAATCCAAGGCATGTAAAGAAGATGCATCGGAGATGGTGAATAACTTAAGACCTAGGCTAAGTTAATTTCAGACAGTTATTAGGCAAATAAAACTACTAATTTACAATAAATTAAATTTAGTGGATGTTGGCTGTGTATTTATACAAAAAATTGTTATTTACCTACCTCGATCAGGTTACAATCATAATAACAATAGCCTCTTAGTTACAAACCTAACTGTTGAGCATTAAACTTGAGGAACAGCTGTTAAATTAGAATTCACATTTAAAACCGATATAATTAAAGAAAGTTGGTCAGAATCTCTAGATATTTGAAAGTGAACTCTAAAAACAATTGAAACGCTAGCCAGACAAAGACCTAAAGGAAATGGCCTTTTTAGTTACCACTATCCCTTCGCTAGATCATAAGCTTTACAATGACACATCAATCGTAAAATCGGTTAAGTAGGGCAGGTGAAAAAGGGATTATCTAGGTTACGTACCTTATGCAGTCAAAACAGTTCTGATACAGTCACTAAAGGACGATGCGCATTTCAGAGCTTTTAAGCTCTATCTTCAGGTCCGTGGATACATTTTTGTCAATTCATCTTGCAGATTCGTCAAAATATTTAAACATTAAAAACACATAACACAAACACATAATTCATTACGTTTATACAGGTACTGTACATGTGCCGGCCGGCTATTAGTGCGTGGAACAAGTGTAAAAATCTTTCACTTCCGGAGACCAGCACCATACTTTGGGAATCGACTAAATACATGTGAAAGAGTGAAAATCAGCCGGGAGGCAAGCTTTAAAATAATTAGGTCACGGGCAGTGACGTCATCAAAATGGCCGCTCAGCCAATAACAATAATGTCGCATATCTCGTAAACCGCGTAACCGATTTTGACGTATGACATCTTATTTGAAAGGTCTAATCATTATCTATAAAAAAGGTTATTACACCTTTAGCGGTTAAACCAACGGTTTCTTTGTATTTTAGAAAATATTAATTTTTTACGCCCCACAAAATGGATTTTTGCATTTATCATTTGGAAAAATTAAAATAATCAAAATTTACTTTCCACCGTTGAATCCAGCTTTAAAAGATGAACAATTTAGTATTTTGAATCATCACTCTATGTATATTGGTTACCGAGATATTGTAAGTGGTAAACACAGAACACTCTGTCCTCTATGTTATTCTTATGGGAAAAATAACATACTTTATCTCAGCTATTTTTTAACGTATCTTAATAGAACTTGGTATGTGGTTTAACCTAGTTGAGCTACTTGATAATGACTATAAAATATTTATATTTTACATTTACATAGCAGCAAACCTACATACTCATTTCCCATATTATTCATATGGCAAATATTTATGCATGATTATTTATGAACATTGTACCGTACTTTCTCAGCTTTTCCTTACTTTACAGCTTTAGACCTTTTCGGGAGTTTTCAGGACTCAGATTTACTGAACACTTGTAGGAATTATATGATACATTTATTATTCTCAGAACTGTTTACAAAAACTATTGACAAATGACTTCTACTTCGAAACCCCATAGACCAGCGCAATCTATTAGGCGGTCCCTTGACCTCTTGGTCGATCGGCTCGAGACCCCTCTGTCCTGTTTTGCTATCCTGGGTTCCCCACGTTGGTTCTCCTTCCTGACGCTGTCCCGTCGGCTAATCCTATCGACACGGCTCCTGCAGTCCTCAACTGGCTCCGTCTCGGAAAATACTGAGTGGGTTACTATCCCAAACGCAGCAGCTACAGTCGGTTTTGCCCGTTCCGTTGGCAGATGCAGACTGCCGTCTCTCCCAGACAACTCTTTCTCTTCTTAAATAGTGGAGGTGTGCCTCTTCATCCCCCTCCAGACGAAACCATGGTCCCGGGAGGCAGCTTTTTTGGCCACCGGGGACTTAAACTGAAATAAAACGGATGCCGGGGCTCAACACGCCTCTAGTGCGAGGTGTACCGGGCTCAGCACGCCTCTAGTACTGGGGTGCCGGGGTTTAACACGCCTCCACTGCGGGGGTGCCGGGGCTCAACACGATTCTAGTGCTGGGGTGTACCGGGCTCAGCACGCCTCTAGCACTGGGGTGTCAGGGCTCAGCCCGCCTCTAGTACTGGGAAATGAAATGAAATGAAAAAAGTGCTTTATTGTACAAATTACATAATAGTCTACCTCCATATGTACAACATATACAAAACTAACTTGCACATAAAATAAAATACATAGGTACTGCTAAAATAAAAAACTTAACACTTATTTAAACAATGGTCAATGTTGACCATTACTGGGCGTCTCTAGTACTGGGGTTCCAGGGCTCAGCACGCCTCTAGTACTGGGGTGTACCGGGCTCAGCACGCCTCTAGTGCGGGGGTGCCGGGGCTCAAAACGCTTCTAGTGCATACCCCACCGGTGGCCCCTACCGACGGGGTCGGGCCCGGAGGCCCAACATGTCGAAGTCCCCCGAGAATGCTCCTTATATAGGGTCGTAACCCGTAAGATGCTTGGAGAGTTGGGGTAAGTACCCAGTATCCGCCCCCGGCCGAAAGTACTGGGCACTTGTCCCTAATCACTTTCCCTCAGTACTTTTCCCTCGGGTCACTGAGCACCATTCCTCGGTGCTTTGGTGTTTTAGCCCATATTACATCACCCAACCTTGACCTTCTTAAACACTTCATTACAACATATGCTGTCAAAACTTGACGTTAAGCGTAATTTTAATTAATTATCGAAGTATTTGAAATTCCCTGAGTATGCAAGTTTTTAGTATTTTGCAGGTGGATTTTATATCAAATGGAGTGCAGCTTAATCTTGCCTTGAAATAGTTCGTTCCTCCGTCTGAATTATTTTCGGAATTTGTCTGGGGGAGATTCTCATCCAAGCATATAATATCAAGGCGTGGGTTTTTTCTTAGAAATTGAGACAAATATTTTGACACCTCAAACGTTGAAATTGGTCCACAAATAAGGGAGGAGTAGTGTTAACAAAAACGGCTTCATGTATTATAATTTTTTAATTTGTTAAAGTGAAATAACAGAGACGCCAAGCCGTATTTCATACTATTCTTCAGTTAAATACAAAGATTAATAAACAGTCTAATGATATGTAATAATATGTTTAAGTGAGGAATCCACAGTCCAAAGCCTGAAATGCGCTATTCTTCAGGTAGGGTAGCCACATAAAAACAATTCATAACTATGTTTTGAAAAGCCCAAAAGATTTTTACCAAAAAAAAAATACTATGAATATTATATTCTTCAGGTAACCACTTTAAAAATCTAAACGATCAATAACTATGTTTTAAAAAGCACAAAAGACGTCAAACCCTATATGAAAATTATTAGAAAAATGTAAACTCAAAAGAACAAAAACAACACGTTAATAAGGATTTTATCACGTTTCTTATTCAACAATTGCGACAAATTGCTATCAGATATCTTGTCGGTTATCAGTCTGACCAACCCAGGAAAAAAATATTTCCCAAAATAAAATTACTAATATTTATAAAACCCCCGTTGCAGTAGACCTGCATACTCAGTGAATTTCAAATGCTTCAATAATTAATTAAAATTAAGCTCAACGTCAAGTTTTTGTCAACATATGTTCATAAATAATCATGCATAAAAATTCGCGATACGAATAACATGGGAAATGAGTATGTAGGTTTGCTGTAAATGTAAAATATAAATATTTTATAGTCATTATCAAGTAGCTCAACTAGGTGAAATCACATACCAAGTTGTATTAAGATACGTTAAAAAATAACTGAGATATAGAATGTTATTTTTCCCATAAGGATAACATGGGGGACAGAGTGATCTGTGTTTACTACTTACAATATCTCGGTAACCAATATACATAGAGTGATGATTCAAAATACTAAATTGTTCATCTTTTAAAGCTGGATTCAACGGTGGAAAGTAAATTTTGATTATTTTAATTTTTCCAAATGATAAATGCAAAAATCCATTTTGTGGGGCGTAAAAAATTAATATTTTCTAAAATACAAAGAAACCGTTGGTTTAACCGCTAAAGGTGTAATAACCTTTTTTATAGATAATGATTAGACCTTTCAAATAAGATGTCATACGTCAAAATCGGTTACGCGGTATACGAGATATGCGACATTATTGTTATTGGCTGAGCGGCCATTTTGATGACGTCACTGCCCGTGACCTAATTATTTTAAAGCTTGCCTCCCGGCTGATTTTCACTCTTTCACATGTATTTAGTCGATTCCCAAAGTATGGTGCTGGTCTCCGGAAGTGAAAGATTAATAGGTAATATGTTGCTTGTTCCACGCACTATATAGATCCCGACTGAGGAAGGAGTTGACTTGCTACCCTACCCCCACCTGTTGACCTTGAACTGTTGTTATCTTGGGTCTCTTAGACTGGCTATCATTGATACGGTTAAATAAAACATTGCAGCTGTATTTTAGTTTTTCATTTAACACTTCATTTGGGTTTGATTTAAAAGCGTTGTAAATATGTAGTTCCTCTATTGTTGACATATGTTGTGATTTTTTGCATTTGTAGAGAACTTCTAAGTTTTCATCAACACTTTTTATGTCATGATTACTATTTATCAAATGCTCTGCAAATTTAGATTTTTGGTTCTTTAATGTCGGTTTGGGAAGGTGTTCAGAATACCTTTTTTTGAATGAGCGGCCAGTTTGACCTATGTAAAACTTATTACATTGAGAACATTTTAATTTATAAATTCCAGTATTTTCATTTCTTTTAGTGCTGTGGATATTTAGGTGTTTACTTAATTTATTTGTGGTTCTGCATGAGAGTGTGATGTTTTGTTTTTTCATAGATTTAGATAGTGTATTGTGCAATGATTTTCCATATTCTATTGAGATAAACTTTTTCTGTTCAGGGGGATTGGTTTCAATGCGTTTTTCATTCCTGTTCTTTTTCTTGGAAATTATTTTGTTCACCATTTTACTTTCATATCCATTGGCCACTGCTATGTATTTTATTATATTTGTTTCAGTTTCAAAGTCGTCTGGATCCATGGGTATCGATAACAATCGATGAACCATACTATTGTAGGCCGCTAGTTTATGGGAGATGGGATGGTAAGATGTAGAGTGGATCGTGTGATCAGTAGCGGTTGGTTTCCTGTAAATGGAAAATTTTATATTCTGGCTCTCTTTTGTCAATGTTAAATCGAGAAAATTTATTTTACTTTCTTTTTCTGTTTCCAAAGTGAATTTGAGGTTAGGTGAGATTTTATTTAAATAATTGTTCAAGATTTCTAATTGTCTTGTGTTTCCTTTGTAAAAGACAATGGTATCGTCTACATATCTTTTATACAGTAGTATATTTTTGTAATATTTATTCTTATTTGATAGAATGTGGTTGTTCTCAACATTATTAAGGTATAGTTCGGACAGGAAACTAGATAATGGTGAACCCATAGTGAGGCCATCATTCTGAATGAAATATTTATTGTTATGCTGGAAATAATTCTGTGTTAAAATAGTAGTTAACAGGTTAATACATTCATCTATGGTTTCTCTGTTAATTTCTTGGTTTTTTATCAAATGTTCTTGAACTAATTCTATTGTAGGTGATATGGGCACATTTGTGTACAAATTCACTATGTCAAATGAAGCCATAGTGTATTGGGTTTTCTTATCAGTATTGTTTATTGTTTCCACTAGATCCGTACTATTTTTAATACTGTGGTTGTTGTCTATTGTTATGTTGTCTCTCAAAAACTTATCTAGCTTTTTGGCTACTTTATAAGATGGTGCGGACGTGAAATTCACTAATGGCCTAATGGGCATGTTTTCTTTATGAACCTTGGGAAGTCCTCTCATGGTCGGGGCCCTCGGGTCTATCATTTTTAGTTGTTTGATTTCATTTTTGGAAAAAAGATGTTGTATTTTATTCAAATCATTTAATAAGGTTTTATTAAATTTGTCTGTTGGATCATGATCTAATTGTTCGATATTGTTATTTTCTAAAAATTCATCTACCTTAATGTTATAGTCATGTATATTCATGATAACAATAGATTGGCCTTTATCAGCTTTTGTGGCAATACAATCGCTTTCTTTCAATTTGTCCTTTATACTCTCCAAAGTATTTTTAATGACTTTGTTTGGCAATTTGTTGGCATGTTTAATAATTTAATTAATTAATTAATTAATTAATTAATTTAATAGTTTAATTAATTTGTTTTTAATGTTTAAATATTTTGACGAATCTGCAAGATGAATTGACAAAAATGTATCCACGGACCTGAAGATAGAGCTTAAAAGCTCTGAAATGCGCATCGTCCTTTAGTGACTGTATCAGAACTGTTTTGACTGTATAAGGTACGTAACCTAGATAATACTTTGAATAACAGTTCAGGAGGCAAAATAATGAATAAAAGAAAAAGGGATGTTACAGATATGAGAAACCTTTTATTGTATTAAATATATAGTTGATTACATAACACAAGAGGTTCACAGTGTGGAAATTATCGTAGTTTGAAGACTGACAAAGTTGGACTATATTACAGAAGAGGAGATGATCGTTGTTCAAGACTTTTGTAATATATATACACTATACAGTATAACAAAAATTTCTTCTTACAAACTATTTTAACAGTTTCAACACGATTGAATTCAAATTGGAATAGTTTTATGAATACTGCTTCAACAATACAACAGTACAAAAAACCACTTGAATTAAGAAAAAAATGTTTTACCGCCAAATAAAAAAAAAATTAAATATTAGTGTATTCACCTGTCAGCAACCACATTCCACTGGTGTGACAGAGCTGTCCTCATCTCCACACTGTACCCGGTGATGACACAGCCTCCATCATAGGCGGGGCTGGACCAAGCCACGGTCACACAACCCGGCCCCGCGGCAGAGACACTGGGACGTGCAGCGGGGGCTTCTGGTGGACCTACAACACAGCGGGGCTTTGTATTACTAGCTGAGAACTGATTGATAAGTTTATATTGTGATCTTTTACTGTTCATAATTGGATTGTTGATTCAGTTGAATCCCCCAGTTAGCTAAACATATGATTACCCGTAAAAATGTTTAAAAAATAAAATCTGTTGGTTTATTTATTAATATGGCTTCATAAGGTGGCATGAGTGTAAATTTCAAATCAGCTTAAAATTGAGTGAGAAAATAATGAAGGTGGATAAGTGTTCGAAGGTTGTCAAAAGTAGTGTAAGGTCAGTATTGCCATGGTTAAAGCACAATGAGGTAAAGAAACAATCTCTTGGTGTTAAAATTTTGATAGCTACTTCATTGAAAATGATAAAATCGCTTAAGGCAAAAATGATTACTATTTGCTATCAAAGTTCAATAAAAATGCATTTTTCCAAAATTCAGTTTTTGAACCGATCAAGTTTTACAAGTTTTTGCTAACAAAATCAAAATAATCTTGAGATGGATTAAGTTGTCAAAATAAAAACCCATCCCATCCATTATACATTTTATATACAGTTACAATTAGAGTTGGTTCAACAACATTAATAAATAAATTTTGTAAATCATAAATTAATTACATGAAAAGGTTTTGTCATTTTTGTGATGGGCTGAAGAGTTTTCACTGAGCTAAGCTCGGCCCCCAGCAGCACAGGTGTTACTGTGAGGTCAACCAGACCTGACTGCATTATACAACAACGTACATATGGCAGTGGTTTAGACCAGGCTGGTGTCAGCTCATCTACCAGTACGTCTACCAGTCAGTACCAGTGTCTATGGGATGAATCTATAGCCTACCTCGGACCTCCCCTACAACACTACACAGCAGTACACACTGAGGGGTCAAGGATTAGAGGTTAAAAATATGCGGAAAAATGCCATTACTTAATCCATTGAGAAACCCATCAATTAGGCCTAATATTCTTATTATTACATAAAGGGACGCAACTGGATGTATTTGAACCAAAATGTGAGTGAAGACTGAGTGTGGAGTGGGATGCCATGACAAGCTTTGTAACAACCAATTTGTCAAAGTTCATAGATGTTGATAAAATTTAATGGATTTGTCAAGAAATTCATTATTCAAGATAGTTTTTCATTAATTTGACATACAGTGAATATGTTTGAAATAACAAATAATAACACTGATATGTATATTAAAAAAGATTTAGATTGGAAACTACCGTAAATCCATTATTTGAGTCTGTTAAATATAAACTAAACAACACTTACATTACTCTATATGGACTTCTGCTATGTATGTGTTCTGTGTAGGCATATTAAAGTTAAATATCAAAGGGAGAAAATGCAGTAAAATTTTAAATTATAAACAAAATCTTTTTCATTTTATAGGCCTAACTAAAAAAATTTTATTGATTGAAGTTGCTTAGGTCAAATAATTATAAAGTGATTCTAAAAAAAATAATAATTGCCGATGAATAAAACAATGATAACCCTTCTAGGATAAGATAGAATGTTAAGCTACATATTATATAAATGCTATAACTTAGGTCTATACATTGGTACACTCAGTGTGACAAAATTTTTTTGGTGTAAGTACAAAGTAAATGAAGTGTGGTGATGCATATCAAATGTTCCAAGTCTAAAAATTAGCTTCCCAAAAAGATATTTTATGTTTTTCAAAAATAACCATGCTTTTAAATTTAATACAGCAATTACTCAATTACCTGTATATGGATTTGCGGAAATAATGTATTTTTCGTGTTCTACATTAAATTTATTTGAACAAGAATAATAGGAAATGACAGAGGATCAGTTGTAAAAACTCCATTGCAAATAGCTTCAAAGATAAAAATTAAGATGTTTGATAAACATTTTAAAAACAATGGTCTATTGCATTTTTCACACCCTGTATACAAGAAAGTGTCGGAATATGTTAAATATTGCTCCATTTTATAAGCTTTCCAACCATATGCTACACCATTGAGCTTTATGTCTGCTTATGTAGCTTTAGTGGTTTGAAGACTACAAAGCATGGTGTCTTTAACATTTAAAACATAGAAAGTCGGCATATAAGCAAAAGTTGTATTTTTGTTTCAGCTTGAACAGTAAAAACAGTAAAAAAGATCCTTGTTTTCTGGCATTCAAACCACTAAAACAAAAACAAAATATATCTAAACCTCAATAGTGTAGCATATGGTTGGAAAGCTTATAAAATAGCGCAGTTTTTAACATATTCCGACACTTTCTTGTATACAGGGTGTGAAAAATGCAATAGACCATTGTTTTTAAAATGTTTATCAAACATCTTAATTTTTATCTTTGAAGCTATTTACAATGGAGTTTTTACAACTGATCCTCCGTCATTTTCTATTATTCTTGTTCAAATAAATTTAATGTAGAACACGAAAATGACATTATCTACTCAAATCCATATACAGGTAATTGAGAAATCGCTGTATTAAGTTTAAAAGCATGGTTATTTTTGAAAAACATAAAATATTTTTTTGGGAAGCTAATTTTTAGACTTGGAACATTTGATATGCATCATCACACTTCATTTACTTTGTACTTACACCAAAAAATTTGTGTCACACTGAGTACCAATCACCCTGTACATCCAAGTGACAAGTCTAAGATAAAGTAACAATTCTTTTCGTGTCTATAAAATAAGCAAGCTACAAGAACAGCTTGATAAAAAAAAACTAGAATTTCATCCAGATTCAATTGATAAACATTAGAAACAAGAAAATTCAGTTAATACAAGTTGTACATATTATCCAGTAAAAACATTGTACTGTAATTGTGTACAATCTACAATAACATTTTTGCTATTGTAAAGTGTAATTTGGTGTGAGAAAATTAGCACCATACTTCAAAAGTAGTCGCACTTAGAACATTTCCCCTCCCTGTCTTCAATGATGCAACAAACTCAACAATGAATGGAAACACGTCAGCGGTTGCTAGGTTACAACAATGACCGAAACCAGCTGTGAGTCATAATGACGTCATTCTTGTCATGATCAGCTGATCGTTTATCAGTCCAATCTGAGCCGGAACCGAACGTATAGTTCTTCTGTTTTGTTTCTAGTTATCTCTACGTTGTCGACGATTGCACAATAATGAATGATGAGGGCTGAGTGTAATAGGTTTCACAATAAAAAATATTGGGCTTGGGGAACTTATGGATTTTCGTGGGCTGAGTAAAAGATAAATGTTAGCATATCTTTTATCGATAGCGACGAATCAGTTTGTTTACAGATAAAGATAAACAGTAGTTAACCTTGACAACTGATTGCTTTGATTGCTTCACGAGTAATTTCCTAATAGGAAATTATTCCTAGGATATAAAAAATAATGCACTTGAAGAATATAAATTAAAGTAAAGTAAAGTAGATAGTTTTTTCCAGAACTTATATTTTTGTATCTGTACACTGAGACCATAGCCATAGAGTATATTATTCAGTTTCTAAATGTAATCTCTAATGTTGACATGATGACGTCATAACCGATAATCTTAAAATAATATTAAAGTTTAATCAAATATTTGATGTCACGACAAAACAATTGTATGTTACTGTTCCCCTTTACTAAGTCTAGTACCAAAGTTTGATTTCATAATTGATATGGTAAAAGATTCCCTTGCTTCCAAAAATAAAACAAAAGATTGTTTTTGTGTTAATTTGTTGTTAGTGAAAATGAATTCATCACCGATATTTTACATTCTAACTAAATGTAGGGCTGTTAATAAAGTGTTTAGTAGAGGTACAATATTAGCAACAAATAATTGGTTTATAGAAACATCTTTTACACACATAATTTCAGGAAAAATACATATTCACCGTTCTCTATTTTGTGTTGCGTAAGTTAATTATGTAGCGTATATTTTCGAACAATAACTGAGCTAAGACACAAGCAAGAGTCAAGAGATATTAATGTAACCGCAGAAACAATAGTTTATTTCTGTTGAATGTTGTAAGGCCCCGGCCACACGAGGCGGTTTAACCGCGCGAAGTTAAGCCACGCGAAGTTAAGGGCTTCGACAACACATTGAATCAAATGAGAGTGGCCACACGAGGCGAAGTTTAGCCGCATGTGCGGTTGAGCCGCAACATGTCGTCCCCCGACCGCGCGAAGTTAAGCCGCGTTGGAGGGGATGACACACGTACGTAGTCTTATGAGAGTGGCCACACGATACGGTTCGACCGCGCGGCAGCCGCGCTTATTGGAGATATTCTTCGGACATTTCCAGTGGGTTTTGAGTTTGTTTTGTGTATTTTTTACCGGTTGTGTGGTGTTCAAACAATGTTTGATACATATGAACTCCGAACTATGGTTTCGCATGTGCTCGTAAAAGGTTTGGAACACAAAAAATTGTTTTTTCCGTTATGAAGGGATGGACCCAATGATTTATGTTAACGTTCCAAATCACCACACGCTTTTAATGCACAAACTAACATAAGTGTTTCGCATATGACTAAAAAGAGTGAACTGAACTATGTTTTAATAGAGTACTGATACTGGGAAAACCCAACAGGAAGCGGTTCATCCGCCCCGTGTGGCCAGGTACTTCGCGCGGCTTAACTTCGCGCGAAGATAAGCCGCGCGGCTTAAATTCGCCTCGTGTGGCCGGGGCCTAACAACAAGTAATTTTCAATGAAAACTGTTCGCAGATATAAGGAAAACCCCAAAGCTAAGTGTAAATACAAATCTTGCGGGGATTACTGACAAGATATGTGCTGTGTGATTGTTATGATTGTTTCCTGGGGCCTCATGCAAGAAGGCTAGAATTACCATTTACTAAGCTGATAACGAAGCCTTTCTAGAATTTAAAAGTATCAGTTTTCTCTCACCCTTTTAGACACGTACACCATTTGTACAACTTACAACTCCAGCCCAAAATTATTATGTTTGTTGTCTCTATAACGTATAGCATACCTAATTTATCTCCATTCATACTTTGCTTAAAATACCTCCCTTCGTATGGTCGCCATTTCACTTTTCTGTTTATGACGGAAATTTAACCTAGAAACTACATAAGTTGAGCATGAGCGAAAACAATTTCAGATCTAATATGTGTATATTACTCGTTTTGTTATTATCAGTGGTTTTCGTGAATGGAGTAACCCAAATTTAACTCACAAATCAAGATTAAGATAACCCCACACATATTCTTTTACAACACTTCACATTAGAAAAAACAATTTTACATAGACAATTACTCATCAATTTACTAATTTGATGTTTATTTCCCATGTGATCCGATGGATGGTAACCAATTAGTCGGCTTAATCATTAATCACCACTAATAAATACAATTAAACCAGTCTCGCCGGTATCCGTTACCCAGACGGAAAACCCGCGGAGTCGCCTAGACACAGTTACGATCGTCTTGTCTTGTAGCGTCGTTAAAAACCTATCTAGTCACCGGTCATTCTGTCAGCTGAACTGATAAGGTTCTGGGAAAATATTGGATGGGACAAACCGGGGAAACCTTCATTGAGTTAAAACGGTGGCGCAATGTTTGTTTAGAGTTAGACTGACATCAAAGACCTAAGGATGTTTTGGTAGCTTTTTAACTTCTAACTATGAAATTTGGATTTCTTAGATTTTATAAAATCACAAAATGTGAAAACTACTACTTTACTAATAAAGCATAGGTTCTTCAGAGTTAGTGATATATAGCAGAATTTTTTAAGCTCATTCCTCGTTCTTCTAAAAATAAAACAACAACAAAATCATGTCTATTTATTGCATACATTGGTGAACTAGTACAACAACAATAAAATAAAACATAAACAATAAAATACAAAATTAAACAACTATTTCGAGGGTCATAATTATTTCTATTCCTTCGGACCTTACGATGTTTATTGTAAGGGTTTTTTTAACGCAACCCAAATCATAAATACAGAGATTTCACGGACAAAACAAGTTCACATGTTGGTAAACCTGCTTCCCTTTAGGTTCATTCATCTTATATCCGTTTATGCCAAGAAATGTGTGTAGTTATGTTTTATGCGATATTCCAGTACACCTACTAAACCAACTAGGCATACAGGTTTAAAAACTGTAAAGATAATAAATCATATTATTTTTCCAAATGTATCATCATACGTTTATTGCGTTTGAGAGAAAAACCTGTAGAATCGTATTCCCAATAGCCTAGATTCCCTCTAACACTAAACAGTGTAGAAAACCATGATACAACTTATACCAGCAAATAGATAATGAAGTTAGCTTATAAGCTTTTTGTATTCAAAAATATACGTGTAATTTACGTAATTATAACGTAAATACGTAAAACGTAATACGTAAAAATATACGTGTAATTTGGGTTGCGTTAACAACACACTGTATTTAAAGGAGCTATCGGATGCCTAAGATTATTCCGATGCATTACCAATTGACCGACTTTTCACTTGCTCGGTGAGTCAGTTAACCGACGGCATGGCTATCAAAGAGGATGTTTACGAAAACAAAATAAGCTTATTTAAAACGTCAACAATGTTAAGGAAGTCAAGTCGTGGATTATAAACTACTTCGATACGCATTGTGTTCTTATCGTATGAGAAACCCAAGGATTGTTGCGTGTCTTCAACGAAACGCTTTCCTTGTTAAACTCATCTCAAGGACAAGCCGAAAGAACTACAATTAAAACGTCCGCCGGTAAAAAGTAGCGCCTCATTAATTGATCGAAATTTGTTAACCTGAATCACTTCGGCTGTGTAAATTGAATGAATCTGTTTTAGCACTCTCTAGTCTCTATACTGTAACTGGGTTAGGCCTATATCTTGTCTTGGTAAGCAGACTACACATTACAAACTAACCTATCAATAAAAGATCGTTATTTTTAATACTGTATGTATTATAAAGCATGTCGGAGAAAAGTGAAACAGCCTATCACAGGATATAGCACGCTTTAGTAAAATAAATTATAAAATGTCAGTAAAAGGTTAAGAAAAAAAAACATAGTATGCAATAGTGTTACTGACTAAAATAAAATGTATTAATAGTTTTGTCGGTGGAATGTATAAACAATTTTAGGAAAAAATTCGCCCGTTCAAACGTAACCCGTATTAACAAGTTTAAATATTTTTTTAAACCTTTCGAGGGAAAGAAAAATCCCTATTTTGGCTACAAACCCCTGTTATCACAACGCAATCATTTTGTGGACAATGGTAAGCACATGATGAGAATCAGAAATGATTTTAACTTCATCAAATAACAATTTTAAATCAGGACACCATAAAAAGTGTGATTTCACCATGACACTAAATTTACTGTAGGTGAAAAACGAATGACAATGAAGGGGAAAGTAAAATTTGACATCGTGCATGCCCCTTCGTCCCAATTTTTTGTGGAGCCAGCTAAGAGCTAAGTGGGTATTGTGTTGTACGCCGGAAGAGAGCACGATCAAACAACACTATTTACTTATCCTGGCAATCGACCGAACTATGGCTACACTGCTACACTTCCCTCTCAACCTAGATAAAAAATATATACCCTTCTACGACACCGACACGGATGATAGTTTTCTTACTAGAAACGCCATCGGAGTTTTTTTCTAATCGGTTCTCGCAATAGATTTTTGTTTCTATAACTAAAACAGATAATGTGTCAAGTGTTAATTTTCAGATAATTAATGATTATGGATTTACATCGGGAATGAATTCAAAAGTGTAAAACCGATCACTTTGATAACCGTAGTACTTGCCGTCGTTATATATCTATCACAAGTGATAAGTGCGCGTCTTTTTTCTATCACCGGTGATAAGCACTTGTTCTTATCGGGAGATAAGCCGATCTATTAGATATCCGCGTTATACGAGTACAGTACATCTATATCACAGTAGACACTCGAAAAATGTTCTTTAAGAAAACATTTTTTAGATACTAACCAAAGGTACAACAAGTAAATGTTGTATTTTAGCACAGAACAGTTAAGATAGTTACACTTAATTTCACCCTAGATGAGTCAATTTTAATTTTTTACAGAATACTTTTTGTTGGTAGAAATTACTGTATATGTGACGGAGTAGACTTCAGTTACGTGTCAAATTATCGAGGTCGGCTCGTGTTGGAAAAAAACACATCAGTGAAACTAACCGGCTAAATAAACACAACACAGGCACGTCAAAATAAACATAACACAGACAAGCGTGACATTTGATCAAATATCTGACTCATCATCATCTACGGATATCATCGCCATAGCTAAATCAAGTATTTCGGAAATTAGTATTTTTTAAACGATCATTTAACTGCGTCTGACATAAAGAGCAGAAAAAAATTAAGAACTTATTTCTGTAATTGCTTTGTCCTTTTTCCATTAAAAACACTTTCTAAGAAATGAATTTTACCCTTTGATGCAACAAGCCCATTAAAAATGACATTATCTCCTCCATTTATAACTAAAAATTTGCTGCTGCAAGGAACACAACTAAATTTATTTTGTTTCAATTTTAAAACCCTGCAAAAAGTCTCGATTTCTGAACAATATTGTTGACATGAATATAAAATATAATTGATGTCCCAAACGAGAAACTTAATAGTACATAAATCAATTAAGTTAACACAAAATAACAAAACATTTTTTTCATCTTTTGATTTTAGCTTATTTCTCATTATTGGGAATAATTATTAAGCTATTACTGTATAGTTCTGTGGTAAGACCTGGTCCTGGTAAGCAATGATTTACTTATTAATTTCGATGACCCCTGAGGCAATAAACACCATCCTCAAATTGACATATACATAGTATGTCATGTCAGTATGTGTGTTCTTATAAATCATCCGATTTTTATGATATTTGGTACAAAACTGTTTAAACCTTTTGAACCAGCATGATCAGACTACGGGACCGGGGTTTTATGAAGGTAAAAATATCGGTTACTTTTTACACTCAAAACATACAAGTGCTTCAATTAATTTTTTTATTATCAATTACCATTTTTTTATTATAAAATAATTAATGGTTTCCTACAAAAAAAACTTTTAAAAACTGTTAACTTAATGTACATTTTCATGTTATTCTTGAGCAGAATCTTATATACGGTATTAAAAAACTTTTGCAAAACTTAGATAGCCTGACCATACTACTAGACTGAATTACACGCGGTTGGTACCAAATGAAAGATCCTGTAGATGTGGTGAATCCCTTTATAAATTAAAATAGGCTAAAAAATAAGCACAAAAATGAATTTGAAATAAAAAATGACGGGCCTTATGGGTTGCCATGGTGGTGACAAAATAACAACAAAATATTAACAGAAAAGCCAAACAAATTCCAATCGCATGTTTTATTTACAGTGTGGGGTGAAAAGAAAATAGAGAAGTCTGCAGATTAAATATTTTTGGTTTTTGGGGTTTTCGACCATGGGGCGACCTTTAGGAACCAATATAAAAATAAACTTTTCTTATGGAGATTTAACATGGGGCTAATTTTTGGCTCACGACAACCACCCTGACCATACTACTACTGGACCGATTTACACAAGGGGTGGACCAAAAGAAAGGTTATCGGTCCTATATGTGCAGGTTTTATTTGTATTTTGAGAATATTTATGTTAATTGGTTCAAAAATGGAAGCATTTTTATTGAAAATCTTTTTTCTCAGCTCCTGTGTATCGCAGGAAAAATGTATGAATACTGTTAGAAATATATTTAACAGTAGATGTGCCTAATCCCTTTATAAATTGAAGAAAAGCTAAAAAAAGCACAACAAATAAATTTTAAATTTTAAAAAAATAACATGGGCCTTATGGGTTGCCATGTTGGTGACGAAACAGAAAATCAAAACAAAAATGGAATAAATTCCAATCACGTGTTTTTTTTTTACACCGTGGGGTTAAAATAGAGAAGTTTGCACAATTTATACTTTTTGTTGAGTTTTCCCCACGGGGCAAACTCTAGTATGCTTTCTTTCATGTATTTTGATCAGATTTGGCTAATGTAATTATTTCATACTAAGCTATTAACATTTTATTTTTTAAAGTCACTTTTTATTACCATCCCTGTAACAGCAAACTTTAAATAGGGAATACATTCGACATATTTTAGGACTTATTTAGAGCAAATCTGATAAGGAAAATGAAAATTATTTGCTTGGACTCAGGTTTGCTGTGGTATATGAACTCATTACACTTACTTATTTATTTCTTGTAACATATTTTTTACATTGAAAAATATAAACAAAATACTTTTTTGAAAAAATTAATAAGGAAAAATATGAGTACCCGGTATCATGAAACAATACAATACTTATCACAAACCATTATATACACACTAAAGTAAATTTTCACTGAACTAAAGAAAAAAAGAATAGTTGAATAACATAATTTTAATCTACAACTAGTGAGACATTGTATTAGAATTATTTGTGATAAATTTGCTTAAAACAAAATGGAATTAAAAATTTATTAATGAATATTGCACTTTAATACCTATATAACGAAGTTGAGGTCCCATGTTAAATTATCCAAAAAATAAATTACACAGACTAACACATTACTGTTTCAAGCACAAGCTACAACAGTTCACTGAACAATGTATGACACTCGAGCTCACTCACAGACTCACTGATCACTGACTAGTGACTGACTGGTTGGAGAAGAGAGCCAGTGATCATCCTAGACACTAGACAGGTGTTCCGACAAAGTAGGGGGGGGGGGGGTAGAGGGGGACTTATCATTTGACTATCTCTGCTTCTCCAGCCACATTCCTAGACCTGACCAAGATGCTACATGGGCATGGAGGCTAGACAACATTTACTGCAGTGGGGATAAAAATATCTGATGGCAGCATTTTGATGTTTGTAATACACATTAGCATAAAGGGGATTAAGAAGTGTCATGGAAATACATGTATGTCAGTGAAAAAATATAGCACCTTGAAAGATATAATATTGTTGTCTGATTTGCATTGAGATTGTTTGACTAACAAAATATGATTTACTTGAGTGAAACCACGTTTTCATTTTTTCTGGGATATTTTAAATAAAGGTATTTTTAATTTTTTGAAAGAGAGTTATCTTTAAATTTTGGTAGTATAAAAATCTTCTTTATAATCATAGGACAGTGATCAATAGAATGTTTGGTAAATTGAAATTTGGTAAATTGAAAACTCAATGTCCAAGCAATAATATTTAACAAAAGATTTAAGCAAGAAAATGCTTAGCTTCTGATGGAGTTTTATATTTTCCTAGCAAAAAATCTAAATATCCAACGAAAACAAAAAGAAAATAGGTCATATATAACAGAGCATAAACCAGCCAGAAATATTAAATCATATGGTGTATTAGATTATTAATATTCCAAAAAGAATAAACTATGCTAAAATGGAAAATGCAGAATATTCCATGTATCATCTTTTTACACTAGCTATCTAAACTAGTAAATCAAATATGGTTTGGTTAATTTAAAGGCCCTAAACTCAGAAGTGGCTTTCTTTAGACTAGAAGCTAATTCAAAATCTAGCATGATACAAAATTAATTAGGGATGGACGGGTCCCGAAATTTCGGGAATTTTTCGGGAAAAAAATATTCCCGATTATCGGGACGGGATTACATTTGACTCGGGAATTTTTCGGGACGGGATTTGGTCCGATCGTCGGCGATTTTTCCGCTTCGCGAGTGCCGATAACGCCGTTATTGCGAGCGGTAGGTCCGCGAACGCAGGAGACGAAGTCATACCGACGATCGCGCCGTGACCGCGAGTCATGAGATCGCGCCGTGACCGCGGAGTCATGCTGACGATCGAGCCGTGATCGCGAGTCATACCGACGATCGCGCCGTGACCGCAAGTCATACCGACGATCATGCCGTGACCGCGAGTCATGACGATGATCGCGCCGTGACCGCGGAGTCATACTGACGATCGAGCCGTGATCGCGAGTCATACCGACGATCGCGCCGTGACCGCGAGTCATACCGACGATAACCCCGTGACCGCGGAGTCATACCGACGTTCGCGCCGTGACCGCGAGTCATACCGACGATAGCGCTGTGACCGCGAGTCATACCGACGATCGCGCCGTGACCGCGAGTCATGGCGACGAAAGCGCCGTGACCGCGGAGTCATGCTGACGATCGAGCCGTGTTCGCGAGTCATACCGACGATCATGCCGTGACCGCGAGTCATACCGACGATAACCCCGTGACCGCGGAGTCATACCGACGATCGCGCCGTGACCGCGAGTCATACCGACGATAACCCCGTGACCGCGGAGTCATACCTAAGTTCGCGCCGTGACCGCGAGTCATACCGACGATAGCGCTGTGACCGCGAGTCATACCGACGATCGCGCCGTGACCGCGAGTCATGGCGACGAAAGCGCCGTGACCGCGGAGTCATGCTGACGATCGAGCCGTGTTCGCATACCGACGATCATGCCGTGACCGCGAGTCATACCGACGATAACCCCGTGACCGCGGAGTCATACCGACGATCGCGCCGTGACCGCGGAGTCCTACCGACGATCGCGCCGTGACCGCGAGTCATGACGACGATCGCGTCGTGACCGCGAGTCATACCGACGATCGCGCCGTGATCGCGAGTCATGACGACGATCTCGCCGTGACCGTGAGTCATACAGACGATCACCCCGTGACCCGCGAGTCACAAGTTACTATAGGTACCTGTAAATTGTTACCCATTTTTTGGTTTTTATAGATCAGTGCCACAAATGGTAAAAATTGATTTCGTATGTCTTTTTTTGGTAACTGCAATACAGTACTTTCTTTTTATGCACAGAAAAAAATCCCGTCCCGTCCCGTCCCGAAAATTGGGAAGGAAATAAAAATCCCGTCCCGTCCCGTCCCGAACTAAAAATTCAATCCCGTCCATCCCTAAAATTAATTATATATTTTGGGTTTCTTTGGATACCAACTCAAGCCATAAATTTCATTTTTGAACTGCAAATACAGCCATGATGTGTAATAGAAGTCTTATAACAAAACTAGCTCTATTATCAGGCAGCAACAAACTGTTCAAGGATGTATGAAAATAAGGCATTTGCAACAGCAATACCATAGCAATTTTCTTAAGGGTCACGAAAACAACCCCTCTAAGCTGTTTTTCAACTATCTGCAAGCTTTCTCCGTGGATTTTTATTTGCCCATATGAGTGAGTTGGTGGAAAAACTTTTCAGAAAGTATGGTAGAAAAGGGACAACCATTTACCAGACTTTCTACAGCATCAACAATGCAATCACCCATCTCATCCATGATTGGCCAGCAGCATCATACTGCTGATAATCACAATCTCAGAAACCATAACTACCTAACATAAGGACTTACTAATGACTGTCCCGAGTATAAACTTTGCCAAAAGACAAGAATATTTGTCCAGGATAGTGGAAGACTTGAGGGGAAGAAAGCAATTTTTGTTAGAAGCAACCAGAAAACAAATTAGATTCTTTCATTGAATAAAAGATCCTGGACCTATTAAAATCAACAGTCTGAACGATTGCTAACGTTTAAAGATACTTCACTGTAGAATGGGAGTTGCTGGTCATCAATTTGATAAGTTCCTTTGTTTTACCTTTTTATTTAGGTAGGCTATCTTATTTTTTTTGATTTTGGAATAGATAGTGAATTTTTGTGTTGAGGTGAATTGAGCTCAAGAATAAGAACTTTCAGCGATTCAAAAACGATTCATATCGATAAATGGTCTTGTTTGATGCTTAGGAAAAATGTATTTGATGAAAAAAATCCTTTATAGTCTGATGTCGAAAGTCAAGGAAATGCTATTTGGAGATGCTAAGTAAATGTTAAACCAATACCCAATACCAATCTTAAAGTCAGTCGCCATAAATATAACAAAAACCCCACTTGGTGTAGGGTGGGTTTCTCACCCTACTTACAAAGCAGGTATAGTACAATTTAATAAATAAACCTAGTTAAGTATGTGATATATACCTGCATAAGTTCAAGCAAAAACTTTAAACCAAATAATTTATAATTTACAAATAACTTATTGATTGGTTGGTGTAGATGTAGAGCATTAATTTAAGTTTGAAAGTTTAGAGGGGAAGGCTATACTGTAGTTGTATGAAACTGCTTCAAAGAAGCAGCTGTTGAAGAATGAAAACTTACACTTTTGAAAGGAATAGCATCGCATCTGACTATAGTAGTCATCAAAGGAACTATGCAAGCAGAAATGTAACACTGGAGTATTTACCCCTGCCTGAACTCAGAGGTTCCAGTGCTATTACCAACAACAATAGTTGTCACGAATACACTGCTGTATCGAAAAAGTTCCAGCAGTCTTAGGTCAGTCACAAGCATCAGCATCGAAGCATTATGTGTCTAAAAGTGATGTTTGGTTGGATGGTGAACACCCTCAATAATTCTACTTATTTGTTTTGAAAATTTTCAAGAGATCCTTAATCTACTTTGGCATTCAGTCTGATACTTACTCAATTTGTTTGAACAAGTGTTGTTAGAAAAATATAACGACAGTCAACAAATAAATAAATATTTATACAAATAATATTGATATATTAAATCTTCTAAGCTATCATGTTTAAAATTGTAAATTTATAGCTAAAATAAAATAACTTCAAAAGGACTAAGAGAACTTAGTTAATTTTTGGGTTAACTTAGTAAAGGCTAGGTTAAATGAAACCTCCCACAAATGAGTGATTTTCATTCACAGAAGGAATAAGAACTAGAAATGAATAGTAGTTTGTTTCTTAATACAGTGTTTCTTAATAAATGTTTCTAAACAGGACTTAGGTATCCTAGATCATTATGCTTTTAATAAAAGGTCCTTACTGAAGAACTTACGTTAGTAGTAGTTAGTAAAAAACTATCAACTCATTACTTATCCTCGCCTTAAAATAACTCATTCAAAACAACTGTTGGCATCGTATTATCTATTGTAATCTGGGCAAATTTAACTGAGAAATGACTGGGTGTCATGTATCTATGGAGTGGAGACCCGCTAAGCTAGAAATCATTTGGTTTCTGCAAGAAGTATTGGTCAATCTGAATTCAGCAATAATGAGGATGAATTATAGATCATATTGACACTTCATCTTCATGTCCAATTCATCCAATTGAATAATATATGCAATAAAATCCTCTAGGATTGTAGTCCCACATTCTAACTAATGACCACACTCCATGCTGATGGGATGTTCTGAATGCACTCACCCTCCACGGCTACAGAGGCGAAGTGGCAGTCTGCGCCATGAATGTTCTCTACGCTGACGACGTACTTGCCACTGTCATCTGCGTCTATGGCGGAGATGGTAAGACAGGATACCCCGTCTCTTGAAGTTATCTGCACCCGACCTTCGGAGCTCAGCTCTCGGCCCTGGCACAAACATAAAGGGAGGTTAGTGAACAAGTTAATTTGTAATCCATCTACAGTCTAATTTAAAACAAATATGTATTTACCATAAAGATAAATTATTAATGATTTGGGTTTACTGCCAATCAATTTTAAATCCTCATATAAATCTACCAAGGACATATAAGAGTTCAACACCAGTTTCGGATGTAACTCATTGCTAAATATGCAACATTGACAAGTAGCTGCATATTACACATCATGTTTTGGTTTTAAATAATTTTCTTCAACTGAAAAAAATTAAAGAAGATGGAATGGATACTATAAAACTTTAAAATTTTTTTTTTCTCCTAGGACGCTATGCACGAGTCTGGGATTGTTTTTCACATTACTTCAGGCTAGACCTAGGGGTTGCGGGCGTTGCGGCATTATCACTTAGATAAAATCCATTGGTGACTTGGTGGGGATCAAACCCGGGACCTCAGGGACTAAAGTCCCACACTCTAACCACTACACCAGCTCGCTCCCCACTACACTAACTTAGGCCTACCCAAGAAAGAAAGTTCCCAGCAATAACATAATAAAGGACGATTCATTCTACTACTTCTTTTAGAAGAAACCCTCTTAAAGGGCAAAGATCAAATTAATCGTGATGTTGCCAACAAGCCAATTTGTTGTGATGTGTTTGTGTGATGTTTGTTGTGAATAAATGCGGACTGTCAAAATAAGTTAGTAGAAAAGAGTTCAAATAAAATCAACTTTTGCGTGTTCTCAAATCTGTGACTCTTTTTATGGGTACTAGTTAGTTGTATAGCTATCCTTTCTTTCTTAATTCCTTACCCAAGTGTTGTAAAAATAACAATTGATTTTATTAAATTTGCACTATGAATAAAAAATCAAAAACTTATTACTCAGTGATTTCAACGTCACAACACTATAGATATTAAATGAATATTAACTGTTACCGTTTTTTTAAAGTTAATTAGAGAAGCTAAAAAATATTGGGATGTACAACACTGTCTGCTTACCGCCTTAAGCCAGCGCACAGAAGGTTCAGGATCACCGCGGTACGTCGCCTTGAGCAGCACTCGGTCGCCCCGCATGGCTGTGGTGTCGCTGGGGCCCCGCAGCAGCTCAGCGGGGGCCCCTGGAGACGGGTCCAGCCCCAGCGTGGTGTCGCACGACACTGTGGTCGGAGGAACTCCAGGAGAGCACACTCTGGCCGTGCATGTCACAGCTCCCATGTCACAAGTGTGGACCTCCCCTACGTGCAGCATACTGCAGTCATCCTCTGTTGTAACCTGGTGTAAACAAAACAAAAACAGTTTTAAAATTAATAAATGCGGACTGTCAAAATAAGTTAATAGGGAGTCCACTCTGGCACGAGAGATAAAAAAAAAAAAAAAAAAAAAAAAAACAATATTCACTGAGAGCATTTTTAGCCAAAAAGGTTTAAGTTGGAATGAGAGGTGTTTTCAAGTCCAAGTCGAGATCCAATTCAAACCTTCCTGGCTTTGAAATGTATGAACATATTTAAAACAAATTTAAAAACTTTATATTTAGCTTCCATATACAAAACTATCAAAATTTCACACAAAAAAACATTTCATCACCTTCCCCTGTAGCAGAAAACCAAAGTAATTGTTAAACTAATGTTATTTAATAGAGAATAAAATCTGGCATTTTTTAGGAGATGTTTAAGTGCAAAATACAATCAGGCTAAAATAAATTCACTTAGTCGGCAGCACTACTCCTGCAGGGGGGGGGGTATAATTTAAAAATTATTAATAAACTATTATTTTTAAAATCATTTTCATTAGAAAATTTATGGTTACACAGGTAAGCAAGTGATTTAAATAAAAATAATTGATCGATAAAACTATACACTTTTAAATACAAGTCAACTAACCGTAAACCTGTCGTCGCTGTTGACACTTCGGCCGTTAACCGTCCAACTGAAAGAAGTATGAGACAAGGGTCGGCTCTGTAACCGAGCACAGAAACTAGCCTTCCCTCTCAGTCTTGCCAATACGGGGCTTGGTGTTTTGGTGAATACAATCTCCGGCTCACTGCTACCACCCTCGCCACCACTCAGGTCTGGTAACGAGAAAAAGAAAAAAGTCAGAACGACATCACTTGAAATTCACAAACGACAATAATATTAAATCTTGATATACTTATAAGTGATATTTTTTGTGCATGACTTATAAACTACATTACATAATGAAAATTTAGAAATTAGCCAAATGAAATATTTCAATCCCCTACCACGGACATTGTTATAGTTCGGCCGCTTAGAAAGCGACCTCCTCTAACATTGGTTTAGCATTAGCACGCAGGTCGTTTTCTATGCGGCCGAACTATAGTAGGAAAATTCAGTATATTCACTGGCAAACTATTTTGTAACCACATGTTTCTATGGAGTGAGAAATTCTTTACTTAATTAGCTTTAGTAAGAAAGTAATAAACTACTTTATGGTTTGTAGTGGTGGGGGTTCTACAATTTTTATAAAAGTTATTCCCTTCTTCTGAAGTTTGCCAAGGGGTCTATCTACAAGAATAATTGTATAATTTACTTACTATTTCATAAAATTCACATTAGCAGTTACACATTGATAATAAACATCAAAACATGCTAAGTTATGTTTAACGTATCATCATAACAGCAGTTTTTAGAAATTTAAGAATTGTTGTGGTAAGCCCCCAACATTATTTGATTATGAAATTCAGAAACTAAGTATGGTATTTAGTGTAAAAAATGCCTTACATTTTATTTGTTAAAGAAATATTTTTAAAAGCTTATATACGAGTAACGAGTAACCGAGTATTTTTTAAGTATCTTAGGTTATCAAAAGTTACAGATAGATGGGCTCTTATAAACAAATGTGCTAATACTAATAGTTTATATTTTTTTCATTTATGAAACTTGTTTAATGTTTACTAATACCAATAATCAGATAGAAAATTTTTTTAACTTTTGTTTACACAAATATGACCATTAAACATTTAATATTGCCTATTATGATTATATTAAATTATATTAATAATTACTTTTACACTATCCCATTTTAGCGAATTTCCCTATAGGGAAGTAGCTATTACCGTAGGTGGCACGGTAAGACCTAGACCCGGGACCGATTTACTTTTTCATTTTGATGTCCCCAGAGGCCAAAAACACCATTCATTCAAATTTTTATATATGTATATATATATATATAGATATATCTAATATATAAAATTCTCGTGTCACAGTGTTTGTCTGCAAACTCCTCCGGAACGACTTCACCGATCGTTATGAAATTTGGTGTGTAAATTCTGTAGGTATGCGAATCGGACGTAAACTATTTCCCGTTTCGAAATTCTTAAAATGGCTCCGCCCCAGTGGCTCTGGAGTTTCCCATGTTAACCTTATGAGAAATGGAATTAATGAATCTTAACAGCTGTTTCAATTAAACAAGTTGGTTCTGTTCTATGATGTTCAATAGCATTAAAGTTACAAGGATTACCAACAGGGTGCAGCACTATTATTTCTTTTACATATATGACAACAGCTAATTTGCAACCAAAAGGTGAGTGAGCGTAGCGAACGAACTTCAACCTGGAGGCGAGTTAGCGTAGCGAACGAGCTAACCTGAAGGCAAGTGAGCGCAGCGAACGAGCTCCAACCTAAAGGTGAGTGAGCGTAGCGAACGAGCTCCAACCCAAAGGTGAGTGAGCGTAGCGAACGAACTTCAACCAGGACGTGATTGAGCGATGCGAACGAGATCATCTTGAAAATTAAACGTAACGGTACTTTCTTTCCATCGGTCTGTCTTAGGGGAAACCTATAACTTAGGCAATACGAAGTTCGCCGGGTCAGCTAGTATATATATATATATGTGTTCGTTAGCACGATAACTCGAGCAAAAATGATCCAATTTTGATTAAATTTGGTATAAACGTGTAAACCTATATTCATTCAGCGAATTATATTATTAGCGAATTTCCCTATAGGGAAGTAGCTATTACCGTAGGTGGCACGGTAAGACCTACACCCGGGACCGATTTACTTTTTCATTTTGATGTCCCCAGAGGCCAAAAACACTATTCGTTCAAATTTTTATATATGTATACTAGCTGACCCGGCGAACTTCGTATCGCCTAAGTTATAGGTTTCCCCTAAGACAGACCGATGGAAAGAAAGTACCGTTACGTTTAATTTTCAAGATGATCTCGTTCGCATCGCTCAATCACGTCCTGGTTGAAGTTCGTTCGCTACGCTCACTCACCTTTGGGTTGGAGCTCGTTCGCTGCGCTCACTTGCCTTTAGGTTGGAGCTCGTTCGCTACGCTAACTCGCCTCCAGGTTAGCTCGTTCGCTACGCTCACTCGCCTCCAGGTTGAAGTTCGTTCGCTATGCTCACTCACCTTTTGGTTGCAAATTAGCTGTTGTCATAAATGTAAAAGAAATAATAGTGCTGCACCCTGTTGGTAATCCTTGTAACTTTAATGCTATTGAACATCATAGAACAGAACCAACTTGTTTAATTGAAACAGCTGTTAAGATTCATTAATTCCATTTCTCATAAGGTTAACATGGCAAACTCCAGAGCCACTGGGGCGGAGCCCTTTTAAGAATTTCGAAACGGGAAATAGTTTACGTCCGATTCGCATACCTACAGAATTTACACACCAAATTTCATAACGATCGGTGAAGTCGTTCCGGAGGAGTTTGCAGACAAACACTGTGACACGAGAATTTTATATATTAGATATATATAGACTTATATATATATATATACAGGGTGTTTTTTTAAAAACTTGCATCTTTATTTTTGTAAAAACCGCAATAGATAGAAATATGCGGTTTGCGGGAATCATCTATTGACGTAGGGGGACCAATTGTTTTGAATTCAACGTTACATTCACATTCCCCCCCTTTCCCCCCCTGCCCCCAACTTATTTTTTTTAAATAGCAAGGTACCCCTTGTGACATATCAAATAAAAGAGCATAAAAAAAGAAAATGTTTGATGAAAAAAAATTGAAAATCGGTTCATAAATTTGTGAGATATTCCCCCCCTCACCCCCCCGGAACTTAATTTTTTTTTAATAGCAAAGTACCCCTTGTGACATATCAAATGAAAGAGCATGAAAAAAGAAAATTTTTGGTGAAAAAAAATTTAAAATCGGCTCATGAATTTGTGAGATAATCACCCCCTTTCCCCTACCCATAACTTGTTTTTTAATAGCAAGGTACCCGCCCTTGTGACATATCAAATGAAAAATAAATTTCGCCAAAATTTTTCTTTTTTCATGCTCTTTCATTTGATATGTCACAAGGGGTACTTTGCTATTAAAAAAAAATTAAGTTCAAGGGGGGTGAGGGGGGGAATATCTCACAAATTTATGAACCGATTTTCAATTTTTTTTCATCAAACATTTTCTTTTTTCATGCTCTTTTATTTGATATGTCACAAGGGGTACCTTGCTATTTTAAAAAATTAAGTTGGGGGCAGGGGGGGAAAGGGGGGGAATGTGAATGTAACGTTGAATTCAAAACAATTGGTCCCCCTACGTCAATAGATGATTCCCGCAAACTGCATCTTTCTATCTATTGCGGTTTTTACATAAATATAGATGCAAGTTTAAAAAAAAACACCCTGTATATATATATATATATATATACGTCCGTGAACGCGATAACTTGAGTAATTTTTGTCCGATTTTGATGAAATTTGGTTTAAAGGTGTAAAGCGGAATAAACTTGAATGAGTTCGCGAACCAGCACGATCGGACCATGGGAACGGGGCTTTACGGGGGGTTTTATGGGGTAAAAATTGGGTTTTCTCACTTTTGACCCTCAAAACACAAAATTTCCCGATTTCTCTTTAGACCTTTTTAAAGAGCTTAAAAAAACTAATAATTTAGTATATAAAAGTATTTTTGTTCGATTATTAGTAACGGAGAAAATTAAAAAAATTGTAAATTTAAAATTCCCATGTTAACCTTATGGAGAATATTGTCAAATGTTGTAGTTTGCTTGTTTATGGATATATTTTGATCAAACTTGGCAAATTTATTTATTTTGTACTAAGCTATCAATATTTTACTCAAAAACACACTTTATTAGTTTCCTTGTAGCAGCAAACCTAGGTACTCGTTAAACCTAATGTTATTAAAATATATTTAACTGAAAATCAATTCAGACAAATGGAAATTCGCTTAGTCGGCAGGTTTGCTGCGGCGGGGGTATTTAATACAATAATCTAGATACATTCTAAAAGCAAATACACCAACCGTACCATTGACTATGAGGTGACCCGAGGTAATGGCGTCTCCGTGATTGTTGAAAGCCTCACAGTTGTATATCCCTCCGTCGGCCACAAACACATCGGCGATGCGGAGACCGAACCTGCCATCTCCGTAGTCGACATGGCGTAGGTCAGGACAATCTGGCACCTCCACACCGTCCTTCACCCAGACCACCTCCAGGGGGCTGCTACCTGCCAGGGGGGAGAACAAACATGTTACAGGAACACAAGATCATATTTTTGGAGGAAATACACTATTATACAATATACAACATATATACAGTAGAGCCCTGTTATCCTAAAGTGGATCAACCAACTCATTGAAGCATCTGAGGTTGAAATCTCTTAGAACATCTTAGTAGCTGTGGCTGTTTCTTTTTTCCAAAGTGAGGGTTTGGGGTACATCCTTAGGTACTTTAAAATTGTATTTAATTTGTTTTTCTGTATCACCACTTGACTCAGTCCACCAACCTTAAGCTCTTGGAAAATCATAAAGGTTTAATATTTTTTTTATTTCCTTTGGCCTCATAGTCACATTTTCCTGTAATCCTAATCTTCTCTAGTCTAGAAGCTGAATTACCCAGCCACAAGTTTTTAGAAGATTTTTCCTCCATTGCACCAATTGTTACTGCTTGCTTTTGATTTTGATTGTAAATATCGGAGTTTGTTTTATTTCTTCTTTAAAATTATATTCCAAACTTATTATAGAATGTTGTATGGCTGTTAACAAGTTGGTTTGTCATCCTTTACTCTTACTCTTATTACCCTGAGCATTTAGAGAAAGAAGTTATTCCTCACAAACTAACTGTATCGTCTTCTTACAATCCTGTGCATCAACTTTCACTTTCATTGACTTTTAAAATTTTCTTGTCTTTGGATACTTTATAATTTCTCTCTCCTGTGTGCATCCAGATAGGTTGCTTCCATCTGAGTTTGCCATTCACGTTTGTTACACTACAAGTTTGTATGTTTTCTGCCAGCTCACCTTGAAGTCGCACTTGCAGCTCAAAGGGCTGTCCCTCAGCTGCTGTCTGTTCTGGAGGCAGACCCTGCAGGAACACTGGAGGCTGCAGATCTGCATCACTAGGGTCTGACGTCTGCAGTACTCTAAGCTCTGCAGAACACTGAGTTGTGCCGACAGCGTTCTCTGCCACACACGTGTACACTCCTGCAACACCACACAATGAAAATAGGAGCAGGATGAAGTGTGTGACAATAAAACTGCAAAATGTTCGTAATGCAACAATAAGACAGTCCTAAAATAGTATATTACGTTACTAGTTCTGAAAATAAGTAGTTACCGGACAAGAGACGTACGATAGTTTACGCCATACTACTAAATGTTTCTTTTACAAATCCTTTTATATTACCACCAACTAAAGGACTAAAAATCAAACTAAAGGACTAAATGTAAATATCACTAGTCATAACCTCTAAGAGAGGTTTTTTTTTTTTACAACCACTCATTGCCTTCTTAACCTTCTTAGGTTTGAGTGGCCAAGGAGGTAAGGTGGTAACCACTCATTGCCACCCAAATACAGTATAATCAGTTAATCACTAATCAGTTGATTGGTGTCTGGTAAAACTCATTACAGTACAGTAGAACGTAATGAAAACCCATTTGATTAACCTGGTGGCAAACAGCTGTTTTCTGGACTACATCCTTGACTCAAAATAGTATAGCGTGGCGTGAAGATATTTTTAAAAGAGACTGTAGGTGAAAGCTTACAATTAATTCAGAGAGAAGGAAAATAGTAGATTTTTGGAAATTTGATCGTTATTATCAAAGAAGGAAAATGCTTTAAATATGTGTTTTGAGAATGAACAATGGCTGTGTCTGGAGATATTATTCAAATTAATATCTTAACTACAAATTTTGTTGTTGAGGATTGATTTGCGTTCATACAAATTTAATAAAATAAATAAATAATAAAATAATATAATAAAATTATTCTTTTTCAACAACCCTAATATGATTTTAAATGAAGAATTTAAAAAATACTTTTCAATGAATGAATAATTTGAAATATCCAACGGAGGATAAATGTTATTAAACGCTCGCTGCGGGCCACTCACCGGTGAGTGCCGGCATCGCCTACATTCCATTCAATTTCTGAGCAGCAGCACACCAGGAAGAACGGGTATTTTTATGTTTGTGTTTAGCTAGGAATGGGTACTTTACTGTGGTGTAAGTTGATAGTAAATTCCCCCATAAAATCCCCTTCTGTTAAGCTTAGAAATCAACTTGTTGTCCTGTTTTTTCTCCCTCCTATTGGCAAATACAATGGGACCGGCTGGTTGCAGACAGTGCTGCTATCTGTGGGTGTTTTAGCAAACTACGTCGACTTTTGTTGTAACGCAGAACATCACTGTACGTCATTTGCTATTCGTCAGACCGAAATATTTGAAAGCCAAACGGATCCGCTCAACGCTGCGCCGCATCGGGGCTACGCCCGCCATTTGGTGGGCCGCAGCAAACGTGTTAATACAAAAAAGAACAGTATTCCAATTCCATTATACAATCACACAATCATCATTGCAGAATCATTTAGAAACGCTAGAAAAAATAAGTAAAAATAAAATGTGCATTTAGTCAATTATTGTACGTATAGCTTTTGGTAGAAAGAGTTCTATGATACAGAGAAAGTTATCTTTCATAGTAGAGATAGTCTCTAATACCTAGCTTAAACATACCATAAGCATCAACATACCTGCGTCTTCAGGCTGCAAACTATGCAGTTCCAGCTTGGCTCTCCGTCCATCCCAGGTAGGTATGACACGGGAGGACTTGACCAACATCTCTCCGTTCCTGGGAGAGTAGAACAATGTAAATATGTCAATTGGCTGAGTAATCATAGACTTTGAATGGTGCAAATAGACATCTCATCATATTAAAACATCTTAAAACATAGTAAATATGTGTTACATGGGTGAACTTTGAGTGCACTGATGTTTATTATTTAAGGATAGATTTTACAATTTAAGCTGGTTTTCACTGGTTGATTATGAAACCAGAAGACAAATGTTGTATATGATTAGACCAATTAAGAAGAAACAAAAAGTACACAACAAAATACCCTCTACATGAATACACAAAACTAACCCTAAATGTTTCGCTGCTCCATAAGGATGAAAATACTGTTTTAATCCATGAAAATACTGACCCTTTCTTTCTAGTTTTCCCATCATTTTATTATTTTATATACCGGTACCAACAGGATAACATGAATAAATGATGGTCAACAAATTAACTTAAACTACTTAATCAAAACTTGGTATGTATAAAAGCGAAATTGATTGAAAAATTTTAACTACAGTCAAAATTTAAACAGTTTTCTTTAAGTTTGCATCGATACTACATTGTAGCATAAAAATAACACACACAGCTGAAGTAAAATTTAACTTTCGTTTTAAGAATCCTTGGAGCCCAGCGGTGCTAACTCATTAAACAATTACAAAACTACAAAGAAAATGTATAATCTCATTGTGCCCTAGAAATTTAAATTAAAATAACCCTGGTATTTGAAAAAATATTTTGAGATGGTAAACAACCCTTCAGCGGCTGTTTGAAATTAACATTGCTCTTATGGCAGAAAAATCCAAGATGGCCGTTAGCCTCCAACAACTCCCATGGAAAACAACTACAAAACTAAAAAAAAAATTTCTGATCCCACAGGGCGCTAGACATTTAAATTACAATTACTTTGGTTTTTAACTTGTTCGCTACTGATAGCTACATATATGCGACGCTGCAGTCATTGCCACGAAAGAACCGATATATACATTGTAATATTACACATAGAATGGGTGTCACTTGGTTAACAGTACATGTAGACTATGGGCCAGTGATGCTGCAAAGAGCAAAGTAAAAAACAGTTTTGCCAACTATCATATGACGTCACTATTCATCATATCCACAGACCAAGTGACACACATGTGCAATAGACATCCCTGTAGACCACTGCAGAGAGTTCAGGGCCTTCAAATATACCGTTACGAAGATATAAGCTGTAATAACATTGTTACACCGACAAAATTATGCAACGTCAGTCTATTTTAATGTGACCAGCCGTAGCATAAATGCGATGGCAGTATGGGTGGAAACTGGCCATCGCATATGTGCGTTACTGGTCCATATGAATGAAAAATTTAGTACATTGCGGTAGTGAACGTATTAAAAAATATTTTGGATGATAGATAAGTCTTCAGCAGCTATTTGAAATTAATCCAAGATGGAAGGTAGCTTGCAAGTTTAATTAAATCTGACACTGTATTCACTAAATTATTTAATTCTCAATAGCCTATGAAAAACTACTTACTATATTTTGTACATCCACGCCAATTGTAAGACCTGTTTCATTAGAGAGCCGTAAATTTTTATTGAAAATAATTATGTTTTTTAACACATCACCTGTTCATCAACTAAATTCCAAAATTCAGGAATTTGTTGCATACAATGCAAATATCAGAACGTACAGTTCCGTTCAGATGTATTTTTCTATCCTGGCTGTATTACTTATTGATAAGAAGACTGTTAAGATATATGTTTTTGTTTTATACTATTTCTTACTATAATTTGTTTTAGATCAAGCAATTAGATAAAATTGAACATCTCACTTCAAGGAACTGTGCTCACGCCTTTAAATGTGGCCTGCACCTACTCAAAACCCCATATTTTGTATAGTAGTTAGCTGAATTTGCGTAAAACCTCAAGAGGAACCATCGATTTTGACGGGTTTCCCCTATCGAAGGAAGGATCAAATTTAGACTTGGCAGAGGAAAGATTGAGGCAAATTGTTGGCGAGACAAAATGGAATACATCTGAATAAGAGAAAAATGTCAACAATGTCCCCTCCTCAAATTGGTTGGGCTTCTAAGTCTTAAAAGATACTAACCTGTACCACGAAGTTACAGGGGAGGGGGAAGCATGAACGTCGCAGTTGAGTGTGAAGGTACCTCCCACCCTGGCAGCTGAGCCGACCAGACGACGACCAAACGTCGGCGACGACCTGACAGCACTCCAAGCTCGTACTGACCTGGTACGTGACCCTTGGCGACCTGTCAAATGAGTAAACATCATTACCTTGGAGGAACATTGGAACATTAATCATATTTAGCCATTGACTCTTACACCCATCTATTTATGGGCAAGATGTGACCGATTACATATAGAACATAGATGAATGAGCCAAACAGAGTATGCTATCGTCAAAATCCTACTTTATCTCAGTTGTTGCTATTTAGATATTTGATGTGACATATTTTGTATGCATTATGTACCTCTTTTTGTTTCTAGATTTATACAGGATAAAGGAACGAAATCAAATTAGTAATTTAGATCAGCACATTGTTGACAGCTCAATTCAAACATATATATTCACTCTAAAATTGGCTACAATTAAAACATAAGAATGAGATGTCTACTTATAGTCTATGAATAGTCAAAGATACATCATATAGAGATAGCCAAACTACTTCAGAGCTGGACACAATTATTAAACTGATACAATAGAACTTTTATCAAAATACTCAAATAAGAACTGAAATCAAAATAAACACAGATTTTTTAGAAGAAAAATTAAAATATATATGAATATTTTAATTTGGTTCCCGGTACCCTGAGCATTGTAAACAATCCGTCATCAAACAAAAAGAAACATAGGGCCTATAAAACCATGTTTTTTTTATTACTGACATAAACAGAAAAAGGGATTGTCAGCCAAAAATAAAAAGAACCAACCAACAATTACACTATCTGTCTATCCAATAACCACAACCTGCTGGTTGACTTACCAATTATATCTAGTCGAGCGGTCGCCTCGATGCTGCCCATCTCGTTCTCCAGTGTCACTCTATAGAGCCCTGCGTCTTCCACCGTAACTTCCCTCAGCTCCAGCGTCCGCAAGTCATCACGTTCTGTCACGCTTAGACGCGACGACGGGGTCACTATGTGGCCATCCTAAGCACATACGAATCATTGATGTGTGTAACATCCAACATGCAATGTATATTTAACGTTTATACACCAAGATATGGACAAGTTAGTTTATTTGTCAAAAGATTGAGCAATTGTTTTTCTAAAGATTGAGAACAGATTCAATACATAAATTTAGATTTGCTTTGGTCCATACCACTTAAAAAGACACACTATCTGTCTAAAAATTATCTGTCATAATTTTTAAAATAAATATTTATTTACAAGTTTATTTTTAGGAAATTCCTGGTACGTTGTGTAGAAGAAAAACCAATCATTCCAAATTTTATTCCTGAGAGTGTGTAATGTGTTACCTTATCCCAACTGGCCCAAGGAGTGGGGTGACCCGCCACAGAACACTGGAACCTAACTGTCTCTCCTTCCTCAGCAATGCGGTTGTGAGGCACTGTGTAGAACTTGGGCGATGACATCTTCACTCGCTTGGGTCTGGAGAAGGACGGCGAAGAAAACTCTCGGTATCCTTCAATACATTAACATTTTAAATCAGAATCAAAGTTTAAAAAAGAGAAGGTGGTTTTTTTTCAAGTAAATAAAAATAAACTTTCAGCCTCAAATGAGAGCTTTAAAGTTCACCAAATTTAAGATAACACTCAAAAGAATTTTTAGGTCAGTGGAAAATATTTTCCAACTTAATAAAAACTATACCTTCTATACACTTAAATAGTTGGATGTGACATAAAAGAAGGTCCATAAAACTAAGGGTTAAAATATAGACTTTTGCAGTAACACACCCTATGAGAGGTCAACTATGTTCTATTTGAATAAAAACTACAGCCTGTCCAAACGGATGTGATGTATACTCCAGTAAACAATAGTCAATGGATTTCAGAAAGCTAACAATTTACCTATAGCTACTTTCTATTGGTACTCACTGGCAGGGGTAGGTGAGAGACTCCTGGCGGGGGAGGGAGTGTTGCGTGGGGTGGAGCGGGGTGTCGACCTGGCAGACAACAACCCCGGAGGACGTGTCAGCTGCTGACTCAGTAGTGTCTCTTTCTCTTCAGGAACTAGAGAAAACAGTGATTGTCAGTCATTATGTAACAAAACAACCATTTAACTCTAAATGCTGATATATCGGATGCAAGGGTATCATAACCTGCATTTAAAAGTATCCGTGTGAGTATAACAGTTGAAAGCCATTATACTTGACGTATGTAGCAACCTGAGAACTACTTGGAAAATCCTATTGCTTTAGGTTGATTGTTTTCAGTGTGGTAGTCCATTGCATCTGATCAATGACCAAGGTTTCTAAGGCAGTGTCTCTCCTGTATAAAGACAACACCGTGGATTGTGAATTGACATGTGTGGGGCACAGCTAGAGGGGAAAAGTCTATTTAAAAAACCATTGCACAGTCAACAGGATGGGGGAATCCTTTGTGAGTTACATGTCAAATCAAACATCTTTTATTTCATCCTTATTGTGTGTGTGTTCACAACTTGACAAATAAATTTTTATTTTGAATTCATAAGGCGACAGAAAATATTATAAAAATAAATAGGCATACTTAAATCACTAAATGATCCATGGAGTTAAAAGAGTCTTTACTAAGGTAAACACTTTGGAATAAAATAAACATTAGTTGTAGACAATATTTAAAATATTGAAAACATTAAACTTAAATTAGAGAGAGTTTTTTAGTATGGAGAATGTTCTTTACCTGAGAAATATATCAATTTTTTATTCAAGATATGTGGTTCTAAAACACTCCATTATAAACCAACCACTCAGGAAAAATATAAACAATTGGCAATTGGTTAGGTTGTACCAGGTTCCAAGATTATGTTATACACCAAAGAAGAAAGTAGTGACATTTCTACTTACTGACTTAGTTTAAAATGGAAAATTTTTAACTTTTAACCAAACATGAAACACTTAACATTGTGACTCACCATCAACCACAAGACAAGCGGTTGTAACAGCTCGTCCTAGGTCGTTATAAGCGACACAGCTGTACTGGCCCTCATCTTCAGGGTAAACCTGTAACAGATTGACAAACTTTAAAGGATATTTGTTAGAATAACAAGCTTAACTGAATGTGAAAGAATATATCTCGCCAAAAGAAACAAAAAACTTATTGCTACATTTATAAACTTTTAACTGTATCATGGAACACCGGCATCCCTCATTGTGAAAACTTCATCAATAGTTATGGGTAACCGATGTCCCATGATTCGATAACATCACTTCCTGCTAAGTTTATGTTTATATGTATTTTTTTACCGAACAAGTATTCTGCATTGATATTCAATATAAATTTCAAAGCAAAATACTTCAGGTCTTCCTGAAGGTATTTTATATTTTAGTAGCAGTCAAAGTATTAACCAAGGAAGGTTCCAAGTTTTCAAACCCTTCATTGGTTATGCTGTCAGTAACAAAGAAATAATCTGAAATTTGTGATACAGTTTTACTAGAGTTGGATCAAGTCTGTTACCGTGCATGTTATGGCCGGCTGAGCAGTTGTATACATCCCTAAATATTGAATTACAAAATATTATGATTGATTACCTTCTTTATAATGAGCCTAGCGACTTCTCCGTCTAACTCAGCCTCAATGTCTTCTCCTAGAGGTAGAATCTGGAAACAGCAACACTTTTTGAAACTTTTCTAGAGCTAAACAATGTAAGCATTACATCATAACACAAACACCTTTGTGTACTTGTACAGTTGTACAACAGATGTTACAATGTTAATCTAATGATAGAAACGTTACTACTAAGTTGTAAATTACTAAACTATTATTTACATTCCTGACAACTGTTTAAAAGTTATTAACATTATGAACTTAATTCTAAAATTCAATAAAAAAACTTCCTACCTAATTCTAATGGCAATTTTATATTTTATAACATTTTTCCAAAAATCTAATGAATAAATGCATTTTTATTTTGTTTTTTTCATGTTTCATCAGATGTGTTTTTTTTCTAATATTTTTCATTTGTATCAACTGAAAAGATATGGAGACAAAAATTTTTTACCCTGCATATAAATGAAGTATAAGTGAATGGGTGAGTTGTGAAACTCCATGTGCGCTTTTATTGTTACTCAATAAAATCCTCCAGGACCACTGTTTAGGACCATTTATTAGAAGGCTAATAATCAAAAGCTTCAAGCCGTCAAAAACATACAATTTTGTTCTCAGGATAGGAAAAAACTGGTAGACCTTTTGATTATAAGGCGAGACTTAAAACCTCCTAGCCTAGCTATAAACTATCAATCAAAATTATCTTATTTACCACAAAATCATGTAAAAGTAATTGAATCAAATGATTCAGTAAAATATTTTACCCTGCCAAAACTAATAGATATCAAAAAAGCAACAGAGCTTAAATATTACCAGTGTTTGCCAATTATAAAATAACGTTCTTTAATGGAGACAAAATGTCACAGCCAAGGAAGCCTTTGGAATAGAACCCTAAAATAAAAGAAGTGTTAGAGGGCCTAGGATTTATTAAAGAGTAGGACATCGATAGAATAGTTTTAAGACGAATGGCAAGACTAAGAAGGAAGTTGTCAAGAGAGAGGGACCCAGCGTCCAACAGAGTAATATGCAGAAGGTCAAGGTAAAAGCCCCCGGTCAAACTTGGTCTTCAGGAGATGAAGACAAAAATCATCATTGAACTGATAAAAATACATGCTCATCACAACCAGAGTTGTAGGTTGCCCTAAAGATGGATTAGTGTATCAAATATAATACCTAGGCCAGTATTGTCAACAGTTCAACGACACGGTCATCTCCCGAAAATCAAGATTCCACAGTCTATAAAATCTTTATCTTTGATCTTTTCTATATTGCAGAGAGCGAGAATGAAGGAAGGATAATAACTATTTTAAGTCTAGCGTCCATTTTTTGGGTATGTTGCAGGATCTGGGAGTCTTCAATTGTATATCCTCCCTAGAGTCCAGCACATTTATCTCTGCACACTCTTTAATACCCTCCTCATAAGTTTACCATCAACTTTTCCCTTCCTCTTAGAATTTTTAAAAGTTTATGTCTTCGAATTCTCATTGCAGTACAAAACTTCAAAGGAAACTAACTGCCTAAAAAAATACCTTTATCATATGTCTTTCGTGTGGTCACATACTTTTTCACATCAACAGGCAATGATTTCAATAATCTCAGACCCTAGTGTACCCACCTTGCCGTCTTTCTCCCAGCGCACGGACGGCAGTGGTGTGGCCGACACCAGACACTCCAAAGTGACAGCGTCTCCGTCACAACAACGGAGGTCCTTCAACTCACGCTTGATTTCCGGCAGAGTCTCCACCTGACTAAAACACACAGACCAAAAGAATCAATCACTGTAAGTGTGTGACATTCATACAATGATTTTTTTTTTACCTAAAGATATCGATGGATAAAAAGAAAAGAATTAAATTTCAAATAAAAGTGTAATAGTCAAATAGTCAAATAAAATAGTAATAGTCAAATAAAAGTGTACGGTATCAATAGAAGAGTCAAAGTTAATGTTAACAACAAAAACAATAATTGTTGTCTGTTTGTGAGTTGGTGTTTTTTGCTAAGTTAGTTGCTCATTCAGTAGCAAGACGGATTGTGAAACGATGGCAGTGTCTTAAGTTCATGTCCCAGTGATGCCAATAAAATTTGATCAGAACAGTTTTTACTTTTGTGTCGGATTACACCTTGCTTTTTCTTGACACTTTCATAGAAAAAAAAACATGAACAAGCAAATGCAAGCTTTAAAAGAGGCTGCCAAAGTGTTAAAATTGGAAAACTAATTTTAAATAAAGAGGATATAAATAAGAAATTAATTAAGGTAATGGAAACCATTGTATCATGTTTCAATTCAAGTGATTTTATCATTAGAATATTTCGGGTGCTTAATTTGTATAAATTCTTTTGCCTTACAATTTGTATAAATTTCCAAATTAAAAATCTATATTTTAAAAAAAGTTTTAAAGATTGTTAAAAAAGTTACATGTTGTCAGTGTTGTATGAAAACTATACTTAAAAATGAATTCAACGAAATAAGCTAAACATACATATACATCTCCAAAAGATTATGTTCCAAACAAAACTAAACCTTGTGCCTCTGTAATGATTACTCAAAATGTAATATTTCAGTATGTAAGAGATGCAGGTCATCTCTAGTGCTGCCCATCAATCTGCAGCCCATAAATAAGACCCAGCTCTATCAGGCCTGTTCAACACTTGATTCATATGCATGCATTATTAATGGTGTTTTAACCTGCCAAGGCACAACTGCTCCGCCCAGCAGTTCCTGATTGCCAAGGAATTGTGGCAAATTACTGCTTGTTAACTATTATTTGCTTGTAATTGCCCTGTTTTGCATCACTTAAGGCGTGAACCACAATTTTTCTTTTTATTAAATTTACAATCCTAATAATAACTGGTAATTCGAAAAGTTCAGAAGGTGTGGTGCAGTTTCCACATGCAAGTCATCTGGGATGAATAGCAGAATCTGCAGAATGAAGTATATTTAACCATTTTCCATCCCTGGTGGACATACAACCGAAGAAGCTACTAAAATTTACCATTACAACCTATTAAAAAAGTAAACACTTATTAATGCCAACTAAATGGGCCCAAGGTAACCGATTCAATAAAAGTCAGGGTTAAATCAAATAAACTTAATTTAAATAAAGAACTTAATATGTATTAAAGAGACATTTTGAGCACCACTTACGTACTTAAACAGCTATTACAGTAAAAAACATTCAACACTAGCCTGCATTTTTTAAATATCAAACTACTGCAGCACTATAAACTGTGCAACAAGACTGCCAAGTGGTGTACATTGGTGCATTCATAAGTTAGCGGTGTAATAGTTTTACAAACTGCCATTGCCAATATCATTATATTTTTGAGAAAGAAACATCGCCTACGTATGAATTTCACGCTATATGAATCCAAAGTATGTATAAAATGGAGTAAGATGATCTGTGTAGTTTTATTATTTACTAAGATCAATTGTTCTCTTTATAAAAAGCCCAATGATCAAAGACACACACTCAAGCATCTATTTCTTACACTCTTTTCGAATTAACGTAAAGGTTCATTTTCAAATTTAACACCTAACTAGTATATAAATTACTAGCTTCTACCCACGATTTCAAATCAACAACTCAAATAGTTAAATAAATAATGAATGCTGCTTTTTTTGTAAACATTTTTTCCCAGTTTTCAGAAATCATTTCTATTGATTATATCAGTGAGTACACCAATACCAAATTATAAACAAGAGAAGACACTTACCCATGTTTTACATGTCCAGATACCATGGACGATTCTTTTCCTTGGCCTGTAAACATACGAGACATTGTGAATAGCTTCAATTATTGGCTACTAATCGGCAACAATATTATAAATTACCCCTAACAAGCTCAGAGTTTTTAATTACATAAGAACCAGATCCGATATTGGTATAATCATAACATCTCACTGGACATTGTTTTTGTTAGTAGAGGCTAGTTTTTACCGCCCAACCTGCTCTAGAAAGCAGTTTAGTGCTCCATGACTGATAGGGGGACAACTATCTCGTTACATATTTACCAGTAGGTTGTGTTTAAAGTAAAATTATCCAATTATAAATTGTCATTACAATTATCTCTTTGGCATGGGTTAGGAAATGTAGCCTGATTATAAATGATGAGTGAACCAAGTGGTTTGTTCCAGTGAATAGCTGAAAGCTGACAAAATTCAGGCAGGAACATAAAGAAGGTGTGCATTTCTTTAAAAATAATTATCTAATGATATAATTTTTAAGTATTGTTAATTATCCTATACTAAATACAGTTGTGCTCAGTCCCCTTTTATAAGCAGGACTCTTATAAAAGATTATATCAAATATCTCCGTACGTTGGTTTAACAATGTCATTACCACAAAAATTAGATGTAAAATTAAATTTTAACATTATTTCCACTATGACTGATAAATTTAAAAATAAAAGAATTGACGTACACTGTCTGTCTTCAGTCTCTTATCTAGTGGATTACTATAATTTTGAGTTGAGTAACTCATTGTCAAATCCGACATCAAATTGAGAGTTATTTGTATCACTGACTTTTTGTTAACACACACATACTGACATGACAAGACAAATAAAACATATAAAAAATTATGTTTAAACACAAGGCCAACTAAACTACAAGGAGCAGACCGACCCAGGTTGCATGGCGGAGAAGACTCAAAACTCAGTTGGTCTGTTGAGCTTTCTTAATTCATCAACATGAAAACAACTTTTTTTATGAATAGAGTTTAAAAATTTTACACTAAGTTTTATCCTTAAGTATGAAAATAATAAACAATAAAAAGTATAGTAATACAAAGTTACAAATATCCCTAGGTTCTTGGATATATTCTTAACACAATTAAAGCACTGGACTGGTCATTGAAGAAGGAATGGGATACACAACTACTAACCCTAAGATTCCAGGCAGTTGATAGCACACAAAAGTTAAACACACAAACAATTTTACAATTCACTATTACAATGAGTCTTCTTAAAAGGAAGTAGTAAAAGAACAGAGATTCTACTACTTCCTCCTAAAAACAACCACTCTGAATGAACATCTTTTGTAGGGGAGAAAAAAATTGTATTGCAATCTTTTGGGAGTCATCAACTTGAACCATTGATACTTGATGAGTGCTTCCTCTGAAAACTAACTAGAAATGGAGTGAAATAACAGATTGATCACCTTTGGCATATATCTGGAGTGATATTATCGCCTTGGTCTCGCCATGAGTATTTCGGGCGATCACACAGTAGGTTCCGGTGAAGTCGAGTTTCACTTGTGGGATCTCTAGGCTGTACTGGGAGCCGTCGCCCACTTGTCTAAACTGAGGAGCGTCTCTGTAGTAGCCTGGCTGTAACATAGATAGCTCAGGTCAGTCATGCAATTGAAACACTTGAAAACACTGGGAAAATGAGTTTGACTTTGAAACAGCTGTGTGAAAAGCTTGAGGCTGGAACTATTGGAGATGTGAAAATGCAGATGTTAAGGAAGTACTTTGTTCACACTGTAGAGTATTTGCATAAGAAGTAAAAATAGAGTATTTTCAACAGGAAATCATCTTTTACTAGTGTATGTTGTTTGAATTCGAGCTATTGCAAAGTATTACAGGAGTTATTTAAAAACGAATACCAATTAAACTATCCAATTAAATTACCCAGCTGATCATGATGTAAACAAATTGTTCTTCATAAGAATAACATGGGAATTTAAAAGCCACTCGGGCAGAGCTCAAGGGACTTTTTCACAAATAAGGCCAGTATGCAAATCTACGGGACATGCTCTTTCCAATGAGACGCGAATGGTCAAAATCGGTTAAGACATGGCGGAGTAGTTCAAAAGAAAAATTTTGTGTTGTAGTATTAATTATATAGATTTCCTTTTCTTTGTTGTTTCTAAAATCCATTTGTAATTAAATCCAAGCATTCTACATTAATTCAAACTAGATTTTGTTTATAATGATTTAATAACCAGCTTCAAGGTGTTTTACAAAATCTAGTTTTGTTTATTTAATTTTTGCTTTTGATCCTCATGTGATATATCAAATTTAGGCGATTGTTATAAATATATTAAGTAAAAATGTTAAACGAACAGTAAATATACAATAATATTAAAATATTAGATTGAGCCCGTGAGGGCAATTGTTTGCTGTTTGCAGCAAAGTGTCCAACTATTATTACATGAACTAACTTATTTTGAAAATTTGGGAAATGGATAAGGACTGTTAGCAATTGACACTATTTCTTGAAAATTAAAATTAATTTATCGCCTCCAAGGGATTGATTATTTTAAAGCTCAAGAGTATCTGTAAATCCATAATTCCTATTCGTTTGAAAAAAGTAATTTACATATACGTACTAGGCCCTACCTACATACTAACATACATTGTCAAGCTACAAAACTTATTTGATGCGAGAAATATAATAAACAAAATTGTACACTGCATTTGGAAGTTTTACTAGAAATAAGATCCTGCTAGTAGACACAGGCTGTCCTGTAATAACCTCGTGTAGTGCAGACCTAAGCAAGGTCAATACTACATGATTACATTTTGATAAGTCATCATACACTTGCTGTTTTGATGATGAATGAAATGTTGTCATCGTAATTGGTGATTCAGATTTTTCTTACTGACGCCACTATAGCACAGAAAGTAGAGAGAGCAACATACTATATTTTCAATCAAAATTTATTTTCAATTTGATCTTCTAACTAAAAAACTCAAATATCATACTGCCAGATGAAACCAAGTTACAAATTATTTTGCATTCAAATTTTTTTTCACTTTAAGGAGAATTATTTTTTGATGGAAAATAAAACAAGCTTTTTAATTATTTTAAAAACTATTGACAACAAAGTTGTCTCATTGATATTTAATTTTTATCGTCACAGTGCTTAATGTAAATTTGTGCTTGGAGTTAAAATGAAGTAATACAAAATAGCAGATGAATTCATAGAGGAAGATTAAAAAAAATTATTAATTTTCTTTTATTAGTTCAAAGAGAATGAACTAGATTTAATCATGATTGCAAAGATGATATCTGTTGTCTTAAATCATATTTACATCTAGGCTATTTTATATTTAGTTTCATTTTTTTAAATTATTATTTTAACAACAATCTTCTCGGTACAGTATCGTAGACTAACCAACACAAGAAGTAGACTTCTTATTCCATCTTAAAATTTGAAGTTTGTTTTTTGAGCTTTTGAAGCTTAACTTTTTTGTTATACAGTATAACCGGAGGATGAGTTATTGTTTATGAATATAATTAGCTTATTGTATTCTGTTAAACAAGGTTTTAAATACAGAAATAAAATAACATGACACAAAATGGAAACAAAAACACACCCTAAGAACTGGATGGAACTACCATTACAAATGTCTTAAGCTGATCCACAAGGATGGCAAATCTACTAAGGGAGTATGTTTAATTGATGGTACAGTATCATGATTATCCATGAATATTTTGTGATACGGGAGAAATAGGTATTCAACCCATCCACTGAATATTTGTAAAAAATGGCAATCAATAGTTACAGCTGATTAAATATTTATAAGTCAAACTTGATTCTAGCACAAAGTTAACACATTTAGCAAGGTTCGGTGGAGGGTGTTCTCCAAAACATAGAACGTTCTCCTCACCTTAGAGATGTATCTTTTTGAGTAATAATACTGAACCAATGAACCAATGAGTAATACTACCACAAAGCTAAAATCCAATGGCGATTGACATTATTTGAATCCAGGTATATCCTAGATCAAAGTCTTGCACACTACTTTACTCTACTCACTAGACCAGCAGCACATCCACAATTATATTTTAGGCCTACATGCAAGCAGCATTCTAAATGAATAAATTATTGAAAAAAAGTATAATGAAGAGATAAATGTCTTTATTTAAGAGAATAAGTTAGAACGGGCTAGTCCCCAACGGAGAACTCTCCCTTCTATAACATCTCTCCTTTAACCAAGATATTTTTCATTTCATAACAATCACTCTACATTTTTTCACTTGCAGGAACACTGTTTGAATCCAATCAACTTATGAAATAAATCACAAATCAATTATAACAATGGACCACAATTCATCACAAATATTCAATAACAAATCAACCTGATTACGTCCGACACATTACGACCTGTAATTATGTCAATTGAGGTCCGACACATGTCCAAAGTTTGCTGCAATTAAGGGTCCGAGGCCACACCTAAATCACGGGCTCACATTTGGCGCAGCCGCTTGTTAAGACATACCTGGAGTCAGTCAAAAGAAACACATTTCCGACCCGGTACTCTCGCCAGTTATTTGATTATTAACAGTTAAAGGTTAATAGGTCAACCAAAGAATGTTAGGGATACAAAGTTTAAAATAAAAAATAAAATAAAAACTATTATTTACTGGCTATTTGGCCCAATCATCAGGGACAGTCAGGTCCAGCTTTGAAAACTACAGTGTTAAAAAAGTATTATTACTGTCCTTAGAATCGATCTGGTGGCCGTAATGTGATCCGTAAGGAAAGAACTTTAAACTGTTGCATAGGACCGTCCAAAAGAACATCAAACTGATGGAATCATGATGCTGGAAATACATTAATGTTTTATATTAGGCTACAATATAGTATGTTGAATCATATATGTTGTTAGTTCTAATTATGAATAGATTAGTTTTGACGCCGACTCACGACTCACCAGGGCGCGTAAGGCGAAGATGAGTGTTGACAGAACGAGATGACAGATTTATGACTGACTTAGATCAGCTGTTTTTCATACACTACCATCCCAACCATCAATTCAGCTTGAATTAGTTTTAAACTCTTACGAGCGGTTTGGCCCGTCCTACGTACGGGAATCTACCTTGGCCACTGAAACCTCTAAAATGATCCTGGCCTCCCGTTCTCTTCTATCCCTTGCCATTTCTAAGGAAGATACCAGGGATTCATAGTCAATGATACCAGTCTGAAGATGTCTTTCATTACTTGGTCTTCCAAGTGGTCTTCTACCTTGTAGTACTCCTTGGAATACACTTTTTTTAAAGTTGAAGTATCTTCTCTCCGCCATGCAAAGCCTGCCCAGCCCATCCGAGATCTGAGACTTTTGGAATGTACCCCTTTATCAAGTTTCTGAATCATCAGTACTACTATCAGTACTACTGGGATAGTTATGATATGGTATGAATCGATTTTGGTTTCTACTGACACCCTGCAGCTTACTGGTCAGTTTTCTGGAGACCTACTACACCGGTTGACATTTTCATGTGTACTGTATGCAGTCATACTTATATTCAAAAATCTAGAAAAAGATGCATCAACACGTAAACCACTTATATCTTAAAGGATTGAGCACTTATACTTAGACGGATTGCATTTATAACAAAACTTGATTATACGTTTAAAATGTTAAGTTCGAAATTACACAATCTCCTGATAACATAGATCTTTTACGGTAGGTAATAAACTGCATTTTAAAGTGAAATAGTGTGTAGGCAAACTCTGGATCAATAGTTTTGTATACAAACATCTTGTGACATAAACATTTCAATGACAGTTAGAAACCAGCTGTTAGTTAAACCAACAGTAAAACGACTTTAACTCGTTCGTCGGCTGCTAGACTTTTTGAAAATTAAAACTTAATTTCTAAAAAGCTGGGACCCTAAACTAAAATTATGGCTTCGACATTCCCTAGTTCTCAAAATTATCTTTCTTTCAACACAAAAATCATGAAAATCCGTCAAGTGGTTGATTCAGAATCGTGAAATAAAAAAACCCAGTTTCGTTTTAATATTATAGATAAAATTCTGTTTATTTAAGGATTGAACCAGTGAGCTTCTGATTATACTAGGAGAGGAGAGCTACCCACTTATGTATTCTGTACTATGCAGGGATACCCGGTCGGCACAGATATTAGTGTCCATCACTGAGGAGATTGACAGGGCCCGCGATGCCAGCTAATTGTAATCCACCTCAGCCCATCCCACACTAAGCCTGTCAGCATTAATTTGTTCTCAGTGTAATCTGAGATAATGTATTCGCTTGATCAGATGTGATATGTAAGAGTGGGTTGTTACGACTGCATCTTGTATCGCAAATCCTACATCTTATTTGCTAAGTAAACCATCTATGTTAAAGGGTTCTTTTTCCTATGTTTCTAATTACAAATTATGTTCTAATTGGCGCGTGCCTTAAATACTTCTACGAGTGTCGTTAACACTATTTTCGCGAGTTGCGTACAATAATTTACCTATGACAACTAAAAATCACTATTCATAACTTCTAAGAGAGGTTATGTTTTCGTTTAAAACCTCTCACTGCCTCTCAAGTGATGCGACGTAACATGTACAAAACACTAATTGCACCACTCAACAATTAAATTTGACTGAACAGCTGATTAGTTGAAGTTAGAATCATTACAATTTTACTTATTCTCTATCAATCCTTGAGCCTCATTGGTCTGTTACCCGTGTTGTTATGAGTAAAACCATTGACTATATAGTCAATGGTAAAACTATGCTGTTATGAAAGTAAAACAATGCTGAAAGGTTATGCGAAACCACGTGAAACTTTTCAATTCTAAGAACTGAACTGAAACGGCTACTTTAAAATATACAATATACAGGGTATCCCGAACTGTCCTGGTCCCATTAGTAGATTTTTTTCTGGTATACGATGTTTGTATCCGGACAAACTAACTTGTTTTAACACCGCATGTGCTTTAGTCATCCGTTTGTCTGGAGTCATATGAAAATAAAGACTCTCAATAAAATAGCTACAAACCGTCACGAGACTTTCTTCAATGTTATTCAGCTGTCCACCAGTTTTAAGTAATGTATCCAGCTGATTATTACATGTTTGCATAGTGTGTATTAGGCAAAGAATGTATTGTTGTGTTTTGAAATTACATTCACTTGCAACAATTAAATTAATCCTATAAGGTAAAACTTTTAATACATATTATTATTTTATTTTTAATTTAATTATATAATTGTTTCAGACATTTGCTAGCTAAAAACTTGGAGCGTACAATTTAATAGGTACGGAATCTATTTTATATTAAATAATCAAGCCATGTGTAAAGTTTTTAGCCAGGGGTGCCCACAAGGGGGGGCCGTGACGCAGACTGCGTCATTGAAATTCTTGGGGGGGGGCTAAAAAAATTCAAATGGGGGGGGGCTAAAGTTAATTGCAACAGTGTTCAACGTGACGAAAATCCAAAATACATTACGAAATCGCCAGATAGAAAGTGGATAATTAATGACAATAGTTATATTATTGAATTAAATTAGTTAAAATAGGATTTTAGGATAGTTTAGGATTCGTGTAGAAAGTTATTATTTAAGATTAGCAAGACGTGAGATCTAAGCGAGGGAGCGCACGGGATAGCTCAACTGCTGTGATAGATAAAAGATAACGCGTGGTACAGACACGTCCAGCTACACCACACAGCAGAACGCTTTGTTGACATAAAGCTCGTTAAAATACAATCAAGTAGCAAGTAGCATAGGCTACAATACTTTACACTATTGTGTATACTCGATTACCTGAGTTAATAGGGAGAGGGGGGGGAATGAAAAATAGGTTAATCCAATATAGTATAAAAACAGATGACAAACTCATTAAAACGCTGTAAACAGCCATTAAGTCACGATTTACATTTTTATAAACGAAATTCAATATTGCACAATCATTATTATTGTAAATTTCAAATCATTTATCTTGGTTCAGTTGTACAAACGGCAACGTTTAAAATTGTAGCTAACTCAAACTCAACTAATCACTAGCCAAACATTACATTGCTATAAATAACGTAAATATTAAAGGAACCTTTAGAAAGTGTGTTATAAGGTACTGCTCATGATAGACAGATAGGCTACCGATGCTGTATCACAGCATAGGAATTGATAGATAAGTAATAAAAAAGTGTAAAATTATATTTAGAGATAATTAAAACACTCTTAAAAAAGAATGTAACGAGAACAATCTTGTTATTCTCTTTCTTTGTTCTTCTGTTCATTAATAGGTTTCTCTTCAATACATACACAAATTCAACAAGTCGCCATATTTAGGCCTACTCATTGGCCAATCACAGCCTTACTAAAGTTACCATGGTTATCACTCAATCACAGTGTACTAAGCATTATATCGTCATCATTCCCCAGCTGTTGTATCTGAAATCTGTTGTAACATAGCGCACAGCAGACAGAAGTGTATAACGGAGCAGACGATTGTTGGCGCAAGCGTTGTTTCCATTTCATTTTCATCAAAGAAGCTGTGATGTTTCTAAAGGGAGGGAGAGGGGATCGTTATATCGAGAAAGACGCTAACAATTCGTTATGGATATTCTGGCAATAAAAAATTCCTTAAATTGAGGTGACTTATAAAACTCTAATTTTATTTATATAGAAAGATAAGTTTTCCAGTCCTGTACACTGATTCACGGTCTTTTCCCTGTAATCAAATTCAAGTACAACTTGATACACACAGAATCTCTGGTTCCCGACCTAGATGATGGCTAGTTATTTAATTTAATTTACAGTTACATATAGTACTCGTGATAAATCAAACCCGTTATGTAAGCCAAAGCCACACGGTTATTAATCTCACTTGGTTTTGGACTTGCTTACAAACGTGATCGGAAATGGTTAGGGCCTACACAGTATTCTTAAAGGACATTTATGTAAACATATCAGTGACAGCTAGGAAAAGAATCTTTATCAAAACAGCTGTTCGTAATTTCATATACAGGGTGACAAAAAAGTCTGGAAACGGTTTAATATCTTTTTAACTAAATTCGTTAGAAAATTCAAACATTTTACATCAAATTATATGTATGAAAACGAAAACTACTTTTTGCAATCATTGCGATTATTTGACCTTCACCAGGGGACGGCCCACGAGGAGTAGGTACATAATCTTTAATGTAAGCATAGGTTGATATGCACATAATTTTAAAGGTCTGGTCAAGTGGAGTTCATTGCCGGAAACCGCGTCCAAAAAGGTTCATCCGTTACAAAATGGCAGCTGTCCAAAGTTCTTGTGAAATATACCTGCACAGGCCTTAGTATGGGCAAATCCTCGTATTAAACATTAGTTTGAGAGCTTAAACTGTATTTTAAAGTCAACTAGCTCATAGAATAATAGTATTCAATCTTCAAAACAAATTTAACCGGGTTTCAGATTTCCCTGCTAATGTTGACTATGAGTATTTAGTAAATACTCATAGTAATTTACCAATACTAAGGCCTCTGCAGGTATATTCCGCAACAACTTTGAACTGCCGCCATTTTGTAACAGATGAACCTTTTTTGACGCGGTTTTCGGCAATGAACTCCACTTGACCAGACCTTTAAAATGATGTGCATATCAACCTATGCTTACATTAAAGATTATGTACCTACTCCTCGTGGGCCGTCCCCTGGTGAAGGTCAAATAATGGCAATGACTGCAAAAAATAGTTTTCATACATATAAGTTGATGTAAAAGGTTTGAATTTTCTAACGAATTTAGTTAAAAAGATATTAAACCGTTTCCAGACTTTTTTGTCACCCTGTATAACGTGTTCTCTTAACAGATTATTAGTATTTCATAAATTAATGACGTATGTAGTAAACATGGAGAAAATAAACTAGAAAAATCACACAAAATTGTATTTTTGATCGTCCGTTATTTTATTTCCAAAATAGTGATGTCATATTTTAATGGCTATAAGGACTCTCTCGCCAATCCTGTGGATACAATTAAACCATTAGAATCATAATCGGTACTCTAGTTTTCTTTAGAGTAGGCCATGAGTAGGCTGCATAAAATGCCTTCTGGGCCGTGACAGACGGACATAAATGGAGATAAGACATGTTTCAACTTCTTCAATGTATAAAACATAAATAACCCAAAATATGTATAATTCTGAACAATGTACAGACAAAACTATAACTTTATTGATATAGATTAACTGGGTTGGAATTTTAAATATCTGAAAAAAATTATAAAACTTCTTTTATAGTTTTACAAATAGTGCTGGGAGGGGGAATAATGTTTCTCATTTGTTGTGTACATCATTTATGGGGGGGGGGGGCTGTTGCTCAATTGGGGGGGGGGGTGCGTCATGAGTCTAGGGGGGGATGGGCACCCCTGTTTTAGCCAAAGATGATCTTGAGTTTTTCAGAGTTTAATACAAGTTCTACGATACACACTCGTAAACCATTTCGACAACAATGTAGCAATGCATATCAACTAATCGGCTATGAAGTAAAGAAATCACAAATCGGGGATGCCAAATTATGAGCTAGTTTTGCCCTTAAACAGAGTCTCTCGGTATAACTTGCGTTGCGCTTAAATCCTGTGTAGGCTAGAAAATATGTGATATGATTTAATTACACACTCGTCATCATGAACGTGTTCATACATGACACTTTGCTGCTCTTGAACTACACTAAATTAAATCAACCTGACTTCAAGGCCGTGTCATGGAATGATAGGCAAATGCCGAGAGAAACATTAGCAGCTAATAACCGAAGCGGAGGCTATAACACACGACAGTGAGCAATCTAAGTCACTTGCTGGACATAGAGTAGCCACTGGACAAACCAATGACCACCCTAGAGTCGTAATAAATGTCAATTAGATAGACGCATTTCCCTCTCTTGAATGGCCAACGTATAATTTACAAGAGCAATCACGTCCTAATTGATTCCTTCCAGCTATCAAGCCTAGAGATAAAATATGTTTCTGTCTTCGTCTCTCAACATGTCTAGGTTTAAGTTTAGCACAACAAGGATATGAAACTAGTAGTCTCTCTCGTACAAATTTGATGCAAAAAAATCTTAAGCCGTGGTTGGCTGTTATGATTACGTAAACGTAGGTTCTTGATATTTATGGATCATTTATAGTGTATTTGTGCAATTTCGAATATTGTTACAGATTTATTACCTTAATTTAATTCAAGAGGTGAAATCTCGTATATGATTTTTTGCTGTTAAGTTTATTGATAGGAACGATGCACTGAGTTTGCCTGCTCTGCATTGGACGCACACCCACTTCCCAGTGAGTAGGGGTACGGGGAGTAATTATAAATTAAAAGCACGCACATCAAATGAAATTATTTTATTTTGATGTCCTGAATTTTGAATAGTTATATTTATAAACATATTAAAGTGCGTGACAGACGACACACGGGTCCTTTAACGATTAGAGGGCCTCCAATATCGAAATCTACGGCTATTACTTTATGTTATAATCGAATTAGGTTAGGTAGGACTAATGGCCTCCACAATAATAACGTTTTATATTTGTTTTTAGTTTATGTGTGTGTTATTACTTTATCTAATGTTATTAAAACGATTCATGACGTGTACATTGAATAATTCTCATTTACCGTCTCTTTCATTTGCACAGGCAAATTCAAATAGCGGCGACCCTCTTTTGGAAAATACCACGTCCCCCAACTTACTTCATCTGTTAGTAAACGCAAATTCTTTCAAGATTTTAGCCACAAAACCACAAAAACAACACACTCTACAACAGCCCAAGTCGCACAGATCGGACATCACAGCCACAACGTGGCAGAGACCGACAGCAACAAGCGACAAGCGACATCGGACAAGACCGACAACTAATAACCAGCCATCGCATGATCTAGCGTCCACCATGTATAGACACATCACCGTCGAGCAGAGGTATGCGGCTCAAAGTGACGGACTGCATTCTTCCGCCGGACCTTGCCTGCAGTGCGTCCGTCAAAACGTGACGCAAACGTGACGCACGTCACCGTAACGAGGCGAGTAATTAGACCGTAATGAGACGATTGATTCTTGCGTCACGGTCCGTTACTCCGCGGCTACTAGTAGCTAGAGATGTAGATGGGATTTGGAGTAGGGGGAGTTGTAGGGACGCTGGCCTATCGTAAGGCTTAGAATTAGTTGACTGGTTCATAGCTGGAACTTGTGCTCAAGTTACTCTTGAGGATCGAGCCTGAAGAGCTGGGATTGGGGTTGGAAGAGTAGGACACTGCCACTAGGCCAAGTATTGCTGGAAAAATATTGTTGGCCCTATCTGGTACGTAAACTGAAACTGGATCTATGGGTTGCAATTTAAATTTAATTTGTGACTCATAGTTTATATTTGACTCGGTATCAGACCTGAAAAAGCTGTTTTTGTAAATTAGCTTAAACTATTGCTGGCACTGACTGGTGTGGGGAAGTGTTGGCCATAAAAGCTATGTGATCACGCGAACCAATCAAGTTCTATGAGATTTCGGGAACGCCTATCTATAAGACAAACTTTATAGGTTTCCCACACAAACAGAACATTCTCTATAAAGAATAACCCTCCTCTAAAAACCACTCGAATTTTAGTTCAACACAATATAAAAACTAATCTTCAAAATCCCGAAAACAAACAGAAACCTATAAGTACTAGTTTCTAAACACTTCCAACAGTATCTCGACGCAATAGTAAAGCCAAATAGAGTACGCTTCAGTCTCTCTAATAACTATAACTAACAAGAAGTCAACCACAACACAGAACAGTCGCAAGAGGAGAGGACATCTGGTACATGACCGCGTCGTCGCGCCCCAGCGAGCAATTATCTGATAGAATCTCCGGTTAATGGGTCGGACCTGGTACAATCACATGGGTTATCGCACGATCCGATAACGTATCGGAACTGTTCCGTCAATCGGCGACTTGTAACTGTGATTTATTGCAGCTTGCAACGCCTTCGTTATTCCGTTACAAGTACCTGTGGAGGCCGCGCTTTGGCGTGATTAACCTTTTGAGCACCAAACGCCGGTATGTAAGCAATCTCTAGAATAACAAAAACAAACATCACTTAAACCTTCAGATCATAAAATAACAACTATTGACTGTTTACTTACTAGACAACCAATAGATGCCATCAAGTTTCTTGTGTCTGGTTTGAAATGAATAGCTTTTTAATCTTTCCCTATTTCCTAATTTCACTAAAGTGAGTTCGTTGATTAATTCCTAAAGTTAACGGAGCTCTTATAATCACACGCCTTAAAGCTAATCACTAGCATATTTTCCCGCAAATTAAAGCGACTGGTGCAATCAAGCAATTTACACGCATTTGAAAAATTATCAACTCAAGTTAGTTTGACATTTACTACTAGTTGGCTAGACCGATCGGACCCAATTTTACAAGCCAATAAAGGACTTATAAGGCATGACGATAGCACGTCGTCACGCTCCTTCCCAATAACAACGCATGAAATGGGGAACATTAAACTGTATAATCTGCCTCTAACCATCTCAAATTGACGCGGAGGCGTTTCGAAAGTGGCTAACTGTTATAAGGTATCTAGCATTATCACTCGATAATCTCTAAGTATATGCAATTTTAGTACAGTAATAACTGATTAAAAAACTAGATGGACAATCACTATTTAATAAAATGGGTTGAACTTACAAAAGAATTTTTATACTTTGACAAGGTTTATTTTTATATAATTATAGATGGACGTAAGTGTGTTGCTAGAGTGGGGTTAAAGGAGTGTAACTTACGGCGGATGCCTTACAAAATCGAAACTGACTTTTTATTTGGAACACCAATGGTAAAGGTTTAGTCAGATTTAAATAAAAATGAAACATTAGAAAACTCCGTAAAAAGTTAAAAGAGCTGGATGTGGTAAGAGAAAAAATGGAATAGAAAAAATACATTCAATCAACATGGGCCAACTTTAAGGATGGGCAAGAAATTCAAACAACGTGCAACACACTCGCATGATTGTAGTAATATAATACCCCCGCCGCAGCAAACCTGCAGACTAAGCGAATTTCCATTTCCCTGATTGGATTTACACTAAAATGTCTCCTTAAAAATATCACATTTATTCCCTATTTAAATAACATTAGTTTAACGAGTACTTAGGTTTGCTGCAACAGGGAGGGTAAAAAGGTGTTATTTTTTTGTAAAATGTTAATAGTTTAGTATGAAATGAATGCATTTCCCAAATTTGATCAAAATATGATCATAAACAAGCAAACTACAACAGTTTACTTATTCTCCATAAGAATAACATGGGAATTTTAAATTTACAGTTTTTTTGGAATTTTCTCCGTAACTATTAGGCGCATAATAACGCTTCAATATACTAAATTATTTGTTTTTTTAAGCTCTACATAATGGTTTGGAAAATAATGCCAAATTTTAAGTTTTTAGGGTCAAAAATGGGAAAAACCAATTTTGCCCCATAAAACCCCCCATAAACCCCTGTTCCCATAGTCCGATCATGCTGGTTCGCGAACTCATTCGAATAAACGTAGGTTTACACGTTTGTACCAAATTTCATCAAAATCGGATGATTTTTGCTTGAGTTATCGCGCTAACGGACACATATATAAACTGTATATATGAATTTGAACGGATGGTGTTTTTGGTCTCTATGGACCTCAAAACGAAAAAGTAAATCGGTCCCGGGTCCAGGTCTTACCATGAGTACTACGGTAATAGCTTATTCCCTTATGGGAAATTCGCTAACAACGATTTTGTGCTTCTGCAAACGTTTGACAACACTTATCACACTGAATTAGTAGGTCTTCCAACACACTACCTCACACATAGTCACTTAGTGTTGAGATTGGCTTCAGTGATAAAAAACAAAGTTCTCAGAAAATTACTAAACATAATTAATTGGTTTGAGTTAAATAAAAACGGTTAGTTAGGATTTTCACTGTGACGACCATTGCGATAAAAGTACAGTATAAGCTAAATCAATTGCATATGCATAGACTGTTATGTTATACAGTACATTCAGTTCTTTTGAGGTCCCAAGGATCAAAATATTAGAAAATGATCAAAAAGGCCACCCGATCGTTCCCATGTGTAATCGAATTCTTCTCAATTATGAATTTACCGTAGTACTGGTACGAATTACCAGTAATGTAGCAATGTAATGTAACAAAAAAAGCTGTCTTCCTAATAAACAACTAATAAGATAAATAATGTCAAGCAAACTTAAGCACATCTTAAAGGGTCCACAAAGTATCTATTTTAAAGTTTAATGGGTGGTTACAGTTGTGGATTACCAAAATAAATTCATCAAAAGAATCTGCAAAACGTCCAATATGCCATATTCCCCTAGGAAAGTTAGTTTTCTAACCCACAAAAGTTATAGTAAGTGATTACAATCTGACGGAGACTCAATGAAAATACTTTTATTTTATTCTAAAGCTGGCTAAAACTTTAACCAATGTCTTAGTAGTTAGAGGTTCTCCATATTAAATGGTAATATTGGCAGTAAATTTTACATTTATGCAGTGACCAGTATGTTCGGACTTCGATTTTTATGTAGATCCTCTAAAAATGAATCGTTCTGGAGTCCGCCTTCAATAACTACCAACCATAAGTTAAGTTACAACCAAACCACACGCCACTTAAGTGCCACAACAATTAACGCTGTCCTCACCTCTACTAACCTCCCTATTCCGCACCCCGTTAGGCATAAAAGGCGACCGTTCATAGTTTATAGCAGCGTTCACTAAATTGTGATCTAGTTAGCAGCAATAGCGCGGCTCTAAATATCCTATTAGCACTAAATCCAAGATAATTGGATATTTAACAGTTGAGCCCAAGGCTCGGCCGTGGACCAGCTGACTAATGTGTCAAACATGTGTTACAGGAACACATTTAGGTTATGGTTAGTTAGTAGGTTTAGGTTAGGGTTTATAGGTTAGGTACCACAGGCATTCGGACTGCTACCAACTGATTTATGTGGAATGCTACCATTGATTTTGAATATACATACGTCATATTACAATGTCGTAACAAGTTGGAATGGAAATATTTAAGTTGAATTGTGCCAACAAAGTGTGCAGTTGTCAACAATTTCTGTGTTACTCTGTTCATACACACACACATTTAAACCAAGTCAACCCATTTAATTACTGATTTCTGTACTTTACCAAAACATTTAACCAAGAAACAGCTGAATAGACCACTTATTATAAACTATGACACCTTTCATGCCGTATTAACTATTACAACAAAAAAATACTGAATAGAATAGAAGGAATAAATAAAATTTAAGCCTGGAATACTAGAATGAGAGTGGCTTATTGGTACCATTTAAAAAAAAATTATCGAAGTTTTATCTTAATTAAAATTGTGCTGCCGTCAATTAGTGATCAGGTTGTCTAAACAATCGTTTAGCAAAACCAAACCGAATGGTCAGATTATTATAAATAAGATAAGACTAAAGTATTATAATATAAATATTCTGATAATTCTGAATTAAAGATTATACGAAAGCTTTTGTAGTGCAATTAACAGATTTAAAATCAGTACAATATTAAAATTATCATTCAAAGTCAACCTTTAGTATGAGAACGTAATGTTTTGGAGGAAAATCATGCCGTACTTAAATCATACTTTTTTAAAGTTTGCCTGAGTAAACTTTCCATTTTGAAGTTTGCCAAATGAACCGAAATACTTTGGAAAATCTGATCTAAAAAGATCTTCTGGCGTATACAATAAGAAAAAATTCTCCCAATTTTCTGACAACATGCTGATAAATTAAAATACGCCAATACTTTTAGGTTTATTCCAAAATTAGGTTTATTCCAAAATTATGTAAGCGCGAGTTTAAAAATTGGGGCGAAACTGAATAAATTAAAATAATGGAACGGAGGCTCACAAAAAGCCCGGGTGACTGGTCCAGCAGAGGATTGATTAATCGTGCCCAGATTTGGTGATAAATAAACACCAGTTTCAGCCCGAATGAGCCACATGACAAAATACTGGTCTTAGAAGAGAACAAGACAACCCGATCGATATCCTTCCCTTATAATGCATATCGGGAGGAAATCAGATTTAGCAATGCGAGCAGGTCAACACTTTGTATACGATTAGTCAATTATCTAAATTATTAGGATCAATGGTAAAATGCACATTGGACTGAATAGTGTCTTTGGTTTTATTCGCACGAGTGAAAACTGGTTTTATATTCTGCAGAAAAATCGGCTGTTTTCAATACATGCATTTCAGGGATAAATACAGTAGTTCTTTTTACCTGAAATGTGAGAATGGACCTGTCGGAGTTCTGATCATCAGCTAGCTGTATACATACATTATTCTTTTTGAAAAGCGATTTTACGAAGAAAAAAAATTCAGATTAAAAATAATTATATCGTTGTTACATTTTTGTTTATCGTTTATCTTCTATGTTATAATAAGCACTTCTTTGTCTATATTGAAATGGTTGTTTGTGTAACCAGTGTGCGAAGTAGCACTTTGCACTCGCGTTACACATTCTATTTTTCCTACAGTTTCTGTAAAGCATGTAAATAATTACTCTTTTAAACACAATACAACATGTTTTTAGGTTAGTAATCCATTAAAACAGAACATTGTGCAGTCGGTCACCGATATAACACGCGAAAAAAATACCGTCATACCCACTCACCATAGATTAGCGTTTTATGAAAAAAAAACTTCATATTGGAGCAAAACACTTACATAGACTTCCTATTTCGTTAAAAACTGAAAATAACATCAACAAATTTAAGAAGATGTTGAAAAATTACCTTTTTCACAAACCACTGTACTCGTTTGAGGATATTTTAAACTTTTAATCATAATCATAGTATTAAGTTTTGATTGTACACTATTCTCATGTAGGCCTACTATGTGTGCGTATTGTGAATATGATTTGACTTTTGACTTTTTTGACTTTTTTTGACTTTTTAGGTTAAATCCAAGCGTTGAACGAAATGGGAAACGCTCCACCAGCTCATCGTAGTCCTAGTCGTAGTATCTTTAAGTGTTGCCAACTTATTTTAAAGCGTATACGTAATTACGTGCCTAATAAAAGCACGCCGTTTTGTGTTGTTAGTTTGCAATACTGGAGTGTGGCAAAAGTAAGATGCAGAAATTAGCTACCTTGCGTGCTATAATCAGTGCAGGAAGCCTACTTTGTCAGGTGACTGTAGGAAAATACATAAATTAAAATGTAAACAAGTTGGTTCAGTAATCAGTAAAACCTTTTAATTAAATCCAACCACACCACACTGCCTTTATAATAAAAGTACATTCAGGATTTCAGAGGTCGTAAACTATTTATAGAAATGCTTTAAATATCACTTTTACTGTAGGATATATTAGCTACCGATCTCTACGTCCGTGGACATAACAAGATAACAATTTGCGTAAGGCAGCAGGCTCGATTTCCCGCAAACAAATGAACCTGAGTCACGTTTCTGACTGCAAGCCAACACCTCTTCTTCACGCCACGGGTCGTGCCCGGCGAAGGTTCATTTTGACTTTCCTATCCCTGCATTTTGCAACTCCGATTGGAAACTCTATAAAAGGAAGAATAATCGCCGAGGCGAATGTGAGAAAATCGCGGCGTGGCGCTCGAAAATAAAAGGATCGACGTAAACGTATCATTACGGCAATCCCATCGCGGAATCAAACCTTTCGACACAGTGTGTGCACCAGTTTGGTACTGTATGGGTTCAACTGAATGTGTCATAGACATAATCATATAGTCTTTATTCAGAAGTTGCAATATGTTGCACATTATGATTGAATATAATAACTACATAACAAAAGTAACTGTTTGTTGGTCTTCTAATCAAAACTAAAACCATAAGACGAAATTCATTCATTGAATGGTAACATTTCTTAGTTTACTCTAAAATGCCTTAATATATGTATGAATGTTTTTTTTCATAAATATTATCTGGCATAAAGTTATAAAAGTTGTCCCTACGGATGGCGGGTTCCTTTAAAAGAACTCGAGGTTAACATTTGATAACAGGTGTCATGTACGTGCCTTGTCTCACAATTATAACAAAACCCCGAGGTCTCAAGTTTTAGTTAATTTGTTCTGAATAATATAATTCAAATGCATATTGAAATAAAACGGTAAAAATGTCAAACGTTGAACAGTGTTCTTTAACTGAGCCTTTCCAATGATGATGTTTAATATAATACATTTTGGATTAAAATAAAACTATTTAACTAAACGTCCCGGGGTCCAATGCAAAAGATTTGATATAGTAATATTTTCTATAACACTAAGTGAGTGGCATTTGCTAGAAAGTAAGAAAGGCGAGTAGTAGATATAATACCAGAATATGACCTCACTTTCGGCGTTTTAGAGGCACTTTTAGGGCACTTTTTATAGGGGAAAAATTAGAAAAAAGTGGAAGAGCTTTTTTTGGCCACTTTTTTTAAAGACCCAGCTCTCGACCTATACACCCCTATATAAATTTTCTACTTTTTTAATACTGAAAAACATGTCTGGAAATGGTGAGCTTTTTTTGGCCACTTTTTTAAAGACCCGGATCTCGTCTAATACAAGCCAATATAAATGTTCAATACCATTGTATAACACTATTCCACATCCATTCACAAGTATATTCTCAAAATCATGTGAGGTTTGTGCGTTTGGCTCATGACGTGCTCCCTTGGACATCCTTAGTGGAAATCCATGAGTTCTGGCTACTTGGGAACCCAAGCCATTTGACATACAACGAATTACCCTTTCTCCTAATTACCTTCTCTACCAAATACATGTCCTTATACTTGGTCTTTAACAACTCCTCTGTATAGAAGCCTCCCCTGATTATATTGCCATTTTCATCTTTCAAGATATAAGTTACAGGCTTTGTATTCTTAACTTCTGCTATTGTAAATAGTTCCCCTGTCCAATTTGGAGTATAACCTTTACTAAAAACATGTTTATACTTGGAAATCCTTACGCTATCACCTACCTTATATCTTGGCTTTTTAACTTGCACTACTTTAGAAGTCAACCTCTCATGCACATATTTACTATTCTTAACATTCACTTGGTTAGGCTTCATTCCTATAGATCTATGCACCTTATTATTATATTTTCGAATTAACTTTGGAAGTAAATCCAACCATTTATAACTCCCCTGAGCACTAAATTCCCTATATAACCAATTCTTTAAAGTTCTCTGAAACCTCTCCACAATTGCAGCCTTAGTTGTAGAAAATGTGTGATAGTGATTAATATTTAATTTTTTCATTAGTTTGCTAAAATATTGATTAAACAATTCTTTTCCATTGTCAGATTGAATGTTTTTAACCCCCTTTGGTAGAATGGTTTTAATGGCTTCTGTAACCACTAACCCTGTCTTATTCTTTAGTGGAGCAGCATAAGCTTTTTTAGAAAATGTATCTATTAAAGTTAAAATATATTTATTGCCAGAATTTTCTCTAGCATAGTTTTGCATATCAATTAAATCTATTTGTACGGTTTCATTTATACCTAATACTTTGAAAGACCTTCTAATGAAATTCTTTCTTGCAGGTTTATGAAGTTCGTATGCAATTTCATTCATTTTTTATAACATCATCCTTTCCTGTAACTCTAAATACATCACCATTAGCCCCAATCAATAGATTATCTTCCATTCTTTTAAATACATAGTTTTCTGGTATATATGGTCTATTATCTATATACTTAAATCCACTCAAAGATGTGGGGTCAGCAACTAACAAATCAGGATTATATTCCATCAAATTAAAATTGTTTTCTCCATATACAAATTTTGATCCATCGTAATGCATAGATTGTGACATTAGACAAATATCATCCGAATGTTCCCCCTCTGGTAGATTTCTTATGAATTGATTTTTGGCATCCCAACAATGTAGTTTTTTATTATAAGTTATGGTCTGTTCTTTTGTAACACAGTCAGTGTCATCAATGGCAGGTTTAACACGTACTAACCTTTTATTATTAAAATTTCAATAGCCTACTTCCATTTTTGGAACTTGTGAAACATTCACAGCATCTTTACTATCTGTACCTTCCATCAAATTGCTAAGTTTCTGTTTCTTAGCATTCCAAACACCATTCTCTGATTCTAAAAATTCATAATTATTATCGTCTTGTACAAATTTACCATCTTTTCGTATTAAAGTCTGTTGTAAAGTGGGCACATCACCTAAACTTTCACCCTTTTCCACATTAGTAATTTTCCGTTTCTTAGCATTCCAAATACCATTCTCTGATTCTAAAAATTCATAATTATTATCGTCTTGTACAAATATACCACCATCTTTACGTATTAAAGTCTGTTGTAAAGTGGGCACATCATCTAAACTTTCACCCTTTCCCACATTAGTAATTTTCTGTTTTTTAGCATTCCAATTTTTATTCTTAGATTCTAAAAACTCATATTTAGTTTTACCTTGTAAAAAGACGTCACCTTTTCTAGTTAATGTCTGTCCCAAAGTTGATACATCATCTACAAACTCCCCATCTTTAACATTACCAATTTTACGGTTTAAACAATTCCAACTATCGTCTTGTAAATTTAAAGTAGGTTCACTACTAGCCCTGGGTTCTGCAGGCTTATTATATGGATTATATAAACGATAAAATTTATCTATAAACATATTTTTATTTAATAAATAATACCACTTTCTCTCAATTCCTCAATAATGGAATCTATTTCATTATCCACTCCTGAGTTACCGGCTTGGCGACTTAGCCAAAGAAGTCTTAACCTATCTACAAGCTCATTAGGATCATCCCAATAAATATAGTCTATTTTATTACCAGTCACTTGTCTCAAACCTTCACCAACAGATTTAAAAAGAGGTTTAATTATATTAAGATATTTAGTATGTCTATTACTTGAAATTGGTGCACCATCTTTGTAACTCTTTAAATGCCCATTTGTAGCTTCCAAAATTTCTTTATAATTTTGCAAATCAGCCGGAGTATAATCCTCAGGTTCTTTTAAAGTTAACAATTGCCACAAACCTTTTGTCCCCTTGTAGGTTTTATTTGCAATTGTAACATCATCATTGGCAATGTCAACTTCCTTATTTCCAATAAAAAATTTATTTGCTTCTCGTCTAATACCATATGTAGTGTCTGTCATACTACTTTTACTGAGGTAATTTCCTAAATAGTCTGATGCTAAAAGACCAAAATCTAATTTCTGTGGGGTGGATGGTTGTAATGGTTGTAATCTTGGTATCATTGATATTCTAGATGGAGTCATTGGGAGTATCTCCATTCGAGGCCTCTCTGATGTGATTTTCTTTAATTCTTGTAATGGCTCTATTAAAGGTTGGAATGTTTGGAACCTCTCTTCAGCCTCTAGAAACTTGCCACGTTTTAAAGCTCTATATTTTTCTCGTATTTGATTTGCAGAGTCAACCAATTCTTGTTGAATGTTTTTCATCTTTTATTTACATTTTATTTATCTCATTTGACAAAGGATTGTACTCAAACACTTTATCATGTATTATCAAACAATATGCAGATGTATTTGCTGGTACATTTTCTGCAGTTTCAATCTCTAATTTAATATCAACAATTCCTTCCTTCACTGTTTCGTTCTGTCTAGAACAGTCTATTACAATTAGTGGATATTTCTTCATAAACTCAGCCCTACTAATCATAGGATCTGGGATAGTATTATAGTAAGTCTCTCTAAACCTCATAAACATCTCATAAGCTTTAGAGACATCTCCATTTTCAAAGTCGAGATTTAAATCACTATAAGGATAATATTCAGAGTTTAGAAATACTTTGAGATTTTTTAACTTACAGTGATCAAATTCATCAGTTCTTTTTCGTGCACTATTATCCCTAGCTGTTTGGAAACCAAATATAATATACCTAGGCTTCTCCAAACTTGAAGATGTCTTTACTGACCATGTATGTCTTGTAGTATTGGGATATGATGGAAGTTCATGCAACTCTAAGCTTCTAAATGCAATTTGCAAATTTTTATTTTGCAGTAACATCTTTTGTAATTGTAACTTCTCCCCATCTGATGGTATTACATGTGGCATCACCCATTGAATTGAGTTAAGTGTAATTTTAGGAATCAAATCAGCAGTACCACTGGCTGGAGCACTAGTGGTTGTTAATATACAATTCAAATCATTTTTGGATCTTTTCAACACCAATTCTTGTTTGACATTTACTAATACCTTATTAAAATCCTCAAATACACCCATTAACAGTTCTAATGGCAAACAAGTACTAAACTTGCCACCTTTATGGAACTCTTTTAAATTCGTGTCAGAATCAAATGCCACATTTGACAATTTAGTTGTTTTATTGTAAGAGCTCAATATTTTCATAAGACTAGAAATTCCTGGGTTTCTTACAATGTCTATTTCTTTACCTGCGACTTCATATCTAATTTCATCAAATAAGAATGCAAATGCATTATTTATAAAATGACCTTTATCATGATTTTCAATTTCTCCCTTAATATACAGATAACTCCTACATGGGAGAGTTAGCAAATCTTGATTATTAATACATATTCGAATTTCATCAGAATTATTTATTGCTAAAGTGTTATGGGGAACATAGGAGTGATTTGTAATTTTAACCACACTATCGTCGAATTGGGATTTCCCTGTAACGTCTAGAAAATCTTCCATTTTTATTAATAGAAAATTTTAACTTTAGTCCTATTGATCGTAGGAACCTAGCATTTTGTACACTTATAGATAAATTCTTATAAATTCTCATATCTTTTTTATATGACAAGTAATTGTAGTTTCTTCTCCATTAAAGTCAATTGCCTTGTCATGCTGATCGGCAAATGTAATACTGACAACATCTAAACTTCTCTTATTTACAGGAAAATATATAATATTTCTTGGAACTTCAATAATTTTGTAGCCAGGAGGAGCTTCTGGATAAAAGCTATGTATGGTGTGTGATTTGTTTCCATTTAAATAGGACCCGTTTGCAATATTACATTTTACTCTAATCACATTTACATTATTAATGTTTATTTTATTTGTAGATTCAAACTGAACACCAGGAGTAGAAACACCTTTAAATCCCAATAAAACAGACCCTAAACATGGTTTTGTAAAATCAAACACGTGGCTAGAAAGTAATGTTGCTTTCATAGTTTTATTATTAGCTGTAAGGAAAAAGTCTGGGATTTGCTTTTGAATTTCCTTTGCAAGCTCAACCACCTCATATGTTCCTTCAGAAATTTCTATTGTAACTGGAGCATTGTGGTTATAATAGAAAACATCATCACCTTCTCCAATGGTTAATTTGTTGCCTTTAAGTTGATTTAATTTTGGAATAAGCCCTTTGAATAAAAGTTTGACTTTAGTATTAATTAATGCTTCTCCATTTTTATGTATTATAACTTTAAGTTTACCATCTAATAACTGGTTTAAATCATCAACTAAGATCTCTCCCTTTGGTAATGTGTTTTTCTCTACTTTGTAATATGTTAAAGTATTAAGTGGTTTTTTCACATTAAATATAGAGTTATAACTTTGAAAATCTACTAATCCAATTACATAATCATCATTTAATTCAATGGGAGGAAAGAACACTGACTTTAGCTCTGACTCTGTACCCGAAAATGTTATAGTAAATGAATCCATTTTTATAAACAAAAATTTTTTATGAATGATAAACATAAAATTCCACAAATAGAACTATTTAAATCTTGTATTTGATCGGTTGTATAGAATATTTTATGTCCCTCAAAATATTTAATTATTTCTTTTGGAGGTTGGATTCCAAATGGGTCAAAATAAATTACAATATCTTTATTTTTACGATATGCTGTCCAATGTGTGCCAGATGAACTGTCTAAATTAACTATTCCGCACTCTTTTACTTTTGGTGTTAGATTTTTTAGCTCGTTTTTTAGGTACACCCCCCGGAAGTGAGGCACGTCTTTTGCGGCCTCTAACAGCTGGTAGTTGTCCATCTTTTTTATTAAATTTTAATCCCATTCCCATTTTTGCTTTTGCCTTCATCAAATTTGTCACCGCATAAGCTGCAGCTCTTTCAGCAAGATTTGCGTCATTCGCCGTTACTCTAGTCCAAGCTAAGTCTGCTAATCTCATGTCTGCTTTGTTCCGAGCAGCGGTATCGGGATTATTCATGTAGAATATGTCATGCTCTTTACAATAAGAGTCTAGCTTATTTTTTGGAGGTACATTTTTGGCTAGATTTTGACGTATATTCGTTCCAGGTCCACAGTACCGATATGATGGTATGTGAAGTGGAAATGGAAGATTATTTATAAGAGTATTCAATAACCCTCGACCCCTGTAAGGCTTTAAGAATAAACCTTTGCCCTTTTTACATGTTTTCTTATTATTTTTCACCATTTTTATTATATAAAAAATGTCTTTTATTCAACAAAAACATAAATTTAAAATAGTACATACTAAGGAAAATATACCAAAGAAGTTGGGTCTATTTCCTACCAATATTCGATGTGTTATTTGTGGTCCAAGTGGAAGTGGGAAGACGGTTGTAATTTACAATTTAATTGTAAGAAAGGAAGGATTAAAATTTACAAACTTATATTTAGTATCTAAATCTTTAGAACAAGAAAAATATAAAAAAATAATTGAAATATTTAGTTTGTGTGACGAAGTGAAATTACACACGTTTACTGACTGTGAAATCACACCAAATGATGTAAAATCACAGTCAGTTGTTGTATTTGATGACATAAATAGTCAAAATATTACACAATTTTTTTCAATGGGTCGACATAAAAATATTAACTGTTTTTACTTGTGTCAATCTTACAGCAAAGTACACAAACATTTACGTGATAATGTAAATTTCCTAATATTATTTAAACAAGATGATTTAAATTTAAAACATGTATATAACAATCATGTTGGTAATGACTTTTCATTTAACCAATTTAGAAATCTCTGCCACCAATGCTGGGATAAAACTAAATATGGCTTTTTTGTAATAGACAAAGAAAGGTCAAAAAATAATGGCAAATATAGATTTATGTTTGATCAATTTTATAATGACCAAGTGCAAGAGTATTGATACCATCTTCCAGAATAAACCTCTTGTCATCGTCAAACGATAGTACTTTCTTATTCATAGTTAAGGTTTGAAGATGATGATTTGTAGATTTAATTCTTGTCACATTCTCATAGTAATTTTGTCCAGTTGTAAGACAGTTTAAATAATGTTGATGTCTGAGAAGATGTTTAACTGTAGCACCATCAGCTCCTTTAGCTTTTTTGACCTCTAAAGCTTGCTGGTCTTCTTCATATAACCATTTTAGAGGAATATAAGAATATAACTTTGGTCTTAAACCACAATATTCATACATAATATGACCATCTAATTCGTCTTTAAACTTGCCAGTGACTTTTTTATTTTTATCAGAGTATAAGAAATGGTCTTTACTATATCCAGAGGTATCAAAATAGTGCAAGTCACATTCTATTTCCTTGTAAAAGTCCTCTGTAACTATAGAATACATTAAAGAATCTGTATCTGTCATAAGAAATCTTTTGTTCTTAAATTTTGACATATAATTATAGTGGAAATCGTACATTATTACTTTACTAATATCCAAAATGGTCATTCCCAAATATATCGGCTTATTAAACTTTACAACTAATTTATTTAAATGTATAGCATGTAAATTGTTATCGAACTTTTTGCTACAGTCGAACCTTGGATTAGTGACATATTTAGTTAATAGTGACTCATCCTTGAGATATATATCACGAAACTTGCGTTGGTTCATAATTGTTCGACCAAAGAGACTATTATTTAACAATTTGTAAAAGTCTTTTTCGAAATCATTTTTAGCACATTTGCGTTTTTCAATATTAAAATTAATATAGGGCGCAAGCCATTTAGACTGTCTAAATTTTAAAATTCTATGGTATTTTGTAACAATCAAACCCAATTCTTCATATTTTTGTAATGCTTTATAATGTAAAATATATTTAGTTTTGTCATTTAAGTTAGGTATTAATTTGCCATTCATTTTCTCAGGTGCTAATGGATAGTCATTATGTAAATCATGTAAGCTTTTATCGTATTTTAAATCAACTTCTAAAATATATCCAAACTCATCATTTTGATTGTATTTGTAGTCTATCTCATTCGTCCAACGAAATCCATCCATGGGTAGTGTCTCACACATAGCTGTGGAGTATAGCGAGTTACAATCTAAATATACTAAATACACACTCTCTTGTTTGGGGTCATAATGTTCACCCATATATCTATTATTGGCTTTAGCGTAACGTGTGGAAATCATACTGACTCCTCCTCTGATTGCACTTTCTATGAACAAATGCATGTCAATATCTTGAAATAATTGTAATTTTATGCCAGTCATTCTAAGACAGGCCTCCCATGTTAATCCAGGAAGTGAATACATATGTACGGGGTCAAGTTTGTAATCTTTTAAACACAGGTCTCTAAATGTCTCAAAGACATCAGCCAGTAGCAATACATCTGTTTTAAGATATAAATCATGATATTCTTGTAAATTGTTGATATTAAAATGGGTCCAGACATTTTTAGCATGTTCATATTCGATGGGAGAAATATGTTCTTTAGTTAAAGTACTGTAAAATTTTTCAATTGGAGGTAGAGACTCTGCAAATTTATCTGGTCCTGTCATATATTCATAGGGAAATACACCTTTGCGTTGTAGTAGTGGATTGTCTATGAATCTAAATGTATTTAAATTGGAAGCTAATTTGTATAATGGGAGGGACAGAAAGTTATAGGAATCTAAAAATACTAAATCATCAACAGAGAATGAAATGTACTTTTCCATATCTTTGGCTATGCAATTTAATTTACGATTATATTTTCCTAAGTGTTGCATTATTAAATGTCCATCGTAATTTTTTAAGTTATGGAAGAATACTGGTATTTTCTTTGTTACTTTATAGTTTAAATTACAATCATTGTGGGCAGCTCCACGGTATTGGCCATTTGAATGACAATGTTCCCGTACCCTATCAAAATATAGAGGCTTTTCACAAATATGACAATGTGTTGAGTTTTGGAAAGATGCCTCTTGCTCAGGAGTCATTACAAGGGGAATATATATTGCCATTTGATTTTTAATGAAGTCATAAGTCTCAAACAACCTTTCAAAAAACACATCCATAACATTTGTGCCACTATATAACTCTTCAGAAATAATCTTAGACTCTTTCACTACAACGAATGCAAATCCCGATGGAATATGTATATTGGAGTTTATAAAGCACTCAAAATCAGCATAAATTACAAATGGGGCTTTAAGTTGATATTTATAATTTTTAAATTGTAATGTATCTTGTTTAGACATTTCCACTCGTTGGACATCAAAGTTTTTACAATATGTTATATGACGCTCCAATTTATCTTTGGTGTAAAAATGTTGTAAACAAAACTTGCAAAAATGCTTTTTACTGTTATCTTTTGTTGACCGTAGCATTAACCTATTAAAATCACGAATTAAACAGTAATGTGATTTACGACCTTGTTGTAATAATAATAGATCTATATGAGTGTTACTATTCAGTTTGGTTCTTCTTAATGGATATATAAATTTTTGGTCTTCAACTCCAAATACATTAACACTTATATTATTCTTTCTTTCAAATTGATCTATGTCAGATATTTTTACGGGATATTTTATATTTGTCATGTTCAACTTACCTACGTAGGGTGCATAGTTAGAGACTCTATTAGCATGTTTAGCATTCCTTGGATGCAAAGCTGCTAAAATTGACCAAAGGAAGCATTTATTATCAACATTCTTTATATTTAAAACTGCTTTTGTCAATTTAATACTTTTTGGTGTGGGAATGTATGACTTTGGAGTTAGGGGCTTATACTTGTAAACGTGCAACTGCCAATATTTAGTATGGTCATAAATCCATCCACTGCCTTCGGCTTGATATTTGTGTATGGAAGCGTCAATCTTTAAAAGGGCATTTTCAATTTGAGGCTTTAAATCTCTCTTCTCAATGGTTAAGGTAGTAAGGCTTCTAAAATCTGCAATACATTCTTTCTCATTAACTAATTTTCCATTTTGATCTATTGTATATTTTATAAATTTGATTCTCCTTACTAAAGTCCATTTTATTGGTAGAGGACAAGACTGAAGAGTACTTTTAAGTTCAGTTTTAATCGATTCACCAACAAATTTAATCATTGTATATGGACATTTGTTACAAGAATTTACATGTCTTTTAAAATGACCAACAACATTTCTTTTACAGAAATTACAAGTCTTATGAGTTTGTAATATATGAGATTTTAGAGCCATGTTATTATCACAGATTATATCACACAGTTTACATACCTTCATTTGATGTTTTAAATTGTAGTGGCGAATAAGGTTGCTTTTTTTGGAGAGGGATGCGAAACAATGTTGACATGTAGTCTTCATTTTTATATATGTAACTAAAAAACTAGGTTGGCATCTTCTATACAGTAGAAATTATATTTTGACAATTTCAATTAATGAGAAATAATAATTTGAATCAGAATTTTATATTTTAATATTCAAAACAATCTCATACAATAAGATTTGGCAATTGTAATTTTCTAAATCAAAACTAAATCCAAAATCTTAAATAAAAAATACTTTTTAGCAATTCAGATTGCTGAGTCTACATATATACAGAGTGAGTAATACCTATTTTAAAGGGGACTTGACAAAATTATATAGTGAGTATAATTCGGCTAAGTTTTTAAATAATAACTTGTATGTACATTTTTGACTCAAAGTCCCCCCCGTGAGTGAATTTGGATAAGTTTTTAAATAATAACTTATGCACAATATTGACTCAAAGTCCCCCGGTGAGTAAATTTGGCTAAGTTTAAAAAAATAACATGTACACACTTTTGATTTGAAGTCCCCCCGTGAGTGAATTTGGCTAAGTTTTTAAATAATAACTTGTGCACACTATTGACTCAAAGTCCCCCGGTGAGTGAATTTGGCTAAGTTTTTAAATAATAACTTGTATATATTTTTGACTCGCTTAAAAATAGTAATAACAAAATAAGTTACTTTTTTGGATAGAGAAGCAGCACACAGTTGACATGTAACTAAAAAAACAATTGGTGGAAATTACATTTTAGACAATTTCAATTAATGGGAAATAATAATTTAAATCAGAATTTTAAATTTTAATATTCAAAACAATTTCATACAATAAGATTTGGCAATTGTAATTTTCTAAATCAAAACTAAATCCAAAATCTTAAATAAAAATACTTTTTAGCAATTCAGATTGCTGAGTCTACATATATACAGAGTGAGTGTTAGTTATAGAGAAGACTATGTTACCTATGTTAAAAGGGACTTGACAAAATTATATAGTGAGTATAATTCGGCTAAGTTTTTAAATAATAACTTGTACACATTTTAAATCAAAGTCCCCCGGTGAGTGAAGTTTGGCTAAGTTTTGAAATAATAACTTGTGCAAACTTTTGACTCAAAGTCCCCCCGTGAGTGAATTTGGCTAAGTTTTTAAAAATAGACTTATATACATTTTAAGTTCCTTAGTGACTGTTCAAAATACTCTAAGTGTTTAAAAATAGATTTATATACATTTTAAGTTCCTTGGTGACTGTTCAAAATACTCTAAGTGTTTAAAAATAGACTTATATACATTTTTTACAAGTTCCTTAGTGACTCAATTCAGCTAAGTTTTTAAAAATGGACTCGGGAAATTAGCTACACTCCTAAGTTAAAAGAAATACAGAGTACGAGTACAAGCATCAATTACGTCACCAATTGATCCCATGACCCGACACGCGACAACATATTACAATAGTCTAGCTTAGATGTCAAAGACTTACCAAAACAAGAAGATCCAGGTGGAAGAGTGAGTGATGATTCCATAGAATGCCCCCCTTATATACCACAAAATTGTCTAAATTAATTTAGAACTTAACAATGGAAATTGAACAAACTGAAATTGAACAATTGAATAATTGAGGTCAATCAATCAAACATATTTGGTAATTGTCTAAACCTGCCCCAGACAGACTGGCGCCAGACAGACAGAGAATGTTGACAATTGGTTTTGATTGGGGTCATTAGGTTACACTCACAGTCATTCATTTGAGTCGGGCATAGTTTACGCATAGCCATAAGCGTGCCCGAGTTCACGCACAAACCTCGCATGATTTTGAGAATATACATAGGAATGGATGTGGATTTAAAATTTTAATGGAGTTTGAACATTTGTATGGGCTTGTATTGGACGAGAGCCGGGTCTTAAAAAAAGTGGCCAAAAAAAATGAGCCATATTCCAGACGTGTTTTTTAGTATTAAAAAAGTAGAAAGTTTATATAGGGGTGTATAGGTCGAGAGCTGGGTCTTTAAAAAAGTGGCCAAAAAAATGAGCCACTAATTTTTCTCATTTTTCCCCTATAAAAAGTGCCCTAAAAGTGCCTCTAAAACGCCGAAAGTGGGGTCATATTCTGGTATTATATCTACTGCGAGTAGAATGTGTATAAATCAAAATAGAAGTACAATAATTGTTGTCGCGCTACGGTGGTAGTGTATCGGGCTTCGGTGCGAGAGGGAAGGTTCGATCACCCTGTATTTTTTTATCAGACCGTTTTGTGATTATGTAAAAAATTCCACTATAGTATACGCTAACGAAAAAGCAACAAATTACGAAACCCGTGGCTAAATGCAATCATTTCAGAATTCAAGACCAGTAGACGCCCCATCGTTGTCGAAGGGTTTTAAGTCTTTCGTGTTAGTAAAGGTTGAGGGGCTATTTTTGACCAAACCTGAACCTATTGTTTTAACTTACCACCTGTAACTTTAGCAATCAAATTAATAATTAGAGGTGACGCGGAGTGAGAGAGTAGCTTTCTCCCCATATCTAGGCGTATTGTCCCCGCAGTGACTGACTCTGTCGAGAGACTCAACTGCAATGCTAGTCTCTGGAGTAAAGGAGTTGCTTTGGAGTTTCAAAGTTGCTAATCATTATTACCAAACTATTTACGTTTGGATAATCAACTTAATATGACATATCAAGACCAGCTTAGTATGGTTATCAAATGGTAAAGGCAAACCAATGTGACAATACTTTTACCATCCTGGCATTCATACAATGGTGGCGAGTTTTTTGCAACGTAAGAGGTGTAATACTTAAACATGCTAACATTAAAGAACTTGTAATAAAATCCACAAACCTATTTTATCATCTACTGGAAACTGTTTGAAAATAAACTACAATTAAAACAATATTGCAAATTTTTATACATAAGATTTGATAAGACTTCCAAAACAGAAAACAAGGGCTGCTAACTACAGCACAATATGTACTGAAACTTAATCACGTTTTCATAGTTCACGTACAGTATTATGTGCAGGTCAAAAATAAAAGGAGGAACCACAACGCATAAGTGGGAAAACCAGTTGTACAGTTGGTAGAGCTAAAAATATCAAACGATGCAGGAGTAGGAGGAGAGGCATGAGGGGGCAGCAGGACCTTGGACAAGGACGTTGGACGACCTGGCGGCCACTGACCCTCTCAGCAGTGCTATCCTGCATCCTGTATCCTGCTACCCAGCTGTCGTGTCCTAGGGACTGCAACTGGTAGCGATGTTGAGGTGCAGCTCTAGATGAAGGAAGACACCTCTGCAAGGACGTTGGACGACCTGGCGGCCACTGACCCTCTCAGCAGTGCTATCCTGCATCCTGTATCCTGCTTCCCAGCTGTCGTGTCCTAGGGACTGCAACTGGTAGCGATGTTGAGGTGCAGCTCTAGATGAAGGAAGACACCTCTGCAAGGACGTTGGTCGACCTGGCGGCCACTGACCCTCTCAGCACTGCTATCCTGCATCCTGTATCCTGCTACCCAGCTGTCGTGTCCTAGGGACTGCAACTGGTAGCGATGTTGAGATGCAGCTCTAGATGAAGGAAGACACCTCTGCAAGGACGTTGGACGACCTGGCGGCCACTGACCCTCTCAGCAGTGCTATCCTGCATCCTGTATCCTGCTACCCAGCTGTCGTGTCCTAGGGACTACAACTGGTAGCGATGTTGAGGTGCAACTCTAGATGAAGGAAGACACCTCTGCAAGGACGTTGGACGACCTGGCGGCCACTGACCCTCTCAGCAGTGCTATCCTGCATCCTGTATCCTGCTACCCAGCTGTCGTGTCCTAGGGACTACAACTGGTAGCGATGTTGAGGTGCTACTCTAGATGAAGGAAGACACATCTGCAAGGACGTTGGACGACCTGGCGGCCACTGACCCTCTCAGCAGTGCTGTCCTGCATCCTGTATCCTGCTACCCAGCTGTCGTGTCCTGGGGACTACAACTGGTAGCGATGTTGAGGTGCTACTCTAGATGAAGGAAGACACCTCTGCAAGGACGTTGGTCGACCTGGCGGCCACTGACCCTCTCAGCACTGCTATCCTGCATCCTGTATCCTGCTTCCCAGCTGTCGTGTCCTAGGGACTACAACTGGTAGCGATGTTGAGGTGCAACTCTAGATGAAGGAAGACACCTCTGCAAGGACGTTGGTCGACCTGGCGGCCACTGACCCTCTCAGCAGTGCTATCCTGCATCCTGTATCCTGCTGCCCAGCTGTCGTGTCCTATGGACTACAACTGGTAGCGATGTTGAGGTGCAACTCTAGATGAAGGAAGACACCTCTGCAAGGACGTTGGTCGACCTGGCGGCCACTGACCCTCTCAGCACTGCTATCCTGTATCCTGTATCCTGCTGCCCAGCTGTCGTGTCCTATGGACTACAACTGGTAGCGATGTTGAGGTGCAACTCTAGATGAAGGAAGACACCTCTGCAAGGACGTTGGTCGACCTGGCGGCCACTGACCCTCTCAGCACTGCTATCCTGTATCCTGTATCCTGCTGCCCAGCTGTCGTGTCCTATGGACTACAACTGGTAGCGATGTTGAGGTGCAACTCTAGATGAAGGAAGACACCTCTGCAAGGACGTTGGTCGACCTGGCGGCCACTGACCCTCTCAGCACTGCTATCCTGTATCCTGTATCCTGCTACTGAGGTGCAACTCTAGATGAAGGAAGACACCTTTGCAAGGACGTTGGTCGACCTGGCGGCCACTGACCCTCTAAGCACTGCTATCCTGTATCCTGTATCCTGCTACTGAGGTGCAACTCTAGATGAAGGAAGACACCTTTGCAAGGACGTTGGTCGACCTGGCGGCCACTGACCCTCTAAGCACTGCTATCCTGTATCCTGTATCCTGCTACTGAGGTGCAACTCTAGATGAAGGAAGACACCTTTGCAAGGACGTTGGTCGACCTGGCGGCCACTGACCCTCTCAGCACTGCTATCCTGTATCCTGTATCCTGCTACTGAGGTGCAACTCTAGATGAAGGAAGACACCTCTGCAAGGACGTTGGATGGACAGGTCTTGCTATTTTACTTCTAGAGGTTCTGTTATAAAACCCTCTAAAACATAGCAGCCACTGAAACTCTTATATCTGCTGTCATGGTGTAGTATATTTGCTATACACTTCCACGTACCGCAGAAGTTGAGATGAATAACTCTAGAGGAGATATAAAAACACAATGACGCTGGAAAAGGATATCATACAAGGAAGCTGAATGAGCTGATGGCTACTGATCATCGCAGTTCTTCAGATTCCGCGATCCTACTCCTAGAGATTTTGTAGTTGTCTTCTTGAATCCGAAGAGCTTCCTGTGTACTCGAAGGTAACAATGTTAAGTCGAGTTATTATAGAAAAAAAAAACAAGGCAACTGGTCAAAATGGCAACCTTGGACTCTCTTAGCTTTACGGTCCTGTATTAAGCTGTAGTATCTGAAATCCTAACCTGCTATATCCTCTCCTTACTTGAGGTGTGCCACTTCAGAGGAAGAGAGACACCTTGAGAGGATGCCAATTAATTGTCTGGCGACCTTTAACTCTTGCATCTCTACAGGTTATGGTAGCTACCGTATCCTTGAAAGAACTCACTCTTTTAAAGATGTTGGGATATACAATTCAGGTGTAAGAGAGATAATACAAAAAACCCTAGACAATTTAGAGGCCAAAGTGTTGGCTCTTAGTTCTAGTGATTTTGCAATTACAAAACTAGAAACTACACCTGCTATACACTTGCTAATAGCTATGATGAGTTATGTGTAATTCTAAGCGTTATGAAATAAGGAGGTTCGCGTTCTTATAGAGCCTTGCATTACAGCCTTGCTGGAGAGTAGCAGTTATTACCTATTGATTCCAAGGCATTTCCTCAAAACATCACTTGATATCTACGTTTTCAACATCAAATGGAAATAGTCCGCCGGACATCTAGAACCTGTCTCAGCTACAAGTTTCAAGGGAGCTTTGACTTCATTTGCAAATATCTATGCTTTATTCCAACGATAAAGTGAGTTAGAACGTTCCACCGACACTGACACCCACTCTTGGCGTGCAAACCTCCATCTAGACTAATTCTGTAACTGGAAGTGTTAAAACATTTCCAGACGTGGAGCTGGCCGCTTGCCTACAGGGTCGCCTAGTTGTCCATGTACGTACACGTTACACGTACCACGTACAGCGGTAGCGCCATGTACTACACGTACAGCGAGCGCGCGTGCGGGTGAGATACTCACCAGCTCATTAGTAGGTATTTGTTATTGGGACGTTATCTGATCTCATCTCTGCGAGGCTCACGCCCGTGGTTTATGGAGGTGTGAGATGCAGCATCCAGTGGCCAGAGCCAAGAAGCAACGTCCGTGTGGCAATGTGGTTGTAGATACAGTAGTATCTGAAGAAGCTGTTGCTATAAGCATACCGGAATTTCACCCGGAAAAGAACAGTTTTTTGTAAAAATATCTTGGTTCGTTTCTCCTTTCACATTCATATCTAGCATTTTAAAACAGAAAGTGAGATTTCGGAAATCTATTTGATTACACCTATACGCAAGAAGAAGGAATGTCTCAATATATGTTTACGTTTACTATATTTCTGGATGACAAAGTTCCATGCTGACTGCAACAATACTTCACCTGACACCACGACGTAGTGAGGATCTGTACAGATTATGGATGATCTCGAGTTAGCTCTGTTGTGCAATGTTAGGCCTTGAATTACAAACAGAAATTGTTGTGGAATGACAAAAGATTGCAGTGGATAGCTTTAGACAACTAATTCAGTCAGTGTCTGATCACAACGCTTTCGTACAACTAATACACTCACATTTTCACACTGCGGGTCATCCACATGTCCACAATGCTTAAATTGTATCCTATTGATACACAAGAGAGATGGCAGCATGTTGAATCGCTTTACTACTTGAGTTTAAATCGGTTTAAGCCTTTTAAAGATTAACAACATTCACAGTTGATCCACCCGCAGTAAAATCGCCGAACATATGTCGGGGAAAGTGTGGGAACTGACGTTTAGGCGATTGGAAACGCGAGAACCGAGAACCGATCAGACGACTGGGCGGTGAATGATCGGCGGATCACAATATTGGCGCGGGAACAGAAACGGAGGCGGCCATTAACTGGATACAGATGTAATAGACGCCAAAGAGTAAGTCGGCCGCGATCGCCACAGAGTAATGGGCTCACCGTCGAGCATCTACATATTTATAACCGCGATACGATACGCACCGATATAAGTGATCGGGGAGCATTTAACCGGTCTCCACCCGGCATACGATTAGCGGATCGCGTAAGTAAATCTCATTACGGAAAGGTTGATTGAAATACCACACATATGGCGGTTGGCATTTCTGACATGCCGGTGATTTTCGACCGAATGACTTTCGATTCGTGACGACGCGGCGGATTGGGCGCGTGATGTCGGTCGGGTTATAATTGGCAAGGTTTGGGCTCGCCCTTATATGGTGAGTTAGTTCTAATTTGCTTAAGTGTTCGGATGAGTTGGATGTGTGTGTTGTGACAGTGAATTCAAAATTGGATGTAAAAGCTCCATTTTCGTGCTAGTTTAACTAACAAAAGGTATATATATTATAGGTATCTATCATTTTGACATGAAGACGCCACTTGTCTGCTTATTTTAACCCAAATACGAGTGAACGATAGTGTAGAATGGAGTGAGATGCCTGGTGTAGCTCTGTTACTGACTAAGGCTAGCTGGTTCATTGTTCAGGACCAAATACAGCTGGGTCCTGTTTCGAGTCATCAAAAAGCTAAATATACCTTTATCAGGATCGAAGCGACGATCTTTTGACTACGCGGCGAGAAACACGACCACTGAGCTACCCACTGAATGCATTGTTAACCCAATCATCAAGAACAGCTGAGTCCAAACGCTACCTTATGCAAGAATTGAACAGGCAAAGTTATGATTATTAGGCGAGATTATTGTAACTTTTCTCGAAGATTGATGTCTTAAAACGTTGGCCGGTATTCAAGCAGTCATCCCCCGAAGACAGAAAAACTTTTCTAGCCGTCGAAGTCTCTCTTCTACCCCTTACTTTGTTGTACGAGTAAGTTTCCACTATGCTTCTACCTTTAATTTGCGCCCCAAGACCACTTGTTTGAATAAAGCAAAGGCTATATTTATTCAAAACCTTGCCTTGATATCAAATTAGTCTCAACTACAACCAGAGCACCTTGAGAGTGTGTTATCACGCCAAGATGGGCCCGCCCCCGTAAACTAGGGTATCAGTTCTCAGGGTATATATTCGCTAGAGCTGCAGAAACAGCAGAAATGAATGGTACAGAGGCAGCATAGCCGAGGGCGCCAACTGCCGTACACGGCCGGCGCTGGCAAGGCCTACAGGCTGGAGCGATTACAATTAGGCCGTGCGGCTTCTGTTGCGGCAAGAATGGATCGCAGAAAGGATTCATTCTGCAAGAATACTTTCACTACGGCAGATCTGCATAGATTGGTGTCATTGACATCCAAAGTATAACTGTGGCTACGATCTCACGTTCTTAAATCACGAGAAAGCTGACAGACAATATCTTCCAACGTCCTGTCCCAATAGGAACCCCAAGTTTATTTCTGATTAGCTTGAATTACATATTTATTTAAGTCACTCGAGTGGGACAGGTTTTGTTAACAAAGTGCTTTTAGGAAAAATGATCATTTAAAATTGAATAAAACCTGTTAAAGTCCATTCAGAGCCTCAAAAACGTACCAGCCTGAAAAACAGTAGATTAGATTCTTTAAGTCAGAATAATAATTGTGTGATATTGCAAGACAATGTTGCTACCGAATGAGTCAAAGACAACAACTTTCTCATTCTGTGGTTAGGTTAAGTAGTTGGGCTAGGCTGGGTCTCGAAATCAAACTACCATGGTGTGTCCCCAGTAACAACGATCTTTACCGAATGAGTCAAACAAATATATCTTATCGCGTAGTTAAGTTAGGTAAGCGTTAGGATGAGTTGAGTTGGGCTAAGTTAGGTCTCGAAATTAAATTACCACGGTGTTTCCCCAGTGACATAACGATCGTTGCCGAGTGAGTCAAAAAAATATATCTTATCGCGTAGTTAAGTTAGGTAAGCGTTAGGATGAGTTGAGTTGGGCTAAGTTAGGTCTCGAAATTAAATTACCATGGTGTGTCCCCAGTGACAACGATCTTTACCGAATGAGTCAAACAAAAATATCTTATCGCGTAGTTAAGTTAGGTAAGCGTTAGGAAGAGTTGAGTTGGGCTAAGTTAGGTCTCGAAATTAAATTACCACGGTGTTTCCCCAGTGACATAACGATCGAGTAAAAAAAAATTTGTCGTGTGGTTAGGTTAGGATAAGTTAGGTTAGCTTAGCAGAGACTAGGTTAGACTAGGTTAGGTATCAAAATAAAACTACCAGTGTTTCTCCACTGAGGAGACGATCGTAAGAAACACACTAGCCATTGTGTGGTTAGGTTAGAGGTTAAAATACGTCAATTACGTTACGTTACGTCAAGTCTCGAAATCAAGAATACCACGGCGTTTCCCTAGTGACAAGACGATCGTTATCGTTACCGAAAGAGTCAAAGACAACTATCTCATTGTGTGGTGGGGGTAGGAAGACTAGGCCGGAGTGGAGCCATATCGGGACCAGCACTGGAGTGAGTCAGTGAGTCACCACGTTGTCAGGCGGATCACGTCGCGGGTCCCCACAAGGCGGTGACTTTCAGCTACTATTACGATTTGTTTAAACACAGACTCCAATCATATTATACTCGACCGCATATGGTGCGTTGATAACCGGCGCTGTACACGCCAATTTGGCTATTACACGGCCCAAACTACAGTGTTGAGTACGTGGCGAGCAGCACAATCCCGGCTAACAAGGTGATGTTTTCATCGTCACGGTGACGCAACACCACGATACTGTAGAGCTTGCTAGGGACACCTCTTGTAAGCATGGCTTCTCAGCTGGCCCCCGAAAACAGTGGAAAGTGAATAGAATTCTTAAGGGAACTGTAAATGAGCAAGAATGTACTCAATACAATAATTAGGATAGCTAGGCATTCTTTTCCGGAACCTTGTAACTACATCAGGAAGACTTGTAGTTTGAAAGTGACTTTGCTATGATGTGTGGGTAGTTCCCGCGTTCTCGGCCCGCCCGGAGAGTACGTGTGCTTCCCTCATTCCAGCCTGGTGCTGGTACTCATCTTGTAAGCGAGTGCACTACCATCCCGGCTACCAGTTTGCATTCAGGCTCTGCTTTTATTTAGGGCATTATACTGTGAAAGCACGGCAAATCAGAGCCACAATTTACCAGAGTTCCACGTCTATTCAATGTACATTTTAATATTAACTCTACCTCCTAATAAAAACCTGTACGATAGTTGATAAAGATCTTGTGCATATTCCCGGGTTTCAAAATTTAGCAAGAAATCAGGCCTCTTTGTATACTCGATAAATTAGATATGCACTAGTGAACCAGTACATTTGTTCAAAGAACCTATGTTTCACTTCACTCTGAAACGTTGAATAGGTAAAATCACATCCATAGAAAACACCTGATCATCATTACCACATCTTGAAGATCATGTCTTAGGAAAACCCTACACGGTAGTGACTAAAAAAACCGAAAGAACAAAAATAGATAAATTTCTTTCCCAAGATATCATAAGCTGCCAGCGTGCAGTAATGGACACACAATCAGGTAGACTAGACTGCACACAGCGCTGTCACTGATAGCGGTCGGTGCGAAATCGCGAAACACAATCCGGACAATAAACTGTGTTGGTTACGTGCGCCGGCTGTCTCGCTGTTTATTGCCGATTTTGATAAGTCAAGGGCCGAGCCCACACAATCAGCCGAGCAGCGAGCACTCTCGGCGAGACATCCTTGGACCACTTGGCCCACTTCTCACTGACGGATGTCCATCAGTCCCAACTCCAAACGATATGCAAAATCTCGTCCGTTTCGTCGTCAGGTTTATTATTTTTTCTTTACTTTCACTTCCTAGAAAACTATTCCCCAGTTGAAACCTTATTACACATTACTTAAGGCTAGAGGTGGTTCGCGACATTATCACGTAGTTAAATGTCATCGGTGATTAGCGGAATTTGAACCAGGTACCTCGGGGACCGGAGCCCCGCGCTCTGCCACTAGATCAGCTCGCCTCCCAATTTCTAATGGTTGTATTTTTAAAAGTGGTTTCGAAAGATTAAAACCGCTGACTAATAACACTTCTTAAGCTCTATTAATGCTTACTGTGGTACAAATTAATTCACTGAGACTACATCGGTCATTCATTCAATTCATTGGCACAAAGGCGATGTTTCACTAATAAAATTATATTAATGTTCAGTATCCTGATACATACATAGATGTAAGAAATTGTAATACAATTTAATTAATATTATTGCTAGGGAGGCATAAGGTGTGAATGGTGTTACAGTTTATTCCTATAGTATAACATTTGCGCAGTAGGCCTACAATGCACTGTAGGCTACAGTATTCCCATCCAAGATTAAAGCGGGGAACATTATAACGTAGGGGTTTGTTTTGATTCATTTCGACATTTAACAATTAATTACTCCCCTAACTAAAGCTATTGCATATTCTATAGAAGTTGGCACGTTGTCAAATTGACACTCCACTAATACGATGGCTGCGGTATCAGCCTATCAGGCAGGCTCGCTGGCGAAAGTGTGGAAGACGCATGCTGGCGCCCGACCGAGGCCGCTGAGGTAATGCCTCATGTAAATGACTCCAATTAAAAACTGGCGGGCGGAGGACCATATTTGGCGGTAAAGGCGCCCCGGGCGGGCCGAGAACGCGGGAACTACACCCACACATCATCGCAATGTCACTTTCCAACTACAAGTCTTCCTGATGTAGTTACAAGGTTCCGGCCAACATTACCAAGCTATCTTACCCAATCTTGTTTGTATTTTATCTTGGTTATATTTTGTGTAAAAGAACAGTCCAAATCCGGTTTTGTTCTATAGTGTCAATCTTTTGTCAGATAGCACCATTGTTTGATACTTAAATGACAAATGGCATCTGAGTTCAGACTCGGTTCCACTTAGGACTGAATTAGAAACTTTCAGATTTGAAGGCGAGCCCTAGAAACACTCAGCAACCTAGATATGTTATTACATACTGCATTACATATTGCTCTTCAAACATTCAAGACATATAGATTTTGTTATTGTTCGTGTTCTTCTTAATGACCAGATCCTAACACGTAATGCACACGTAGCCTATATTAGTAGACATAAAGGATTAATCTCTAAATTGTTTATAACGTTTACTATTACTGAAAGATCTAAGAGAATAATCCGCTAACGAATGTTCGAATATGCGGAGTAATGGAAAATGAAAACGGCTCAAACGAAGGCTACTGATTGATGTAAAAGGAGTCTAATGATATTTTGTACGGATAGCATTATACAGAGTGAGGCAGTGAGAGCACCCTAATTTTCTTTCGTTGTCACACTATAAGTAAAGCAACAATGAATGAACAGCTGTGCTTATAACATCAATTAAACTATGCCATTTTAGTAAATATTATGCCTGATGAGATTTTTATGTGGAAACCTATCTTTAAAATAGTGATTCTTGTGCAAAACCCCAGATATTGTTTGGACCACATTCCATCCTTGGTCAACATGGCACTGTTCCAAATTGGAAAACAATGGTGAACTGGTAAACTTGTTTAGGATAAACGCTTAACCCTTAAAGATTATCGGTGGGTGCCGCAAAACTTTTTGTACACCAGCAAACGTTGAAAGAGTGCGAGTCGCAGTAACTCAAAGTCCAAAGAGATTTGCCAGAAAGATTTGATTGTTGAAAGCCCTACGTTGGCTCTTTTTTTTTGGGGGGGGGGGGGGGTTATTCTAATAAGCTACTTGAAGTTCGAAGTTTTTCAAAGTCATCCCACAGATTTGCTTAAACCGAAGCGAATAATTGTCCAAAAACTAAAGTGATTCCTGAAAAAATGCTGGAGAAGTGGTTAATGGCGTTTTCAAGAGACAAAAAGGAATGTCAAGTAGGACATGGGCGTCACTTGCAGGATATTGTTTTCAAGAAATGGAAAAAATGATTTTGTTAAGTTAAAATGGCAAAAGATAAGCTGTGTTTTGATGTGCTATTTGTATCCATAGGGTGAATATTATTGAGTTTGCACTACTTATAAATTGGGGCGCTTTCATTGCACCACCCTGTATTAATACGAACTAGAGGTCGTCCAGTGGTCGAAACTCGACCAAAAATGTTTAATGTACAGACTTTATTTTCATTCCACACTTTGAATAGAACATGTGATTGGAGTTTCTTCCATTTGTTTTGATTTTCTGTTTATATTTCGTTGTTATTTCGTCACCAGCATGGCAACTCATAATATCCATGTTAAATTTTTCAAAATTTTAAATTCATTTTTTGTGCTTATTTTTGAGCATATTTTAATTTATAAAGGGATTCTGCACACCTACAGGAAAATAGCTTTCTAACAGTATGCGTAGATTTTCCCTACGATACACACGAGCTGAGAAAAAAGGTTTTAAAGAAACATGCTTGCCTATTAATATATAGATAGATGGTCTAGTATTTCTAACAAGTCACTACAGGGTAAGTTAATTATAATTATGTCCATAGCTATCATTGGTGAAAATTGCCTACTGATAAAACATTCAAACCGATGCCTTATTAGTATATATAAGTGCTACGGTAACGTTTAATTAATACAATCGATGTCGGGGTTCCTATCCACGACACAATTAGTGTTTATTACCTACGATTACCTTATTGTAGAAATGAGTACATAATAGTAACTCGTACTTACTGAAACTGTAGTAACTGTTTATCTAAGAAGCATTTACCTGCAACAAACATTTTTCATTAATATACTAAAAACTGTTTAATAAAAACTAAATACACAATGTGAGCACACATTCCTAAACACTCAATAAATACATAACGAATTCAAGGACTGTAAAAATATTTCTCTACGGGCTGTCTAAATAGTAAAATACTTCTGTTAGTTGCCATTTTGTAAATCAAGGTATGTCCTGTTAAATTAAAAAAATATATATTATATTTTCAATATCTATAACCATTGACTATTGGATACAGAAGCTATAACTTAATAACAAAGTCGTTAGGTAAGAGAGGCGGAACAAACGACCGACCAAAATATTTCACACAAGGCCTTGTCGAGGATCGTTCATACGAAAAATCTGCCTTCATCTCGCATACTGTATCTGGCACTAAATCAATGATAACGCATTGGTTGGTTGCAGCCTACTTTGAGGGCGGTTCTGGGACAGCACTATCCATCTAGATTGGAACTCCGCGAGTCCTCTCATTACACCCCTCTCTAAATTGCTTTTCACAACTCTCAGATTTTCTTCTTTTGCATCACGCCTGTTGGTTTGCATAATATTTCATCTACTTGTGTATCTCTTTCTTTGAATCATTATATATCTCACTGTTATTTCACCAATCTCTATTCGTCTTGTTTTACATCATTTCCTCTCTCGTTTCGTATCACTATCTGGCTTTTCTTAAATTTTTATCCCACTTCCATTGCAACATAACCCATTTTTCTTGCCTAGAAAAAGGTTATTCAGGTTATTTTTCTTTCTTTTCATCGTAAAAATCTCTCGCTGTTCGTCGATCTACATCTCTCACTTATCCTTCAATTCATCATTATTCCCTCTCTTCCTCTCCATTCCCGTAGCAATCGTGGACAAAAAGATCTTTAGCTGGTATAGTCCAACGGCAATTAATGAGAAAAACACATTTTTTTTAATACAAAAGAAACAAAAATAATACTAAATTAAATTGCAGAAATATATTACGTACAGTAATTTTAAAATAAATTTCATAATTTTTATATTTTACAAAACTAGTCACAGATTAAAAATCCTCCCTTATTGGTTGTCATCCTTGATGAAGATAATTTTAAGGTATGCTCCTGTCCGGTATAAGTTGATTGTGTAGTAAACACCATGCACTTTTAAAATAAATCTAGCTGAAGAGAAAAACACGGTGACCACATCCGCGAACTCCAACATAACCTGACACAAAATTCACCTAATAGTCGCTTCAGATTTTACAGGCCGAACCTATATGCAGAAATCCACAGTCAATACTACCGGTATTTGAATAATTTGCTCCGATGATTTCGCTCGATCGCTCAGCACTCGGCAGTGTTGGCACGCCCGTCTGGCAGAACGGGCATCCATCACAGCTCTGAATAATTATTCACTTCGCCGTGTTCGTACTTAATTAATTCCCGACGTGGAGCGACTTGATTGAATGTGTTCGCTCACATGATGTTTGTTGACTTGAATCATGGCTTCATAAAACCGTCCTCTGGCGAGTGAAAGTCCACCGGCTAATTGTCATGAACGATTGTCGGCGTTGGTTGTCATAGCGATGTAATGTATTTTATTTAACAACTCTATTTAATGGCAGGTTAAATAAACTTAGTATCTTGATTGTATGTCGCTCCTAGGATCAAATCGGTTATGAATACAATGATGCTATGATATCAGTTGATTAGTCAACTTCTGGCACTTCAAACCGTTCACAAATGTTTTTGCTCTATTCCTACAGTATGTCCAAAATGGTCGTAATTGAGTTGAAAATACCGCTAAAAATGAGATTAATTGTAGGCCTACAACCATATTTAACTAGATGCTAATTACTCTAAGCTTACTTAAGGCAGTTAATTTACACATAATATGAACAATACAACAAGAAAACCATCCCGCGGATGAGAATACTATAACATTTTGCCTCGGAATGGAATTTTTAAATAGAGTATTCATAAAAAAGAATGAGCAATACCATATTGACCGTCTCAACATAAATAATATTTACGTAAATATTTGGATAAGTTATCTCATGCTTGTGCTTTTATTTCGCTCATCTGTCTGACCGGGGTCAAGCAGGAGAAAGGTTTTTTTTCAATCAGTACACTATTTCCTTTGTGACGCTAGAAGCGTCTACTATATGGACAGAAGAGCATGGGTATTGTCCATGGATGACTATTGAGAAAGGAAAATGTACCATGGACCATGGAGCATAGAAGAATTAACTAGAGCACGTATCCAGGAGAATAGAGCCTTATTAATTTTAGGATGTTCATGCAATGCGCATAGATCACTTGGAACAGATAGAAAAGCATGGGCCAAGATACAGGAATCGTGGAGAAAAAGCAGGGGGGCATGAGGCATATACCATGGAGCGTGGAGAGAAAAGCATGGAGCATGGGACAGTGGAGGAGCCGGCCGCGGTAACATTGGCCTAGTAAGGACAGGGATTTGAAGGCCTACTGACTCACAGGACCGCATAAGGACTTGCAAGGCCGCCTCGAAGGCGCCGCCATCACATCTGACTGGACAGCTACTATCACAAAACAATACACTGGGGACCGAGCTTGGTTTGGGGAAGGGTTTACTTCACAAAACTGCAGGTGCAAAGACCAATGATTACGGATAAAATAAAAATTTAAGAATAAGAACAGTGACATTGCTGTGGGGACAAAGAATGTCAAAGCTCAAAGTAATTAAATTAGAGTTACACACGATATCAAAAGATTCTCCTGATTCTGTAACATAATTACATGATCCTGAAAACACAAGTTTCTGATATAACAAGACACTCTTACTCTAGATATCAATGATCCCTGAAAACTCAAGATACTGGACTGCTAGCATTTTATACACTCCTATTCTTACACACCATCCCAAATATTACAAGCATCCACGATCGTATTATTAGTTTTATATAGTGATCTGCAAGAGAAATCTCAAAGCAATCTCACGTTTCTCAAAGCAGTTTAATTCGCGTCAAACCGAGTCATATGTTACAGAATCAGCGATGTAAAAACAAACGTTTCATATTCCAACCAAGGCGTTTAATGTCTCAGTCGTGATTGTTATAATAGTTATAGCTCATATAAAAGCAGTTACCACTATTTAAATGGCTTGTTTAACTGTCGCGCTTGTTCTAGATGAAATCATGGCTCATAATTATTATGAATCACACATCACCATTTGTTTACACCTTAGTAGGCTTCAAACTACCAAACGATCCGTAAGGTGACATAATTAAGTGATTATTAAAATACGAGTCAGATTTTACCCATGTAGAATAACACCTTGTCTATGTTATGGAATGTCTACTGTGACCGAACTCTATGTTAGAAGTTAACCAAAAAGCATTACGATGAATTAGCTTAATTTGGGTTTTATGTTAGGATGAGTGCATGCATGTTACACTAATAAAGATTGTGCAACTTTTCTTGCACAACCTGACCTATTCAGATGCCACATAAAGCGTGCCCTGAACAACTAAATAAAGAGGTGACGCAATGATGTGATCAAGAGGGCCGTGTCAAGTTGAACACTGAACTATTTAAATGGTACAAGCAGACCTTTGTTGGGTGTCGATCATGAGCTGTTCGTGATGGTAATCGCTCACCGCATCTGTTATGCTAATGAGAAACATTCATTTATGAATGAGCGGCAGAGATACTCGCCGCTATTAATATTCATCTTGCAGAGTCCGACACGCTAGAGCAGGATATACGACTGATGCGGTTCAGATTTATTGGTCTCTCTCTGCCTATAACCTCTTACTTATCCGAACTGATAGATGCAGTAGCGATTTATCATCCTCTCTAATTATTTAACCTCTTTGCTATCTGACAAAGTATAGGTTTACTCTTCTCTCTCTTATATTACTCTTCGGTTGTCTAAACTGATAGCAGTGTCAACATATGCTTTACGCAGCATCTGCGACTGCGGTTGAGATTTGTCGTGTTGTCTCTCAATTTTACCTCTGAGTTTCTCATTATCCGAACTGATAGCAGTGAGCAGTATCAACACGCTAGAGCACAATTTGAGCCAAATTGAGTTGCAATTCATAGTTCCCTCTGGCTTTAACCTCTCGCTTATTTGAACAGGTGCGATTTGTTTATCTTTGCATTTAAAGTACCTTCTTTCTTGTAAGAATTGAACGATTATCGACCTATCTCTGTTTTCCAACCACTTCCGTATCAGAATGTGTTTATATCTTAAACTTCTCATTCGTCCAAATTGGTACATGCATAAGCGATTTCATCGTCCTTTACACTCATCCAAACTGACGGATAGAGAATACATTGATCGGCCACTTTCTGACCTTAACCTATCACTTATTTAAACTCGTACATGAAGTTCAAATTTACCAGTTTGCAAATAAATCTTTACTTGAGTAAATAACTTTTTATTGGTAAAACAAAAACAAATAAAACATTAAACATCCAACAAAGCACCGCTACATAGCCTTCACCAGGCAGAGAAATTAATTTAACATACTCAAGTCCACTTACTACCACTCTGGTCAAGAGAGGTAGTTGCGTTGACGGCTCAGTACCACATGTGTGAATAAACAAACTGAAGAACGCATCGTAAACACTACAAATATGAGACGTTACATCTTCGACCTTATCCGTGTAGATCTGCTACATAAACCGTAAACATCGCCTTCCAAGGTTCTAAACACAGCTGCACACGTGGAATAGCAGTACAGCAATCATAGCCCGAGTGTGTGAGCCTGGCAGAGAATGGACTAGTCAGCTGTTGAGATCTTAGTCCGTAGATAACCCGTGGTTTATTACGCGCGTAGATCTCCGCCTAAAATGGAAGTGGGTTTCACAACTATCTCCACAGTTTAGGAGAAATCTGATAAATTAGCTTAAACGCTCATTTGATATTTCGCGATCTTCCGTATATGGTTTGGCCTAATAGTGACCACGAACTCGAGATATATGAGCTCGTAGATTCCAGCCACGGGTTTTATGGGTTTGTGATGATAAAAAGTTTGCCTAAATAGGAGTGAAGGACTTTTCCACAGATTACGTCCATGGGACGCGGGTGTCGGTGTTAATCAAGGAAAGCTTCGTGATATGGCGTTCCGGATCAGAATTGTAAAACTTTTAATAGAAACCAGTGACCGTCCTGGAAATCCGGGATTTGAGGCATCCTGCGGACGCTTTGAACACTCCATAAGAATAGCTAGGTCCGGCAACAATCCAAGTAAAGTTTAAAACCAATGAAATCCACACAAACAAAAAACTAATTAAAACTATAGTTTCCACATCCGAATTCGATCGAAATCGCAATACGATGAAATACAGTTGACAAATCGTTCAAAAGCTTCACATTGCGACACACCAGCCTTTCACAAGTCAAGATCACAAAGACACAATAGTCGATAAACTTTATATTGGCCAACATTAATTTATGCAAAGCCGAGAAACGGCCGCGATATTTCTAAGATTTACCGCTCCTCTCGACCTTTGCGAGTTTCATATTTCTGCCACTCGCGACCGGCTAGTGGATAGTTGCCGTTTTGATTATAGGATAACAGCACCTACTGCCTCGCCAGTCAGTTGCTGCGAGGATTTGCTAAATATGGAAAATCATAACTCACGGCTAACACGAATGTCAGAGTGTCTGCCAGGACGGTCTAATCCTACCGTGTGGCGGATGTAGAAATGGCTACTGTTATGTTATTGGAGTTCATTCAGATCCAAAGGATATTGCAAGGTAATGAATATTGCATATTGTATAGGTTATATTGCTTCCTGAGGATATTTGATGGTGATTACTTCAAGCATTGACTTCTGGACAATAGATACTGAAGAACACATCCTTTATGGACCAGCTGTAGCCAATTATTTAATAAAAAAAACTAATGAAAGCTTTTCACAGAGGGTTCTTATTCAACAGTCTAAAATAATAAAACCTACGTTGTGCGTTGTAATTATAATAAAAGAGGAAAAATCTAGGGTTTTGCTTTAGAAGAGGTTTAATTTACAAGAGAAAAAATAGTACAGGTTTGTAGAGGTGATTTGCGATGAATGAATGCAACAATTGAGATTGACCATTTACATATGTGTTCATGTGATGAGAATTACAGATAGAATGTTAGGAACAAAGACACAAATTATACAAAAAACACAAAGACAACTTGACTAAACATACATCGTTGTTGTTTCTGTCATATTTGATGAGATAAATTTGCTATAGCCTCCAATGAGTGGTCCTTTTAGTTTGGCTTTGAAAAAATTTAATGTATTAAAAAAAAAAACTGTGATTTAAAACATGACACACTGTTCGTGAATCAACTCAACTAGTTAATTTTATTGTAATATTTAATTATAAAATTGGTTACAACCTTAACGTGGGAATGTAATGTCTAGTTTCATACACTGTCAACGCTCCTAGTTAATGATCCGACCTGTGTGGAAAATGTATCCGAATCGTCATACAACCTATCACTCTTCACACCAGGGTTAGTCATAGAAAAGGAATGCAGTTCTTACAGCGTTTGATCAACAAGTTTGTGTAACCGCTGATCTACAAGTGTTTTAGTGTTTACAGCCAGTGTTGCCAACTTATTTTCACAAATATACGATTATCACTTGACTGATAAGTTCACAGTTTTCGGTTTTAGGATAAAAATCTTTATAAACGGAGTGAGGGTCCAAATGATACTCCACGCAAGGGATGTTGACACGGATAAACATCACAGGGTTTATTGCTAATGTTTTAGACAGGTGATTTCTACGGATGTGTAGCTTTAATATACCTGAGTACTTTAGCCAATTTCTCCGTTTGGGTAGGTTAGGTTAGGTTAGTCGCAGAGGTTTCTCACTCTCATCCCTTTCAGCATCAACTAGCCCTCCAACAACGATGGTCTTCTCTCCGAACGGCTTGAATCAATCTATCTACCCTTATAAAAATATTGAACATACGCTCTCACTCCTACAGCAGAAAACCCGGAACGCAGAGGAACTAAAACGAGTGTGGGAAACTGCAATAGCGGTTGCAATAATTGCAAAACTAAATATTTTTACGGACTCGTCAGAAAATTATAAAACAAAATTCCAAAAGTATCAACCAAAACGACAAACACTTCAAACAATTTTCACACTTCACAGAAACATCAGAACGTAAACCCGCATCAAAGTGCATAACAGTAACAGTAACAGGTAGACCCTATAAAGTGATCAGTTAACAAGCATCACCAGATAACGCTAACAGGTCCGAGCTATACAATGGACCGCTCAGTACTCAGTACATAGAGTATAGTGCAAGTGTAGTGACAGTGATAGGGAGTGAGGCCAATCAACTGACAATGGCGCGTTATCGCGAGTCTGTAACTGACCCGACAAACAACATGGAGTAAGTAGATCTCAAACTATCCGATACAGATACTGACTGGCATATAATACTAAAGTTGGAGGGAATAATAAACTATGTTTTAATAGAAACTAGAGGTCGTCCAGTGGTCGAAACTCGACCAAAAATATTGTGTTTTGTGTTCAATGTCCACATGTCGTGTTTTAGGTTAAATCAAAACAAATGAACTGGCATGTTGTCAATTAGGGGCAATGTTGTATTACTTATGAAAGAAAGTTCATTTTTAAGATCAAATAAATTAATTTAGTATATTTCATTGTCTGATTTATTAGAAAACATTCAGTATTTAGGCTACTGCATTTTATAAACCAAACTCGAATCTTGCTTCCTTGGCCTATCGTATAACGTTTTCCTGTTTGGTACCTGGTAAACTTCAGATTGCATAAGTGAATTATTAGCAATACAATTTAGTTGTTAATTATCATTTAAATGGGTCAAAACTCAAAACACTAATCTATAATTGCTTATCTCGTCATCTCGAGAGTTCTGACCCCTAACTTGAAACCCTTAAAAGGTGGGTCTGGGTCTTAAGATATTTCCAAACAAAAACGTAAATCATCATTATGTCCCAACAGTTTATCATGTTTATCCCAGTCACAGCAACTACATTATTCTATTAATACATCCATTAATTATGATCGACATTAATTTTGCAAGAAGATTCAATATTTTAATATTTGTTCATTAATTATTTTAAAAGCAACCATAACCTAATTTGAAGACAATAATTAAATAACAATTTATTCATTAGTTGATTTGGAATTACGTCTCTATTTCACAGTAAATATTCTCTAATGACCAAGTGTTTTTATTAAAGTAGAGTAAGTATATTTACCTATTGTCAATTAAAAGAGTATATAATGACAGTTTGTTTGTTTTGATATAACCTCAATATTGACATGTATGAATACATGATCGCACTAAAAAGGTTCATCTCCAAAGATATTCCACCACTCCTTAAACGCTTCCAGCTAAAAAATCCAATTGCACTGTACAGACTCTCTATTTTCACCCCACACTGTAAATAAAACATGTGATTGAAATTTCTTACATTTGTTTTGATTTTCTGTTTATATTTCGTTGTTATTTAGTCCCCAGCATGGCAACCCATAAACCTCATGTACATTTTTTGTATTTCAAATTTATTTTTTGTGCTTATTTTTGAGCCTTTTTTAATTTTTAAAGGGATTCTGCACATCTACAGGAAAATATCTTTCTGACAGTATGCGTAGATTTTCCCTACGATGCACACGAGCTGAGAAAAAAGGTTCCAAAGAAACATGCTTGTCTATTAATATATAGATAGATGCTAATTAGTTTAAGCAACTGTCAATATCCAGTATTCAGAGCTGCGAGCGAAATTGTTTATTTGAAAAATACGAGGAAAATACTTAGCACAGGAGAGAAGTAGGCACTACCTTTGTACTACCTAGCCTAAAAATAATTTATCGAAAATTTTATTTACGAATTCATCTGGTACTCTTGCGCTATCGTTGTAAACACGAAACATACCATAAATATTGCTACATTTACCGCTGCAGTAATCATTACAAACTAAAATAGTTCTACGTAAACACACAAAGGAGTTGTTTATCAGTCTAACCATGCCTATATACATCATTGGGTGGTTAAATCTTTCGACGAATGAGCAGAATGTCGCTGGTTCAGTCCAGAAAAGTAGCTCTGCTTTACTTGATTGTAGGGTTATAAAGGGTCATGCATGGCTGAAGAAAAATGTGGTCTTGGTCAGTAAAAACCTTCACGGGTCAATATTCCATTAATATACGCCTGATAGGAATACAGAGTGTAGAATGGAGTTAGGTGATACTTGCAGCAGCTTTGTTACATAGCTCAAGTCACTTGTTACTTCAGCCAGGGCAATTTTATTAAATGCCCAATGATCAAGTACAGCTTAGCTGCGCCCTTTTCCCGAACCATTCAAATTCGAATGATTTGTGTAAGGATCAAACTGGCAACCTTCCGTTTTTTAATGCGAACACTATCCAACTACTCAACTACGGTACGATTATGTACTCACCCTGCATTTATTCAGCCACTCAAATGTACGTCTTAATTAAGTGATTACGTGAATAACATCAAACACAATGCTGATCACGGTCCACAGAAGGAACATGGAACACACAGCACTTATCCGACCAAGTGCGGCAGCGGCGGTAAGTGCTCTAATGTGCACTCATACAGAACACGTGCTTGTGAAGCGCCGCATTAACTTTACGACGTTCGAAGGTTAGGTTTGCAACCGCGTATCAACCACATGTGCCGAGTTGTGCAACCTTACGATGCAACAGACGGTTGTAACAGCCATGTGTAACACACTACACACTACAGTAGTAACATTGTAACTGAGGAATGAACAATCACTCTCTGGATGGTCACTCTGCCCAGTGCCCGGTATTGCAGCGAAGGTCTTCCGTTCAACGCCAGGGAAACTGACATTCGAGGGAACAAAGTTATATCAAAGAGTAAGCGTACGAATACAATTTTTCCGAAAAAGAAGGGAAGGACGTATTCCACATTATGCGACTCAAGGATAACGGAACGGTCTTTATTTTGTTAGTCCTTACCAACAATTGATTTCCAACAACACCTTTTAAATAATAAATTTTCATACCATAGTACAACCCAATTTAAAAATTGAAGAATTAAAGGTCCCCATCATTATTCATTATTCATTGACCTTCGTCGTTGACCTTCAGGTGAGGGAATAGACTGCGTCGTTGTTTAATACGAAAAAAAAAACACAAAAACAAAGACTACACGCACATATAAAATAAAACTGTGTATTAATCATGGCAGGCAGGCAGTAGGCGGTACAAAAAATTAATTGTCCCGCTTCAAATTGTCCTTAAAGAAATCATCTACTTTGTAGTATGGTCTATTGATCATCAAGTCTTTCACAGCACTCTTGAACTTCCGGTCGTCCAGACATCGAATGCTGGAAGGGAGTCTGTTGAAGAACTTGATGGCTGACGTAGGGAAGGAATTGAGCGTCCTGCTCAATCTCGCACGGGGAACATCGAGATCCTGCCTAGCTCTGGTATTATGAGCGTGGATGTGGCTTCTGGTGTTGAGAAGAGGAACACTGCATTTGATTTCAACCAGGCAGGCGTAGATATAGTGGCTGCAGACGGTTAGAATTCCAAGTCTCTTGAATATCGGTTTGCAGTGTTCTCTAAAAGGGCTCCTTACGGACTGCCGCTTTTTGAAGCTTTAAGACCTCCTCCACTTCCGACGCATGACCCCAAAGGTGTAGTCCATACGCAATGTGAGAATGAAACAGGGCATGGTATACCATGAGCAGATACTGCTCTGTGACACATTTCCGGAGGCGCCTGAAACCCTCATCCCTCCCCCAACCCATTTCAACCATCTTCCCACGTCGCTCAGAGGTCAATCTGAACACCAACGCCATATCTCTCGCACCTTCAGTCATTATTCATTCAGTTCTTGGGAAACACTAAACTGTAAACATTGTTATGAGGGACGTCGCCATATACGAGAGAGCCATCAATTCCGCGGGTCGCGCCAGAGATTTGGCGGGTAATCTGTGACCCGGGTCCCAGCTGGGTTAATGGTTAATAGGAACCAGAAGACCTTACAAGGCTGCAACTGTGGTCGGTGGGCGGCTAAAAATAGAACACATAATTTAGACATAAGGAAATATAGTTTTAGAGCGTATAAGAATGAATATGAGGCTGCTCTATTTTTGGATACAGTTTTCTTTACATGACTAATAATAAGCTATTTCTGTAAAAAGATAGTTAATTTTACTAAAGTGTGATATTCAAGAACAGCTGGGTCCAGTTCCTATCTATGAAAACACTCTCAAGATCGATGCAAATCGGAAAGAAATAAAACATTTCAAGTAGCAAAATGTAATTATAAATTCTATAAGTATGTTCCACGACATGCTGTACGTGCGCTACAAATATATTTTAGATTTAATATCTTTTTTTTTTCAAAATCTTGAGCCACAAACTTTGTGTTTAGCGCCAACAAAATAGTATGTATACAAGTGGGACGGCATCTATAATGCGACCTTACATAAATATATGATGCATTCTTCTATCATTATAAAGAACACTATACACATAGTTGTTTTCCATACTAAGAATGTGTAAAATAGACTCTATGAATTTTATTATGATGATTTAAACAGTTGTTTCATTTTTCTTAAATTTACAAATTTCTTCCAATTTAAATCAACTACAAAACCAAAAAGTACATTGCACTTTTATTTTCGACACGTTCATAGACATTTTTACCTAAAACTAAAAAAACATTGCTCGCGGGCAAGGCGTGTAGTTTGGTAGGTTAATAACAACTTCCAAATAAGGAGAATTAGTTTATCTTGTCGCGGCGGCCTTGGGCGTTTCGGAAGGCAGCGAAGATGGCCAAGCTTTTGGTTGAAACTGAAAAGCGATTATAGGGATTAGCAAGAGTTAATTACACGTTTGATTACACTGAGAACCTCGCAACACCAAAATAGGGGCTGGGAGTGTAAGAGATTCGTGTTTACACTTGCGAATAGATAAAATATCCTTTGTTTAGCGAAATTGTTATCATGTGATAACACAAGAACATCTTTTCTAATATGTACCAGCATTTTTTGTAAGGATATCAAGTGTTAGTTTTCGGTAATTGTTAGTTGTAATGACTGTAATGAAATCGGATGAGACGGGATAAAGTTTTAAAATTATACTCATCTTTAGCAACTTAGTACATACCATTTTCACCTCAGACAAAACTACACTGATCGAAATTTTTCTTCTAATTTGTTTGTATAAAGAGTACAGTAGTTCAGTTATGGTATAGGTCAGAGCATCAAATAAGTCATATATTATTGAAACTGTATCATAATTTGAAATAGCGTTAGTTAACATAGTACTGATCTTATACCCCGTGACCGTACGTAGCGAAGATCGAAGTTACAGTAACTGAGGACCATAGTAGCCTCCTGTACCATAAAAACGCCGCAACGCGCTTAATAAAATTATACTCTGTTTAGGCCTACTTAACACGAACATTTTATATTTTTAATTTGCACAAAATGACTACCAAACGCGTTTAAAATGTGTTCTTATAACATACGAACACTTACCCTTAACTACTTGTACTTATATTGTCATGTTTTCTGTTTAATTTCACCTGAGGATGGGATCAGATTTCAGTGCCCGGAAAGTATTGAACACTTATACTTTTGCTAGATCCAATCATTATGAAAAATGTCCACAATAATCATTCAAATAACATCAACACTTACATTGTACAAAATATTAGTGGGTTGAAAATTAACACCACCAACGATGTAACCAAGTGTATACACTTGAACTATGCGTGCCTTTTTGCACATGGCGAGACAATAGCCTAAATGAAATCAGAATCCGACTGCGAGTGATGCAATGTCGTGCGTCGTCTGAATAGATCGGGGTCAAATCACGCACGCGTCCCAACGCACGCTCACACGCACGCGCACGCTAATGGTAAAGTCGTTACTGTTGGCCATATTGATTAGCTCTTCACTGTGGACAAACATTAATCATTCTTTTATTCTGCCAAATCTTATTATCAACAGCCATCCTTGTGCCACTTCTCGCTGTCAGATCTAATTTCGCTCTTTCAGATCTTCCCAGAACTCCGCCAGGGAGGTTTCGCTCAACTAAGCATAGCGTAACCATCGATATATAACTACTACGTGAAACTTTTCAATTTTGAGAACTGGACTGAAAAGGCTACTTTAAAAAACGGTCGTAGGTTAAAGTTTCAAATAGCATTGTTTACTTTCATACAGCATAGTTTTAATCATAACAATACGGGTAACGGACCAACGAGGTTCAAGGATTGAGAGAGAAGAAGTAAAATTGTTATGATTCTAACATCAACTAATCAGCTGTTCAGGCTAATTTAATTGTTGAGTGGTGCAATTAGTGTTTGGTACAATGTTTCGTTGCATCATTGTCAGTGACAATTAGAGGTTATACACGAAAACAGAGCTCTCTAAAATTATAAGTACTGTAGTTGTTTTTTAGTAATTATAACACTGTCGTAGGTAAAGTAGTCTACTCAAATCAGGTAAATAGGGTTAACGACACTCGTAGAAATTTTTAAGGCACTCGCTAAGGTTCGTATCTTAAATTTTCTGGCTTAACACTAGAAATTAAGTTTTAAGCAATCGTTGCGTAAACTACTATTAACATTGCTTGAATGGAACTGCCTAAACCATATATTAATTATATTAGTATAGGATTCGGGCCAGCAGCGTCATTTGTTTATATGGTCAATACCAGTTCTGTTCAAGAATTTGTGAGGGAATATGATCAATTCATGGCACGTATTGTACCAGATATACGTTAAGATCAGATGTGTTTAATATCAATGCAACAATGACACAGCTGACATAAGCATTTTGAATTGTTTACAAAACTAACAATGTCAGTGTACACAGACGTGACACGGGTTTACTCACGATCTCATACCACGTGATCCTACTTAGCTAAGATCGAAGACATTCCACAACTACGGACATCACAAAGACACAACGGTCACTCATATGACGTAAGCACACAGCTGTGGTGAGGTATGCTTCGTACGCATGGATTCCTTGACAAACGGAACGTTCTGTAGCTATATACGTATTGCTTATTGCTTACTCCGTGGTCATTTCTGTGATTGCTTTATGCTCTGTGGCGAAACAACCATTGTCTTTGTACAGTAAAGTTGTAATGTATTTTCCTTGACATCGCCATTACTTTTAAGCTAGCGGGACATCAATGATTAAATGGTTTCAGCATTGAAGAGTAGTTGCATAGTGAGGAGGTTTCTTTATTTAACAGTATCTAGCTGCCATGCCTTACAGATATATACGCTCATGTAGTTTATTTACAAAACCATTGATGTTTGTATACTATGGCATGCCTAGTTTATATCGACAAACTTGAGCAAATTAGTTCTACAAATAGAACACAGTGTCTACTACACTTTTCAGTTTTCGATAGTTGTTTAATGGATGTAGCATAAAATATTGTCCAGCATAAGTGTTCATACCAGTTTACCTTGATTACAAATACCGACTTTGTCGACTGATATCTGTAATTGACTGCGATACCTCTGTAGGTCGCTTAGTTCGATTGTGATAATTTTCATTCTAACTCTGGCTACAACCTTAACATATGGTGTATATTACTGCCATGATCAAATAGATTCAAGAGTATATAACAAAATAACGAGTTCCCTTTAGTGACTACTCGTCATTTCACTAAATACATTTACTTTAGCAAAAGATACCGTGGGTGATGTAAAAGGTGTAATTCACCTTGATGATATTAACTTAATCGCTCAGCCACTAAAGGTTAAGGGACTGAGATTCCCTTGATGATAAGGTGGTACGGTCGTTATCACTATCATCGTCGTTGCATTGTTGATTGTAGCGACACGATCATCCTTGGGTGGTCACTGGTCAACGCAGAAATGTAAAACAGCGACGTGATATCGGTAGAATATACTGGATGAAGAAGCAGAACTACGTCATTAGCAGAAAACAATAAATTACAGAAATTTCATTATAGTTTATGATAATTTACATTAACTGTTTGTACAGATAGTTGTCCGTCTAGGTAGCCGAATGTTTAGTGTGTTTACCATCAAATCTGGAGGTTGCTGGACCAATCCCGAGATATTGATTTTAGGACAAGACACAATTTGCCATTAGGCTCTTATTTAAATATATGTTCTAACAAAAGATTAATGTTATATAGTAACGAAATCAGGGCTGGGACTTAAAAAAACGTTAATATTTCCTACTTTGATCTATAGCTAAATCTGTTTGAAAAAGTTCCATTGCAAAAAAAAAAAATAATAATAATTTCGTCCTATCTTTTTAGGAAATTACTATTTTCTAGTTATGTTCGGTTCATCAACATATTTCTTTGCAACCTTACTAGTATCTGTATTGACTTCAGGCTTCACATCAGTAAATCCCTCTAGGTCAGTAGTGATTCAGTTACCGCAGTCGAGACTCTTTCACATTCTGTCTTCGTCATTTCTCTCGGTCTGGTAAAAGCATTCCTCGAAGATAATGATAGCAGCTGATAGCTCATCTACTAATGGAGTCTTCCTGGTTCCACCGCAGCTACTGCTACTGCTACTGGTCATGGTCGGATAAGGAGAATACCGTCTGGAGATAACCAAGAATGACACAAGGATCGGCGAGACGTTTTCATCATAATTTACTTCCTGATAAACTCTTACAGCACCGTCCTTTCCTGGTAATGTATAAGAGTGTTTATAGTTTTCCTGTAAAATGTCTGTTTTCAAGGTTAGCAATCAATCAATTTTTCTAAGACATGGACACGATTTTGAAAGAATAATCTGTACATGAATGTAGAGTGAGTGTAAGGTAACAATTGAGATTACCTGTGGCGGAGCTTTGATACGGACTAATATGAGCTTTTATTTTTAGCGAAGACCATTAAACCAAACCATATGATAAAGGAAAGATTGGATTAGTTTCGAAACATCAAAATATAAAACTGCTAACTTTTACCAAGATCGAACCAACGACATTCTGACTGTGATGATGAGGCTAGCACTGTGTCCACTCAGCTGGCCAGCTCTATCATTGTGGGAGGGCCATATCTATACCAAGGATTAGTTATACAGTACGTGTAATATCTGAACAGGATTTCCTTTGAAACGCTACAATTTTTCTACCAGTTGTTCACGGACATGTGAAATTATTATGTACATTAATTGTCACTCCGATATAACATGTTGGGATGTTCATTGCACACAAACCTCACCGGTAATTTGTATGGGGTTTCCTTGATTGTATATATCAAGGCTTTTAGTGGATAAGGTTCCCCTAGGCGGAGAAACTCCTCCACCTCTAAACCCTCCTTTTTGTGATAAAAAAGATGGATTTGCAGGTTTATACTATCTCCGAACTATAGTCGGGTTACAGGCACAGCATTAACAATTTTGATTTAGCCACTGGCGATTTAAGTTATTCTGCCTATGCCTCCAACAAGAACCACGCACCGAGGAACTAGCGGTACCTGATCTAATGGAAGTCCATATTTACATTTCGTCAATCAGGACCAAAGTGATAACTCTTCTCAGTCCGTCCCACGCAATGTTTGACAAGGATTAAAAGATGTTCGCAGATAACTACACGTGATTAGGATGAGAAATCAAACATGGTTTGGGTGAATATACATGCAGCACAGCTGGATCCAGTTTCGACCATTTAAGAGCTACGGACTTCTTTCTTGGTCAAACCGGAAACCCTCTAAATGCAGGTGTCTAAATGCACTCTACTTATACCGGTCATGAATATATATTGCAGATAAGAATGCAAAATCTACAAGCGAGTAATATTGTGGTTATATTATAACTATACACGACAATCTACAACAGAAAATTAAAATATCACAAATGAAAACAGCCTTTCACCCACCCACTTATTACGGCACACCAATAAATTTGTATTCCTACAGCCTCTGTGTACATAAATGTATGTAAATACCGCTCTAGATGTGCACGTCGAATCGCTAACATCTGTGACGGGCATGCGGGCCGGACATTCCCTACTTTAACATCCATAACGAATCGAATCTCCCCTCACTGCAGCGTCACGGCATCATGCGCGTGATTACGCATTCACGTTTGCATGTCTCCGATCGGCGAATGGTCGTTTACGGAATTATTATGTACGTGTAAATGCTAATCAAAACTCGGACAAGTCACGTAATTGGCAGCACTGAGCTCGTGTTGGCAACACTGCATGATATATTGGCAGTACTGACTGATATGCGGAACAAGTACAGTAAAGTTGATAAATAAATTCTCATGAACTGATTCATATCTTCTATAATAGTGGGTTATTTTTTTTCTAAATGAATTCATTTACGGATACTAAACTACATCAGTATACGCATTTTATAAACAGTATCTGGACCAGCTTAAGCCAATTCTTTATTAAAATAAAAACTAGTTGGGCGATCCTCTCAGATATTGCAATGCATGGATACTAGATTAGTTTTACATTAAATTAGATTTCAGTTTGGCTTGGTTGAAAAATTCATCTATTTGATAGAAATCAGTGATTGAAATCAGCTCGCTCTTTGAACGAGTTGAAGACTACAAAAAGCCCCTGACTCCTTTAAGCATCGGACCAGCAACCTTAGCTGGTAGCTAGACGCGATAGACACTATAGGCAGATAAATCAGTCTAGCCCTCTCAAAGTAAGCGCTGTTTTCTGTGTTATTGCTGCCTAAGCAACCTTGCAGATTCTTTAGTCAGGGTCCAGGACCATTTATTAAAATCCAGATGAACAAGCACAGCTGGGTACAATTGTGTTGCCAATGATCAAACAGCTATTCCAGCAACCTAGAACTACTGATTGGCCTACTAGGTGATCACTATACCCAGCTATTATTACGAATTGAGTCAGGTAATGAATTGTGCGATTACTGTATATTGTATAATAGAAACTAATCACGTGACGAATGTGTGGAATCCATTAAAAATAAAACACAATGTTTGTTTTACTTGCCGCACCATAGCATCCAGTGAATGCGGAGAGCTCGGACATTGTCATTCAAATGTTTGTTCAAATGACAAATTGCTGTTTAGAAACAAGCGAAGCTTAATTTCACATGTGCAAGTCAAGCGAAACCGACGTAAGCGGTTTTGTTCCATCGAAACGATGTTTTACATAGTTTCCTATGGTGTGTTAAAGAGGTTGTGACTTTACCAATCTACACATGGGCTTCGGCCCTTTGTGAACATATACAGCGAAGCACGGGGATAAGCAGTTAAGTACAAGAATGAACTGTAATCTCAAAGACCAAACGGACCAAACTTACTCTGGAAGGTACAGTATATGTTTAGTTTGTATTTTTGTTTGTTGACTAATTTTGTCTAACTTGATTCTAACACTTCCAACAGTGGGAGACTACGCGTAAAAGGAGGTCACCGAGAGAGGGTCTTCTTTATGAGTATGAGGAAGCGCATTTACATCTCATAATGTGATGCATTCCTAGAGGACTCTAAGCCCAGGGGTGAAGAATGTTACCTAATTATCTTGTAAGATTATTCATTACGGTACATTTCCAAGCTTTAGACATTAGTATATACAAATGAGAAGCGTAACTGTCTATAGTTTTTCTAGCTCGGGTTTAAAGAGATGGTGGAAATAAATTAATAACCAACCAATTTCAATCGGAACCGAATGAAGTGTCTCATTTTAATTCAATTGAGGGTTTCTTCCATCACGGTTACATCAAAACTATAAGTAACAAAAATAAAATATGTACCTTAAACTAGGAGGCAGGCTTAAAGGAGAAGACCACCAATTCTACGCGGTCATCTCCCAAAGACGTAAATTCACTTTACGGATTCAATCCAACGTCTTCCTATGCTTGGTTCTTAGATATTCTGAGTATAAACTGGCTGGTTAGGTGAATCCTCTTTTATTGCCTCATTAGTTCTGTTCTGGCAAGTTGGAATTTACTTACGCCAATAACCTGTGTAAATTTACTTTAACTACCAAGATGCGATCGTAAAAATCTAATTATTCTTACAAGAAACAATTAAAATAAAAAAATATATAAAAAAATTTAAATACAAATTAACAGTAACTTGATAATCAAGCCAATAATGTCACAAAATATTATTCTATCAGTTGAGCCCATGGACTACCTATTGAAAAAATGTTGGTGAACGCACTACTATAAAATACCACATCATCGGTTAATGCCCATACTGACTCATACTGCTGGATTACAAATACTTTCCAACTCCAAAGGCGAAATAAATGCTTTAACATCAAAATCCAAAATAAAGACCTGTGGTAAGCAGGTAAGTTGTAGTACAAAGGTGGTGATTTATAATAACGCTTAGTGTTGTACGTTGTACCTGACGATTACTCGCCGTAAAAGGGCTATACGGTCAAGTAGGTTACGTTACGGTGAGTCACCGCATTGTCACCGTCACAACACTACGACTACCAGATGGCGTTACGTCATCGCTACGTTAGTGGAACAATTATGCTTATATTTACCACACTCGTTCATGCTTTTCCGCACTCCCAGGTCAAGTCCTGTACCACGTGTTGTATTGTTATTTTGTACGTTTTGCGGGCAGCAACGACATGTTATATTTGACTCTTTGGAAGCCAACACTATATTTTTTGGGTTGACTGTTCAACTATAATAAGATAGATGCTGTAGGACGTACAATGCTGATTGGCGTACTATTTTTATAATTTTACTTGTACAGTTGTACAAACTTTCCCCAAATGTTAACTAGCGGGAACGGCATTACCAAACGTCAACTGTTTGAGACGCTATTTCCATAATTTAACTGCTGGACACACTATTTCCATACCAACTTAACTGTTGGGAACGCCGTTTCCATAACTTAACTGTTATACACAATATTTCCATAACTTTAATGTTTGACAAGCTATTGCCATGACTGTTTTACACGCTATTTCCTAACTTAAATGTCGAACACACTTTTTCCATTTGGTTAACTATTATGCACGCTACTTCCATAAGATAACTTAGACACACTATTTCCATGAGTTAATTGTTGTACACACGATTCCATTAGTTTAGTTAATACTAAGTTAACAACCTATTTTCACAAGTTAACTGTTGCACACAGCAGTAGGCCTACCACCCATAATTTGACGATTAGACACTCTTTTTCCATAAGTCAACAAGCGGACACTGTTTAATAGGATGATATAAATTAGCGTCCAGTGGACTGTCTACTGTCCGCTACCCGCACGTATTACGAGGGCTCGTCAAATGTAAACGAGTAATAAATTATCCTTTAGAACGTCCGAGCCGCCAAACGTTTACGAGCTCATTTTAACCGCGTATTTCTTAAGTATTTTACGCCTTGCGCCCATTACGCGGTTACACAATATCACTCATTAAACTGTTTTTCAACGTTTGCTCTAGGCGCATCTGGAAGTCTAGGGAGACATTGCATTAAACGGGATTATTTTACAGTAGTTTTACGATTATTTATATTAATAATTGAATCAGGAGTTGCAGTTGTAAGACCGACCGCATCAGATTACAAATTAAAAGTTTCTGTATGTGTTACGAATGTAAAATTGTAAATGAGGATAAAATTAAACTTTAAAAACAATATACCGTAGACTACTCCCAAAGGTTTGTAAACTTTTTTGAACTATTGGGAAATTTCTCAATAGAGTCTCATGGTAAGACTCATTTACTTTTTTAGAGTAATGCCCCTAGAGGTCATCTATCTATCTATCCATCTATAATATTATAAAGAAGAGGTGGTGTCTGGCTGTGTTTTTGTATGAGCTAAACTCAAAAACTACAGAACCGACTGGGCTCAAATTGGACAAAAATATAGCTACCGCTCAGATGATACATATAGAACTATTCCCCCTTCGATAATCGATATTGACCTAGGACTCTGCCCCGTAGGCTTTCAAAGTTCTGAGGTGAGTGATTTAAAAGTAAATATTGATTGGTCTCCATGGTAATAAAGTACAATCTCACAAAGTTTAAATGTAAACAAGAAGAACTGACCAATGAATGAAATTGATTTTTGATTTCACATTTCCATACAGCTGGTTCAAAAGTACTTCACAGATAAGAACAGAAAGAATATGGATCTTAAACATAAAAAATTTCACTCGCCCGAACATTATTTAACATTACTTAAATGAAACTGTCATACTATATGATATGTCATTAATATAGGAATCTTTCAGCTACGTCATTTGTTTATGTTTATGTTCTATTACTGAGTCGGTTGTGATATTTGTGAAATGCTGTAATAATATTTTACAGAGAATAAGTCAAAATTAAAGAAATTATTCATGGATATAGGAAATAATAATATCAAGATTCTATAATCATTGTCGTATCAACTAAGACTCTTATCCTACGTTTTATGAGAATTATGTTTCAGATATACTTTTTCCTACAGTTACCTAACAATGTACATGTTCTCTCACTGATTTGAGAAAGCAAAGTGGCCAATTCGCTCATCAGTGAGACAATGTTAACATTGTCTCACTCTAATTACTTTGTCTCACTCCAGATTTGCAACGTGAAGGCACGAAATAGTGAGCGCGTAACATGCAGGCAACGTCGTATGCGCGCGAAATACGTTGGCAGCATTGGCTGTAAATCAGCTGGTCAGCTGTTGTACTGTTGTATTAGTCACTTCACGTTAAATGTTATATTAAAAGTTCACTTCTGTGTAAAAATAGGTTATGTTTCTTCACCAATTTATTTGTTTTATGGTAACTGTAGGAAAAGTATAATGGGCAACTCGAGTTCAAAGTACAATTACCTCACTCGAGAAACCATTCCTCACTCGCCTATGGCTCGTGAGTAAGGATTTCTCTCGAGTGAGTCAATTGCTCACTTTTCTCACTAGTTGCACAAATAACTATTTTGTAAACAGTTATAAGATACCCCTGCCGCAGCAAACCTGAAGACTAATCGAATTTCTATTTGCCTGATTATAATTTCTAATTGCAATAAAATATGTTAGAAAATTACACTATTAAGAATTTGAACAATTCTGATCGTTTACAGTACAAACCATTCAACATGTTATTTGATTATACCTTAAAAACTATAGTTGATTTTGTGTCCTAGGTGTCCAAAATAAGTTTTTACAGTCTCAGTTAACAAAAACTTACTATTAAAAAGTTAAGTAATAGAGTTCAATTTTGTTTCTTAAATAAATGGTAGGTGTGAAAACATTTTTAAGGCATTTTCAAAGAACCAACATTGTATCTTTTGCATACTGGCCCCGTTGCATGGCACGGGTATAGCTGCTAGTACATACATAAATATATTTATATATGTGTCTGAAATTTGTTTCAAACCTGTAAACCAGCATTTATTCGAAGTTAGCGAACCAGAAGGATTGAGTAATGAGAACGGGATGTTATGGGGTGAAAATTTGGTTTTCCAATTTTGACCCACAAAACATAATATTTTGTAATATCTTTCAAAGCTATTTTGTACACCCCCCCCCTCCCCACCAAATGATAAAGTACATTGGAAGCATTGTTGTATAATTAATGGTTAGTCAAAATTTAAAACAAAAACTACAAATTTATATTTCTTATTCTTATGGAGAGTAAAAGCAAACTGTTGTAGCTTGCTTGTTCATGGGTGTGCTCTGATCAAATTTGGCAAATTTACTCATTTCATCCTATTCTATTAATATTTCACTAAAACATTCTTTACTAACTTTCCTGTAGCAGAATACTTAAATACTTAACCAACCTAATGTTTATTGGGGAAAAATCTGATACATTAAAGAAAATAAAGTTAAAAGTGAAGTAGTTGTAGAGGTTGTAGACAAGGAACAAATACGATAATCATATCAATATGTGTTTACAAAGAATACCACTTCCATCTTCATGTCCCTACTTTCTGATAAGACAAATATTGGTTTTAGAATTTATCATTCTTCGAAATGCTACCAATAGAAAGATCAACAACTTAGTTAAAGATGCACTGATTTTATTACACTACTGAAATTGAAGTTTATTTATGAAAATGGTTGTGCTACAATTAACGAACCAACTAGATGTAACAATTAAAATACATTTTTGCAGGATCATGATTTCAAAAGTACCTAAAATATCAGGATGGTTTTACTATAGTCCAGAAATAAGTTATTAACATCAGGACACTACGTCGGTACCTCAATTCAACAAAAGTACGATGATTTGTATTCAAAAAATGGCTTAAACTCCACCACTGGAATGGGATGTATACTTTGATCAATTCCGGGTAAAACGGAACTTTTGTAAATAATCTCCATAGGGATGCTTGTAGAGATGTTGTGTTCTTTTACAGTTTTTGTCTTCCCACCGGTTGCTCGGTAGAACAAACTTGTTTATAAAACAGACGCACACAAATCGACTGCACCAGTCTCCATTGCAGTGTCAACCTCTCGCCTAGTATATCCATCGCAACGCACTAACGCCCCTCAACACAAGACGGCGTGGGCCACGCCATCAGTATCGCGGCTTTATTCTATTCAATTATATTGTGAATAATAAATGTTTACGGTGTTTGGAACCTGGCCAGAAAGGTCGTATGCATGCCGAGTTAATTGTACGGATAAATACCCGGCTATTAGAAACTGTACAAGCGTCAATGTGAGAGTGCCTGATGGACGCTAATGCTGCTGCGGACTTAATGGGATACACGGATCGCGAGATACTCTTAGAGACGATTGTTATTGCGTTTCCAACTTGTTGCAGTGTTAACGATAGTTTGCATTCCGCATTTGCCTGCAATATGACTGTTTATTGAGTATGTGCTTTAAAAGTGAAGGCGTTACCGCTCAACTACCGGTGGAACTATGTACACCATTCGAATAGAACATAGTGCGGCGATGAAGAACATAATGTGCATACAAAAATTGTAAGGTTGTTTCGGTATTTTTACTGCTTTAACTCTTAGAGAACACATTTTATTTCAATGCTTGTGTTATTCATGATACGCAGCACACGCTCAACAGTGACACACCCGGATACATTTCAGCCCTATGTTTCGCAACATTCACCGCTCGTGACCTGTCACAACAACCGTTGAAAAGCTCGCAACTCATTTAAACTTATTAGATCGAGTCGCGGACAATATCGATGGATAAAAGAAGTGGTCCAAGGACGGACCCCTGAGGTACGCCACCACGAGCCCGCGATGCACCAATCACACACACCCACGCTGTCGTCATTGATACAAGCTATGACGTGATCACAGAGACAAACTATCGAGCTGTAGCTAGAGAGGCTGTCGAGAATGGTTTATAGTCGTGGATTTCGCTTGTCAGCCCTCCGCCGTGTTGTTTGGTAATTTGCTGGCTGCAATCGTGCGAGAATGACATACTGGCAACACCTGGATAGAACGTGCTGGACGGGGTTGGCGAATTGGCTGCGTGAATTATGGACGTGCACGTTGCGTACTGTGGCTTACACCTGGGAATAGTGCTTATGCTGAATGCAATTGCAACACGTTTAGAACCGATTTCGACATTAACCTTTCAATTGAAAGGGAAAAACCGGTAGTTCTACAAAATTGTGTGTGCAGACTATCACACAAAGCCAAATATATATATATTTGCAAAAGATTAAGTGATCCAATTCAGTTTTCAGCTACGTTCATATTCGTGATTCGTTTAACCATAGCATGGAGTTTTTTTTTCTTCTGAAATTGCTAATGAAACAAACAACATGACTAAATTTTTTTGAACAAATATTGTCAACGCTGATATATGTATTTATATTATGCTTTATAACACGAGTGTGTACCAACGAAACAACATGTTACTCGCACCCACTGGAACCAACTTTCATTTTCATCCGGGCTAAAATAAGATTTCTTCGTCTTGCCCATATGAGGTAAACACCAGAGAGATCAGACTGGAGTCTGGCGAACGGATGACTCTATAAAGGAGATCTAGCTGTAGCATCTGGATGGATGGTGCAGCAGAGATAACTGCTAGTGACTGCGACCTTTGACCCTACCATGTAAGGGCAGCAGGACCTTAGACAGGGATCACTATGACGTGGGTTGTCATATCTCTTGAACACTCGGGAAAACGGCTCCAACAACTGCGGTGTGTAATTTGAATTTTGATGAGGATCGTTTTAGTCTCCATGTGCTGATACAGACCAGCAGTGCTTTTGGTCTGTGTGGAGTAATGATGTCAGCGATAGTAAGTGTTTAGTGGCCAGAAAAAAAGGGAATCATGACATTGATTGAGTAAAATATACGGATAATGTCAATGTATACATATTTATTCAAATGAGTCGGAACTTTTTTAAAACTTAAATTACAATAATTCTTAACGTGAAAAATAATGCAGTGGTCAACATAATGAGTCAAAAATGGGTTCGGGAGGTGGTTCCCGAATTTTTAAAACAACAGGCTATAGTGACTGAAATAAGGTTCACAACATTTACAACGGGTTTGCAAAATATCTCAGCTCCAATTTCCAAACGTTAGCCAAAATGTTGGAGGTCAGATGTGGTTAGAACCAGTCGCCGTGGTTAAAGCTCATAGTCATTCACCACGATCAAGACTTGAAGGGCTTCGCGGTGTAATAGCGGATAATTTTTCAAGGAGCTTGTCATTAAACCGCACCGATAATATATCAGCCAGAGTTAGATTTATGTAGAGGATAACGCTCATGTTATATACTGTAGATTTCTTTTTAATTTCTTCATTAATACGGTTTATTTTACACATGTTCATGTTGACATCCTACAGCTTTAGTACGGTTTATTTATTGTACACTTGTTCATGTTGACATCCTACAGCTTGTACGGTTTGTTGTAGGCCTACACTTGTTCATGTTGACATCCTACAGCTTGTACAGTTTATTGTACACTTGTTCATGTTGACATCCTACAGCTTGTACGGTTTATTGTACACTTGTTCATGTTGACATCCTACAGCTTGTACGGTTTGTTGTAGGCCTACACTTGTTCATGTTGACATCCTACAGCTTGTACAGTTTATTGTACACTTGTTCATGTTGACATCCTACAGCTTGTACGGTTTATTGTAGGTCTACACTTGTTCATGTTGACATCCTACAGCTTATACAGTTTATTGTACACTTGTTCATGTTGACATCCTACAGGTTGTACGGTTTATTGTACACTTGTTCATGTTGACATCCTACAGCTTTAGTACGGTTTATTTATTGTACACTTGTTCATGTTGACATCCTACAGCTTGTACGGTTTGTTGTAGGCCTACACTTGTTCATGTTGACATCCTACAGCTTGTACAGTTTATTGTACACTTGTTCATGTTGACATCCTACAGCTTGTACGGTTTATTGTACACTTGTTCATGTTGACATCCTACAGCTTGTACGGTTTGTTGTAGGCCTACACTTGTTCATGTTGACATCCTACAGCTTGTACAGTTTATTGTACACTTGTTCATGTTGACATCCTACAGCTTGTACGGTTTATTGTAGGTCTACACTTGTTCATGTTGACATCCTACAGCTTATACAGTTTATTGTACACTTGTTCATGTTGACATCCTACAGGTTGTACGGTTTATTGTACACTTGTTCATGTTGACATCCTACAGGTTGTATGGTTTATTGTACACTTGTTCATGTTGACATCCTACAGCTTGTACGGTTTGTTGTAGGCCTACACTTGTTCATGTTGACATCCTACAGCTTGTACAGTTTATTGTACACTTGTTCATGTTGACATCCTACAGCTTGTACAGTTTATTGTACACTTGTTCATGTTGACATCCTACAGCTTGTACGGTTTATTGTAGGTCTACACTTGTTCATGTTGACATCCTACAGCTTATACAGTTTATTGTACACTTGTTCATGTTGACATCCTACAGGTTGTACGGTTTATTGTAAACTTGTTCAGCGTCGGCGGCTTGTCCAGAGCGGGCAGATACCAGATAGCGATCCTAATCTCTACATGACACCAGATTATCTCTATACCGGTTAAACAAATCGCGGAGGATATTTTACTCCCCGCCTCTCATGTGCCGCGGTTATATAACACGCTGGATGCAGATGGCAACCGTACTGTTTTTTACTCCTGATCTAATATGTTTACCAACGGTAAGTGATTTGTTTTCCGAATTCGCATTTCTTTTACACGTTAGTGACAAGACTCAATTATGTACGCAGAGACGTTAAGAATGAGAACATTTCCAGCATTCTGCGGCAGAGCTTTGACCAAAGCCCCCTTGGTTGGCTCTGGCGGAATGTGAGTGGGACTAGTAGCTAGCGCAATTACCCTTTCTGCAATTTTGCTTCGTAATTCAGACGTTCTGCAACTATTTGTCGTTATCATGTTGGTTTATAGAATTGTTTCTATGAGAAACAATGTCTTGATTACTCAGCTCCGTGAGGCGAATACGTTATTGCTAACACATCCACGTTTAACACCACAGAATATAGATTGAAACATGAATTGTGATAGGTTCATCTCTCTCTCCCTCTATTCCGTAGATTTCATCAATCAAGTATATAAGCTGTCAATATTGAGCATCAATTTAAGTGACATCCTACTACAAGGGAGGCAAAAAGTAATTTTTTCAGTTAGCGAAATTTATTATATTTGATGGTTTTTATGACATCATTAAAACGATGAACTGCTAGAGTTATACGTTATTAACGTGATATATTATTAGCGGTCGTAATTTGATTATATTTTATGACTATAAGGGTAAATATTTGATTTCTATCACAGACGGCGGCGGGGCTAGGGACATCGGTATCAATATGTGATGTTGATGATATTTATTGACGTGCCAAAGTATTACAGTATTATTTTAGGTGACAAACGGCGACGGGTGAGGTGGCATGTAATGTTGGGAACCACTTATAAAATGTTTTCCCCCGCCAAACTGGAGTACCAAAGGACAATTTGCCGCCTTTAATGAGTCTCAGGCCCGCAAATAATGAACGGTTCTGCATGGCTGGCTAATCGCGGCTGGCATTTGCCGTTGATTCATTACAAGCTTTGTTTTCCTGCCGACCTCAACAAAGTTCCAAATTTACAGATATTCATTTGTGAACAGATTGAACGAACACTGAAGGTATCACAAGTTTTGAGTTTGCTGTTAGTTTAACATAAACCCCGACTAGGTATGTCGGGAACCACAGCTCCAAAATTCTTATCAATCAATTATTTAATTGTACGAGTTAATTTCGTTTCACTTTGTCTACAGAGGTCGGAAAGTCTTCGCGTCAATCTAGTTTGCTTGTTACAGTTTTGTGAACACACATGCTCAATGTTCTCCATTACTAAAAACATAGACTAAAGTAAGCACAATTTTGGACTAAAATGGCGTCACTGTTAAAAGGTGTCCTATGCAAATGAAGGTGATGCAGATAGGTTAGGTTAGGTCAGCTGAGGTAGTAGCATATATAAGGTACAGGTTAAGTTAAGTTAAGTTTGGCCACTTTCTTATGCAACCCCTCCAGTACTCAAAGTAGTAATTCATTTACACCAACTGAGGCCAAATTTTAATAGTGGCGGCCTTCTTCTAGAAAATATCCATTATTTTACTGGGTGGGAAATGTTGGAATGAAGATTGCGATTCCCCCCTGTGGCTGCAGACCTCGACATCCGTCAGATTGGCGGGTAATACCATCTGAGCGTGGCGCACGTACCCAATCAAACCAGCTGATGGCTGTATCTGAGGTGGCTACATTCACTTATCTGTGTTTTTATATCGATACGGCCAGATTACAGGCACTAATTTGCTCGAGATTGCAAGATTTTACCACCTCATGCTTTAATTGCCGTCTTGGATATAGTTGGTAGAGCAACAAAGGTCTTGAGTACACGTCCCACTACCACTACTGTACTTAGAATTTAACAGTTCAGTTCTAATACTTTATCGGCTCGGTACACCCCAGTGCTTTGTTTGAAACGTTCTACCAAACATAAGCTTAGCCTCATGTAGACGGGCTGAATCGAAAAGTGGTCACCAACCTTTTAAGATATCTTCATCATCCTGTCGGAATAAATTTTTGTATACATAATCAATTGAATACAAATTGAACGAACAAACAATGAGCGCAAAAGTCCATTGCTAAAAGACAATAAATAGCTAGTTTGTTAGTCTAGCTCCTAGCTACTCAACAATAATCAACAGAATTTCTCAGATTCAAACAATTTACTAGAAGAGTAAAAGGTAGTTACAAAAGGTTTTTTTAATGATAATGCCTACTTGAATTATGATTAAGAATGCAGTCAAGGTTCAAATAAATTTAGGGTAAACCGGCTTCAATGAGTTTTTAATTTTGCCATTTAATTATTGCAATGCGTTAAATTTAAACACCTGAATTTAAAATACCATTCTTTTACGGTTTTGTTATTTGAGGAATTAGACCCAACATACCTCATCCTTTTCGGTCTTAAATGTTCGGTCGAATATCAGATTTTAAATGTGCAATCATGCGGCTGAACATTTCAACGGTATTCTTCTTCATTAGCCACTAAACGATTCATTCTTCCGACTTACAAGGAAAGTGAATTAACTTTTTGCAATTTTATTTCTTATTTATCGACAACCTCTGTTGGAAGCCTCGCCACTTCGGTGTCAAGACGTCTAGCGTGTTTTGCCGGAACATTCCCAAATAAAGAACGCCAAGCGGTGGGATGGCATTCCGCAAAACACATTTTCAATCACAAGAATTTCCAATCAGACGCGAATCCAAAACCAATTATTCACTAATGATGCTTTCCCTGTTGTTCTTGTTCTCCTGGGAACCGAAGTTGAGGCATTTGCGCTATTTTTGAATGCGTTGTACCTTCACTTTGTAAACTCTGGTATCACGGTCATTATTTTCAATCAAGGATAACATTTGAAGTATTTAGGGCTACATTGTACTGTCTAAATACTCGCGTGTTTAATGTGTGTACATCCATCACAATTATACGTATTTTCGGCCAGAAGACTTTGGTCACTGGAATATCTTTGGAGCCGGAGCCAGCATACAAAGAGAGACATTGCCAAATGAAGATTTTAAATTAATATTTTTTTAGTATTGTATGTTAACAGCCCAATTAGCCCAAAAGTATGTGTAATTCAAGTATGATCGGTATAATTCAAGTTCCTCAATACACTAACAATTGAAGTGGAGGTGAATATTCGACCAAAAAGTAACCTCAATAAATAATGAGTTTTTATTTGTTAGAGAGATCACCTGTTAGTAAAATTATCCGATAACTCCTGCTCTTCGACAGCTAAAACTGGGTTTTGTAGAGTATTGTTTGAAATTGTGTTCACAGAAGGCATTTATCCCGAATCCTAAACAGGATACCCGTTTGCATATAGGAATACCTGTTGCATATACCTGTTGGATTTGGGACTTAAGTTGTGTTCCCCATTTATTTCAAAGTCTATACATATTGCACAACATATTCGTCAACCACATATAATGGCGTAACTGAAATGATTGGATTATGTTGTCACGACGATGGGACGTCGTGTAGCCAAAGTAATCAATATTTCGACTGACGAATCTTATTCGGAAGATGACCGCACTTTGAACTATGCGTGTAAAACTTAAGGGAAATTTAAAAGTGTTTGAAGTTTTTACCCTAGACAACCTATCCCAAGAGCTTTTACAGGAACTGAAACATAATAGCAAAACTGGCGAATGTTCCGAAAAACCGGGAAGCCCCAGTTATAAATCACCTCTATATTATAATGTTACATACTTCACTAACTTGTAAACATGTTATGTGTTCGTTTCTTAGCTTTCACAACAGTTTTACAAGCCTACTGGATAACCTAAGTTGTTTTTCGTCGGTGTTGAACAGGTGGCTGAGCCCGAGATTCCCAGTATCGCTAGTCTGAGATCTAGCGGGAATGTAGCTCTGTAGTCGCGGCAGATCCTCGGTCGACGATTTGCCAGGAAACACATCAATCTGCCAATCACCAATCAGCGTGTTTCTTTACCGATGTCTCAGCGATCTCCGCGTCATATGGAGAGGCTGGTTTGAGCTAGTAGGTAGTGTTTCCAATACCGAATGTACCGTTCCTCAGGTAAAAAATCCGTAATATTCCATAGAAGCTATGTTTTTAAGACTACATGGTGTGTACAGTTTGAAAATTCTATGTAGCATTGCGCCATCGCTTCCCAAATATCACTGCACAGTTGACGTCATAACAATATAAAACACGATTTCACCACCACATTCTTTATGTGCATATACAAATCGGGGCTCTATTGGTGTAGTGGTTGGAACTCGGAACTTTGCCAATTGCCTTGATATGTAACTTTGTGACAATGCCGTGGTAGCCCACCTTTAAATTCCCCTATGAAGCCCTAGGACTCCTAATTAACCTAGGAAACGGCGGTTCAGTCTCTCAGGCAAAAACAGCTTTCTTTATTTGAGAGCGAACTAACTGCGTATATTGTTGTGGTTTTTTTTTATTTGAATGAATGATTACTAGATTGATACAATGTATTATCTATGTTCTTTGGAATTATAACTCAGTAGTATCGTAATCAATAATATATTTTCAAGTATCCGTATCGATGCTTAATACAATTTATCGGTGTCGACACATCTCTAGTAGAAACATTATCGGTATGGAGAATCACTGAATATCACCGGTATCGACACATCTCTGGGACAAACAGTATACATGGAACGTTATCGGAAACCTGTTTTTAGGTATCGGTATCAACGCATCTCTGTAGAAACGTGAACGTACATTATTATATTTATGAGACGATCACGATAATCTCCATGTTGTTTGGATAAATACAGGCAATACTGTAGTTTAATCACATAACAAAATTTTTCACATTTTCCGAATACCACCAGATGTACAACACGTTACATCCACGTTGCACATACACGTGCCACACTGATTTCAGTGGAAACCTTGGGTCCGGTGTTGAGTGAAGACCGGAAGTGGTAAGTTGTGGAAGTAGCCGAGAGAGTGGAGAGTTGAGTGTGGTTATGGGCGGAACAGAAGTCAACACAGAAGTCGCCTTGAGAGTGTCAGGTTGCGACTGACGGTGGCGCCTAAAGTTAGGTACAATTACAATGACGTGAATATGTATTGTACACTTGTACATAATCGGTAAAACGACGAACTCTGTTAATTCAGCTAAAATAATTACTCTAGGTTAATATAAATACATTAGTAGTCGGTTCCAAACTGTTGATTTGATGTTAAAATATGTTTCTGCGTGTACGCCGTTATCAAAAATCTTCTTCAGAAAAAAATTATTATCCTCTTCTACTTCGTCGATGTCACAGATGCACAAAGCATTATACATATCGGGAAGAAGGTACTACATGCTTTGTCTATCAGCTATTTAATTAAACTAGTGAACATGTTGCTCGAATTCGAGCAATAGCAAAGTACAGTTGGATTTTTTAGCTAGAAGCGGTTAAGAGGTTATGTGTGGTGGAATATCTTTGAAGATGAACCTTTTTGGCTGCAGTGCGATCGATCATAATTGACATGAAACGTGTACTGCAGAACTCCATCTTTTGACATACCTACCGAAAAAAGGTAAATTATACTGAATAAAAAATACTTAATTTTGACACATTGTTTGTAAAAATCCGCCCATATACGGAGGAGTAGTGTTTCGTGGAAATCGCCTTCACGTATTATATATAAGGATTAGAGGTATAAAAATAGCGTAGGATCTGTGATACCAAATGGCCAAGTTGGAACTGCAGACATAAGGAATTTATACTAACAAATGCAGTTCCGGGGGCTATAAACATAGAGTTTAAGAGCATAAATTAGTGTGTTTATTTATGCCTTACCGCTTCTTTCTCACAAAAAGCCTTTACGTAGACATTTTTATAGATCTCTAAAGTAACAAGGACTCTAACTTTTGTTTCTTTATTGTTAAAAGGGAGCGATATCGTAATCACAGGTTCGGGTTATCGTTTTACTGTACGACTACCGGCTCACTCCTTGCATTGCTAGATAAGTTCCACCACAGAAAACATACTACTATTTTATGTTTTCTGTGGTTCCACGCAAGTGCCTCAGATCCAAGTAGAGGGTCCGATTTCATTATAAAAGATGCAGGAAACCTCTAAAAACACAACACCTCTTTGAAACATATGCAATTAGTTTACTAACAGTTTGTTAGACCTACATGAAATGCTACTTCTCAAATTATTTTCTAAAAAGCTGGTTTTATTATTATCGTGTTTTTTTATTATTACCGTAGTTTGATTGTGATAAATGAATTCAATAATCTAGTTTACAAGTCGGTATGTTGTTCTATTAGCTAAATTCAACTGATTAACAGAGATGATTTAACTATGTTCAAACATCAGATGTGATAATGAACTTAGGAGTAGAAATACGCAACAGTACAATACAGCTGTTAAAACAAGGTGCTCTAGTCATTCTTTTAATTATTAACATTCCCCTCCGAGTAGCCCTAAAAATTCAACTTTATCCCATACTAAAGTGTTTATATCAACAAATGGTTTATACTATACAATATTTAGTTTACTGAACGAAGTACCAATACTAAATAAATCATAAATTTGAATACAAACAATTAATTGTAATATTAACATAATACTAACATTTGTACAGTAAGTACAATATAAACTTTTGATTTGAGATATTTCTAATAGAATATTTAATAAATGTTAAACACCATATAAATCCTTCGACACGTAGGCTATATGTTGTATGTTGTGTGTTGTATCTAGTTTAGTTCAATTTAATCGATATATCATCCAAGCTCTATAAAATATGGAAATATACTTGTACATGAAAGACACACGTAGGATTTTCTAGAACAAGAAAAAGATCAAAACAAATTACAAATGTAAAACAACAGTAATTTGTTTTGAAATTACAAAATGTCCCACAAACTTGAATAAACTTACGGAAATTATAAACACAACTAGCCCAAAATTTAAATAAATACATAAAATATGTATATAAGTATTGTATATCGTAAGGATGTAAAAATTAAACAGATTTTTCATTATATTGAATCGATAAAACTATTAGTTCCTTTCTAAAAAAAAATGTTTAAGACAAACCAGGATAATAAGTACCTAAGTGTTCAAAACTGCTTGTTACACAAATAATAGAATCATTAAATTTAGTTGCATCCAACAAAAGTTTAAATACAAAACTGCCAAAGTAGTTTGCAAAGGTTATCAATTCTAGCCAAGCTGCATTTCCTCCCAAAGAGCATGTGATTGGTCTGATATCGATACAATTGTGGCGAAGGTCAAGATTGCACCAAAGTTGAGTCTGTTTATTTATTGCGACGATCCGTCAAACCAAATGAGTCCAGTCCAAGCCGTAACCAGACTCGACGTATGAGAATACATCATGACGAGGACGACTACTGTATAACCGCAAACCTCACTCAATATTATATTACACAAACACAACGTTTTAATTCAGTTTTTTTTTATGAATTGATACAAACAAAATAAGATAGTTATGATTCAATTTATTGTTATATTATTATAACTCACCCGGAAAAATAATAATGGAAACAGATTCAAACACAACTTTCCAATAATGTACATATTGATAATTGATACATCGTCGAGTATTGCAAAAGGGTTATTTGTTTCATGGGTTAGTTGAAATTTAATAAATCCTATACTCTTATAAGAGCAATGCTGTATGTATACTTGCACAAAGATCTCGAAACGGCTTCCACGATTTCCTTCAAACGTTGTAAATAATTTATATCTGGCATAAAAACGTGTTCAATGCAGTTAAAACTGACATCAAATATCTAATTACGTAAGAAATTAAATTAAAAGTCAAAGTTTTTAACATTGGCCTTATGGGTTGCCAAGTAACCATATTGGTTGAACAAAAACACAAGGAAAAAGTAAAAAAAAAATACTTTAACATGTGTTTATTAAAAACAATCCACAGTATACTATCAAATGAAAAAATACAGTACAAAGGGAAAACGTCAGTTGTTACTATTGAGGAAAGATTACACTGAAGATTACTCAATTCGGGTGTACAGTACAATGGAAATAAACTACCGAACCATGGCTTGGTCCCCAGGTACTATCACATTATTTTATTATGATGTATTATTTTTTACACGAGTTAAAGCTAGCAAATACAAACAGATGTTAATTTATATTTGTCTTTACTAATTAGTTTTTGCAATGAAATCGAAGACAACATTAATATACTAAAATTGTTAGAAACTAGTTTTTTTTTAAATGAAAATAAACTTATATGACGAATATAAAACCGTTCACACTAATTCTACGTTAAAATAATGTATACATTATTTGTTTTATCGGTTAACCAAACTAATAAATATAATTATCACGTTGTTTAGAGATGGGATATTATGTCTCCTTTAAATATTAATTTCAACTACCGGTAACATATAAGTCAAATCCTTATTCGCACAGATAATTATGTATATTTATATATTTATTATTGTTATTGAATTTGTATTGGGGTTTTGGAAAACATGAATAGAATTTAAGTTTAAGAACTAGTTATTGGAATAAAAAAATCTTAAATGACTTTTCTATAAGCGCAGACATCAACAGAAATCAATACTAAAAGAATAGATACTGAAAGAAAATATACTGAAAGAATATATACTGTAAGAATATATACTGAAGAATATATACCGTTCCAATATTACACGTTGTATATCTAGTTGTGTAACTATATAAATAGATAGTTTTGTAAACTAGTTAGCTAAATGCAAAAACTGCAAACTTTATAGTGACAATTTGTTAACTGTTGTTTAAATTTTACAAACTCGTGTAGGCTGTACAAAAACATGTGTAGCTGTCCGGACTAATCCTCCTAGGTCCGGACGAAGTAAATTAATTCCGTGTATGTGAGTTCTGGATCAATGAATGAGAGTGAATAGCAGCCTACATTATTTAATTAGTTATATTTTTAATTACTCTACATTTGCGATGCTTACACTGTTTGTTTCACTGATTGTTATTAGTTATTCTTCATATTTAAGACAAATTAAAATCATATGGATATTAATAATTGATCATACCCTTAGCTATCTATCATTGAAACATATATTTGAGGTGATATTTGCATATCACATATTATAGAGTTTATATTTCTTGGACAATATTCCTACGTAATTTTCAGTTGCTATATATTATTTGTGTAAGTAAATGGTTCAGATATGTTTTACCATAACCACAATAAAAAATGGGTTATATATTGACAACATTTTTAAAATTAATATACGATATATTTGAAATATCAGTGATATAGTTTGCTAACATAACTTATAATGTTGATTGAGAAAAGAATTATTATGGATCAATCACATTGGAAAACAAAAATGACTTATGAATTAGTAAAATTTAATTTTATTAAATATTACCGTATAAAAAAATTCTACAAGTCAACTGCAAGTGTAGCGACAATTATATAAAGCCACAAAAACAACGGGATTCTTGTTTTAATATTTAAAATTAAAATTAACAATGAATAAAGGAGGCTAATAATAAAGATTTCCCTGTTTATAGGTCGTAAATAGAAATTATAAAAAAGATAAAAAATAACGAAAATGGATATTTAATTTTTTACTCAAACTGGGGATTTTTAAGCATTAGAAAAAATACACAAAGCAATTTAATGTAGGCTACACATTTTTTTTTATTATCTAAGACATCTGATAATGCTTCCCGCCGAAACACCTGTTACCAAAAATTGTCGTAGCGTTGGGAAAATCGCCGCCAACACATTCCAAACGGGCCAAAAGGTTGAAAAATAAAATAAAAATTTAATGATAAAAAATTAAATACCTGTACGTGACAGCTGACGGCTCTAATGTGTACGTAGCGACGTCAGGCGGTAGTACACACGATCACTACCTACGCGAACGACGCGCTGAGGCGGTCAGATGCTGACTGTAGCTGCCCTTCCCCGCCCCCACCTCGCTATCACTCTCTCTCTCTCTCTCTCTCTCTCTCTCTCTTCCTCCCCCACCCCTCTCACACGCACATGTAACGCGATACAACTGACCACTTCCCCAGATCCAGGACCTCTGGACCACAGTTCCGGGTGGACAACTGTGGTATATCTTGAGGTAGTCATGGAGTTCTTCCAGAGGTACTCCTCGGGATTAAACCAAAAGATAAACTGACTTTCTCCAGTGTAGTGCCTATTTTTGGACTTAGTCATCTAATTGTGCAACCGTTTATGAACCCATTGACCCATAGATGGTCTTAACTGTAAGAATTTTCTTTAAAAGTAACTAAGGGAACCCCTGCGCAGATAGCATTTACTTTAACTAATGGTGTTTGAGTTACTTTAAGTTTCCCTCTTTTATTCTTCCAGCGTGTTTAATTTTAGAGATTAGGTGCATCCCTATAAAGCAAGCTGAAAGTAAAACGTGGTAGTGTTCCGTACGGTAAAGTCATTCGCCAGCTCTAGCTCTTCTCTAAAAGTGTTTTTGTGGCCATAGTATCACGAGTCGCATAGTCTATCAGGCTCCATAGATTTTACCAGGACAAGCAGCCGCCTTTTGGCAATTCAATGTATCAATTCTGTGGGATTTCCATCTTTAGAGGCGAAAAGAGTACATTTCATACTATCTATGAAACAGAAGGAGAGCACACACTGTAAAAAGGAAACAACAGACTAAACGAACATATCCAAGCACTATACTTGCCAGAGCTGTACGAATTGTGCGAGTACCTGGGCTGGAGAACAGAAGTTTGCAAACACGTAATAATAATGGATTTTTGATAAGTAGTAGTTCTTAATGCCGACAAAGTTTATATTTAAATTGAACGTCAGTACGGACACATTCACACTAGGTTAAAATACACAATCAACACAAAATATTGCATCTATGTTACATACCGCCTTCTGCTTCTCCGAGAGAACAGTAGATCGTCCTTACCTAAAATCAAAACCAAATAGTCACATATCTTGAGGAACACTATTTGTGTTATTACAGCTACAGCACACATAATAAACTACTTTACACTGTTGTATACGCAGACTGATCAGTAAATAAACAAGACAATGCTCTGGGAAACGAGAGCTGAGAGCTGAGAGCCGAGACCGGTGGCCATTAAGTTATAAATCCTCTTGTCGTAACTGCGGGAGCGTTCAACCGTGCGAGCTTTGACATAAATCAAACTACCTGACACCGACTGTACACTGTATGTGTAAACCTGGCACGGTAAATAGGGCGAGACAATGTGTTGTTACAGTGGGTAGGAGAGAGATAGAAGATGAGGCGGTGAGAGCGAGATAGCCAGTATCCTCCATAGATCTGTGGTATATCCTCGCGAAATTCTTACGTCTCTACTGTTTCCTCGAAGACATACCCAGGTCTGTGGTATAACTTTGTCGACATTCATCAAACCATTTGATACCAAATGTACCATGTTTTGTTACAGGAAGAGAGTAGAGATAGTGGCGTGTGTGTGGGTGAGGCTGGGGAATCCTCCCCAGGATCTGTGGTGTCTCAATGGGTGTATCCTTGAAGGTTAACACACCCACATAAATTAACTTCACAGTGGAGAAATAAACCAATTGAGTTGTTGAAAACATAATGAGTTGTTTATCGTGTGCGTAGTCTCTGTACAAACTGAATCGTTCTGTCTCCTCGCCGGGAGACGGTATTAGTAATCATAGAATGTAGCCTACGTTATATTATGTTGTGAAAAAACAAAAAATCTACTTCATTAAAGAGGAGCAGTTTTCTATAAATACAAACAACTAGCACTAACACGTATTATATTGAGAAGTTTTTTTCCTTATAGACAAATTTTTAATTTGTGGTTTTCATTATCTAAAAACCCACTAATAACTTTCACAAGCACTCCAAAGTCTGATACCCGTGTATTGACTGTATTTTAGTCTTATCATTCCACAATGTACACCCGCGCCTACAACAATGGTCTGCAGTGCATTACGAGTGTTGCAGCCTATCTGTACTCGCCCTCAAAGGTTAGCTTGTTCTATTGTTTGAACGTAAGAATTGTGCCACTCCTGCTTACGGTAAAGGGCAGATTTGTCGTTTCAATCTTTTAGATTTCGCAAGCATGGATGAACCTAGATATTCCATTTTCATGCCGAAATCTGTTAATGTGAGGGTTTCCAACTGCCGACTTTGGCGACCGAATAGCTTCGTTTTCGGGAACAACTGAACGAACACACAAGGGTCATGTACAGGCATTTCCCCAGAGGCAGTGGTGGAAATCGGATAGGAAAACTCGGTGTCAAAACACTTCCAGGCTGCAGGGTATTGGCGATGTATTTAGCAGCCGAATTCGTCAGCTTGGAAACCCGGCATTAAAAATAAATATGATTTGAGCCAACACCAGAGTACGCCGATGTAAGCTGCTGATTTCTGTCGGATACGCCAACTTTGATCCAAACCAATTGACGGGGAAACATTTTGCAAATCATAACTTCTTTTATGTCAAATCAACATGATTTTACTGTAACACACTATGTGACTGGCCTATTCAACTAAGTTCTTATTTTGATTTAAAAAATAACTACGGAAGGTCCATATAGATAGTATGTCTACTACAGTATGAAAAGTCAATGACTATAATTATAGTGACAAGAATGTATGTCAAATGTGAGATAAGTTCAACCAAGCAGACACACGACTAGCTAGTCTGCAGATGTCCCTACGTCAGATCTTCAAGAGTAATGTTTCCAAGTTACATTGACGTTCACGAAAAGCTTTCCTATGTCCTCCTATCTCCAAACCCATGGTGGAACACCGTTAGGCTCGCGTCAGTTTCTGTGTACGACAAAACTATCGTTAATCTTCCGTAAAAGACAAGTTAACGTGCTTGACGTCTCAGCTATTTCATCCAAAACCCCAAAATAGGTTTAACCAAAATAGATCCTAACATATTTATGATGGTTATGTTCGATTAATTTGCGAGAACAACTCTTGAAAACGTTCCCGTTCATTTACATCACCAAAGATTCCAATAATATTTTCTCACGTTTACAAACAACGTACATCGTATTCGCCAACCTATTTGTGTATGCTAATGTTAATTTTTAAACGCTGAGTTTCATCCCGAACGCATGAATTTAAAACGTGAGTTTACACTTCTGGTTAGCGAAATTATTTTATCAGCCGATTCATGTATCCAAGATCCTCATCTGGGGGACGACCGGGTGTCTCACATCTGAACGCTTAAGAATTCGTTAAGGGCGAATTTAGTCAAACAGATTCATGATCATCGCAGCAGCCCAAGTAGAAGTCGGAGATCACACAGATAATCCTAAAACGTTTAAAGTCGTCGCGATCGGTTACAAACTGGCTCCGACGTGTTGCCAAATTAACGAACGGTTCCTCGCGGATTAGCATGCGAAACAAACGGACCACCTGCGAGGTGGTAATCTGACTTGTACATGAGAGTTACGACTACCGAAGCCAAGTGTGGGGCCGAGCTTTGCTACTTGGAAGCGATAGTGTAAGGAACCTTGGCCTATGATAGGTGCGTATTTAAATTACCTAATGTAGGGATGGATAGTGGATACAATGTGCTCACAATTCTTCCAGTTCAGCATTAATATATAGGTACATTCCATTCAGAAGATATGTCGCCAGTTGAGAATAAAAATGAACTTAGGAATCCACCCCCGACACTAAACCTCCCCCCACCCTCCTGTAGTGAGCCCCTACAGATCTTCTCCCAGCAGTGACTGCTGTTGAGAAGTGTTTTAAAATCAAACTGAAAGGTGAAATTATTGTACACCACGAAACCTTGTTTATCAAAGTCATTATGGCATTATTTGTGGAGAACAATCAATATTTACTTAAATTAAATCAAAATAAGTTTTATTATTTTAAAAGTACCACCTTTATCAACAATATGATGCAATTAGTAATTACAGTATTTCATTAAACTAAAATAGTATCGGATCCCTTAGTTGGCCTATATCCTAAATTATGACTGCATAATTCCATTGGTATGTGCTTAATGAAAAGAAATACAGATAGACACCTACAAGTTGATAAAATAAACTGAAACAAAAACAAATAAAGCGAAATATAAAACACATTTTTGACAGAAGAGAAAATGTGTTGTGTCACAAAAAGAATGTCAAAATGTACGAGTGCAACGCAACGTCTTCTATCAAGACAACTACGCCCATTATCTGAATCAAAATCGCCTATAATTTCACAATCTCTCCGCTAATGCATTACGTATGCTAGAAAGCCTCATCACATCTGATCTCTTCTCGTTATGATCGAATATAAACAAGACCGGAGGAGTTATGGTAATGGGCAGTAGGGGGAAGCGCTGAGAACTGGCCTTATTAGTCTCTACGTAGAAGAGTACTTGCCAACGTCCGTAACAGATGGATGGGTGGGCGCAGATCATGTCTATGTAGCTGTGTGTTATCTTACTATGCAACACTTAGGATTGTCGCCTCCAAGTAGGAAAAGAGTCTAGTAGAATTAGGAAACCAACAATGCAGGTCAGCGCAGCATCAATGTTGGTACATAATATTCCTATCTGGGAGTTCTCCGATCTAAGAATCATTCCTTTGACAATTATCCTTTTGATCCATCCACTAGAAAATTCAAAAGATTGGACAAAGTGGGACGGAACGATGTTATAATAGAACAGAATGGCAAGGTGGTTTGGCCATGTAAAAATTATGAATGAAGAGGGGCTAAAATCTTGCTTAGTGGCGAAAGTGATAATGAGAGTTGGAGGAAAACTATTAAATTGCAAGACATCATAAAAGAAGATCCACTGTAATGAACAATTAAACATACACGGCAATAAATTGCAGCATCCTTACAGAGATATGTAGTTGGAATATCGATCAGCAAGGACCTCAACACGTCTTAGGAAGATACAAAGTAAGCTTCCTCTATAAGGTTCCGGTACAGACAAGGTATAGCAAGATTGAAGTTAACAAACAGCCAAATTAAATAAAGCTTTACGCTCGAACCCATATTAAATTGGGCCAGTAGCGAAATCGGACACTATTTCGACGAAATTTACACGCAGTGTTCTTTTTCATATTTTGACATACACAGACAGATTCACGTAGTAGATCTCGCCGTTGCCACGCGCTATGGTAACGTACACCACCACGCTCCAGGTGCCATGACGACCAAGGCTGTCCACTGTCCACCCACAACACTACATCATTTACCCCCGACACGGCCCTTGACCACGGACACTACGTGAGGAGTAACCCACTCTACACCACTTCAAATAGCCACAAAGTTCTATAATCTAATTTGCATTATAAGATATAGCCGTAGAACTTTATTACAGGTAGTCAATAGTAGTACATTGGTTCATAAGCGTTTAGGTGTTCTTTCGTACAACAAACATAACAGTTAACATACTAAAGTATCACGATATCCAGAAACTATTCTTTGTTCAGCAACAAGTTTTTTTTTCGATGACTCCACCAACAGATTGTATGCATTCCACCTGCTTCACCAAGAGTGACATCAATTTAGTTGGTCCAGTGATACATTTTACACAATCCATCCTAGGTTCCGCTGAATCGTAGCCTGAAGCGACTGTCCGTGTGGTGCTCGGTCAGTTAGCCGTATACAGCCACCACAACAGGTGTGCGACTTGCCACTTATCGCAGATCATATGATAACCTGATTACATCTCGCCACCTCGGCCATTACCAGCGCGTCACAGCGGTGGCTGGATCGCGTGTGGAGATATGCCGTTTCCCGCCACCGCCACCGCCTCCGCTGGCGACGTGACAGACCAAGCGTGGCAACAAGTTCGAGCGAGACGTACATCTGTACACACAAAAACATAAAACCCTCAGTGGCTAAAACATTCCATAACACTTTGCAGCAACACATAAATGTCGTTTTCCATCGTTCACCGAGCTAACCGATCCTGGACTTGAACGTAGGCAGATGGAGATGCATTGTCTTTCACTTAGCGCCCACGGGAGTCTTCAAAAGCACCGACTGTAAGGTGACAATACTGATAAACTATGCTAATCGGGCCTCATCAGCTACCAAACCTACTCAGAAGATGAATAATGATGGAAGTGGGCGTGGGAATTACAATGATGCCAACGTGTTGTAACTTAGTCTACCGGTACTGACTTTGTACCTAAATCACATGAAAGGCTGTTTCTTGATTTCAGCGCACAATTGTATCGGTGAGATCGATTTGGCTTTGAAGCAACAGGGCCGACGGTCCAGCAAATTGTTTTAGTTCTTACAGTACTTATATTTTAAAACTGTCTACAGTGACACTTCAAACGATTGGCCAAAAGTTGTCAATCAGTAATAAGTATATTAGCGACCTGACAATCTTTAGACCAAACAACAGCTATCTACTTAATTGGATTCAACCTATTGTTCAACAATATTTATCGTCAGATCTGTAGCCATCTATCTTGACAGCATCACTTACAACTAAGCTCACAACTTCCCAGTAGCAACGATACATTGATACTAGAAGCGATGCCAGATGACGACAATCAAAAACTTTTACTTGTCTTCTAATAGTACAACCAAAGAGTAGAAGTACGAATTTTCAAATCTACCTTAAAAAAATGTACAAATTATTATTTAAATTGAAGTTTTAGTTGAAAATACATAATATGGACAAGTCTAGAAACTCAAACGTAATAAACATGAAACAATCAAGTAGCTTCAGGATATACAGTAGGATGATAAGTCTACTTCCACTATCCAAATTCGATGAATTGATTTGTCATGCACAGTGATGCTCAATTGGGTGCATATTATAAGTTGAAAATGAATGTATAGTGGGTGTATAATGGATAAGAGTATTTGTACTGTTTCACTACTGTCACAACTATTTTTGTGGCTGAGAGTATTGCCAGCCAATGGATCAGAATCCTTAGAAGAAGGTTTCCACTTCGAGCCTGATAAAAGTCGGAATCTTTTCATTTTATTTTTGATCAAGAACCTCAACCAGTCTCTGCGAACTATTAAACGGTTTGGTTCGTGTAGTCATCAAGATCAGCATGCGAGTGTCCCACACTGCAAGGCAAGGTGACTGTTATTGGTCACTTCGAGGACCCCATCAACACAACTCAAGGGCTGTCAAGTAGGCGGCTGTACACTGGTCACTGGGATAGGCTAGGCTAGGTCTGGACCTTGACCAACGACGCCACCATCGTGGCGCCATTGGCACCCTCGTATCTTAGCAGATATGATTTCAACTCGAGAGGAATGTCCACAGCTTTATTTATTTGAGGTTGGAGGTCTCGTTCAATCCTGCATTTACACGTCCACGTGGGCTACATGAATGTATTGCACTAGGAAAAGCTAGGGGTGAGCCGGTACAGTACAAGGGTGAATTATACCATTGAATATATAACAATATTCAATGACTATACTAGACTGAAGCCAAGAGGTGAATCCTCGTGTTGGCAGCCTTGGCTTCACAGTCCTTCGCACAACGAACTGGACCACCGAACTCTCAAAAGATAGAGCTATTCTTTGACTTGTACAAGAACATTGGTACATATAATTTTACAAATGGCACCCAACAGCAAAACCGCTGTTTGTTTACAATATCAAAACATGAAGCAATTTTTTAGCTAACCAATATAACATTTTTAGTCTCTCTCTGCTATTGCATTCTTATTCTTAATTCTCTTGATTACACTTAAAAGTTCGAGCTACTTATCAATTTAACGTCTAAATGACTCAACTAACGGTGACTAAATAAAATATAGAATAAATAACTGAGATTATAACTCAGGCATAAAATTAGGAAATTCTTTGAACTGTCTGGCCTTATTTTAATTGCCTGGCCTAAAATCGTGATTGGTCTGTTAATTATTATTTGATATTTTTTAACTTTGTGTCATTTGATAGAAAGTTTAAGATGCTAAAAAAAATGTTCTTTACATCTTTTCACAAAATCAGCCATTTTGTATTAACTGCAATTATAAAATGTAAAATTGCCGCCATTTGAAGCCGAAAAATATTTTTTTTATAATCGTTTGTTTTTGCCAACAACTTTTGGTGTTCTTAAAGCACATACTAAATTTCATAAGAATATCTAAAACAGTTATTAAAAATTATAAATTACAAATAAAGAAAATTGCGGATATCTTGCAGGAGTTTTCAAAATAAGTTATTCTTAATTTTCGTGTTATTTTAACCAGTTCCTAAAATATTTGTAGACAACTTAGTAACGGAACGGGACGCTCTGTACATTGGACATGTAGCGGTATAAGCTCTAATAACATCATTCAAATCAAATCAAAATATCTTTATTCATAATCTGTGTACATGCTTGGTACATTGAATAGTGTCAAAATAGCCTGTATTACATTAAAAATACGTTACCATAATTTTATGCATTATTATTTATCATGCATTAATGTGTATTGTCGAAGCCTTCTTGTTTGATTTTGCCAGTTTGTGCATGGGTTTCGCCCTGCGTTGTCTTTTACTTTTTCTCCCTCTGTTTTTTTGTCTGGATGTTTTTATTTGCTTGAATCTTTTCAGACTGCCTGCATTTTGTATTGCACTTCTTTATTGTATAGAATAAGACATTTTTGAAGTATCCTACTGCATTTTTTTTGCTTAATGGAATACAGATTTTTGATTTTTATTATTCTAATCAATACAGCAATGGGTCTTAGATTTTCCACATAGTAAAATAGTTTGACCTGAAGTCAACAAACGGAACTTTCAATCGGTCAAGGGCAAGCCAGATGTTGAAGGAGGTTTAACGGCATTTGTTCTCGGCGTTCAACTTAGAGCCTTCTCATGTTTCCCTATCTGAGGGAACAAAAAGCCCGCCTGGGCTGCTTTGTATTAATGAAGCAGATTATTTATTTGAGAGGAAAGCTCATTTACATCAACTCTGCCCGAGGCAACCTGGACAGTTTATGGGATGTACAGATGGTAAAACTATCCACTCCGTCTCTCTAGATTTTATGGATATGGTGATTGGTTTTGAAACACGAACATCATTCAAGGATCATGAAGTAGTACTTTATAAATTTGGCATGTTCAAACGTGCTTTGCTAATTAAGATGTTATTCATGTCTGACCAGAAAGTTAACTATAGGAATTCAACTGTTTGAACATTTTGATCAAGCAATTGAGCATTTATAAAGTTGCTGCAATATAGTATTTTAAAGTTGTAAATCAAGTAAAATCTCTGAAGTGCTATAGTTAAAAATACCCCGCCGCAGCAAACCTGTTGTAGACTTAGCGAATTTCCATTTGCTTGATTGAATATACATTAAAAATGTCTCCTTAAATATCACTTTTATTCCCTATTTAAATAGCATTTGTTAAACGAGTACTTCACATTAATGGGATTCCTATTCAAAGTCTGCATTAATGGTAGGCCTACGTCTCGTTCACGTAAATGAAAAGTCTGCAAGTAGTAAGCAAACTCAATGATAGGCCCATACTGTATTTGGTTCACATAAATGTAATGGCTATTTGAGGTATGTATTTATTTGTAAATGGTGCATCAGCAAAATTCCGGCGACCCTAATTATTGGTTATTCATTTTGTAGTAAATTATGCTAAATGATATTAATCCGATTGTTCTTCCCCTTTTTTCTTTCGGTGTTTGTAATGCGCTATTTTAAATGATTCGTTGGCTAACGTATGTTGCGACTCTTGTTATCCTTTTTTGTTATCTCGTAAATAATGCCATGGCGACCAATTAACCCATAAGGCCCATGTTAAATGTCTATAAGTTTAAATTCTTGTAGGGAAAAGCCCTGTGGTCCAAATGTAACATTTTAGATTTATACTTCCCACGGTTGGTTACTATCACTGTGCCAAATTTCAAATTTCTTGCAGATCGCTTCAGCCGTTGAGGAGGAGTACTTGTAAAACAAAAGCAGGAGTGTAGTAGAAGAGCTTCGCTTAATTCGCTTCCCTCCCCTCAATGAATTTATTGAGCGGAGCGAGCGAAGCGAGCGAAGCTCTTTGGGATCAACTTCAATGCAAACAATATAACACCATCACTCAATAACGGCTGAACACATTTCAGCCAAACTTAACAAGACTACTTAGACTAATAATGAGATGGTTTGTAAACAAACAAATTTCAATTAGTTAATGCTAATGAAATTTAAAACGAACTTAAAATTTCAAATTTTTAACATTAGGCTTATGGAACTAAAGTAACTATGACAGTTTTTTTGTTTACAAGAAAAATGTAAACAAGAGAATCATAAGGTATTTCTGAACTTTCTATACTTTTCTTTTAAACGTTTTTAAACCATACCTATGATTTTAATAAACAAGAAAATCTTGTTCGTTATAATTTAATCTACTTTTGCAAGAGGTAGCCTATCTGAATCACAACAAGATGTAGTCAAGAGGTAAATTATTATAATTTTAATCAATAAAACAAGCATTAGTACATATATTGTTTTTTTTTTTATTTAGTTAGTTACACAAATATTAAAACAAGTTTTCTCCGCTCAACTGGCTTTCACCGCTCTGAAAGCAATCCTAGTATTATACATAAATAAATATATATGAATTTGAACGGATGGTGTTTTTTGCCTCTGGGTATCTCAAAACGAAAAAGTAAATCGGTCCCGGGTCAGGTCTTACAATGAGTACTACGGTAGTAGCTTATTCCCTATAAAAGACAGAATCATTTATTTATTTGGTCAGATTTTATAGACTTTGGCCTTTTCACAGAGAACATCAAGCATCATTAACCTTCTTCCTTGACATGTGATGAAGACAATAAAACATCCCATTAACTAATCTTTAGTTGACCAGTTCCAGTATTGTGCGTATAGATTTGGTGCTCTATGTGGTGGAAATCAGAAAACAAACTATTAATGTCAAAAAGGACCTCACACCCACTGAATCTTTATGCTACATGTTTATATGTTACATGTTTATGCTTTATGTGACAGGGGATTTGATAATGAGGGGTCATAGAGCTTGGTTGTAGGTCAGAGGGTCCCAGGGCAACCCAGACAAGGGTCAGTCGTAAAATATTTGAGCGAGTGTGGCTTCTATACATTTACCTTCAATGCGCATTTAATAGTACTAGCCGTAATGAATTTCAATTTTCAATAGTTTTGAATACCTTTGGACTTATCGGGGCAGTATTCGAGTTCCATCACAGTAACACTTATTCCTTGCAGGTATCAATGAAAGAGTTGGTCAACAAATAATCCAGATAGGATTTTCTTTAAAATGGAGGTTTCCATATTTTTCAACCAAAGACTGACCAACACATTCACTGTGGGGATCTGATAAGAGATGTATGAATGGCGTTACCTCCCCTATAGGCGATTTGCACACAAAGCCCCATATAAGGGGTTTGATGATTGCAGTATAGTAACAATACAAGGTGGAGCAATGTTGGGTGTGTGTTCCTTTCCTAGTCACCTTCCAATCTATGGGAAACTATGGGAGTTATGATGGTACAGAGATAGCTCCATAGTAAAGGTCTTGACCAAGCAAAATATCCAAGCTTTTCTGCCATTATTATTGTTTTAAGTTAACAGATAGCTCTTACCCGGATATTTTTGAAATTCAAAGGTCGAAAACCTCTGCCAAACATTTTTCGCACATAGGTGTCCATCCAACACTTTTATAATGGGGGCCGGGGGTTTAGAGAATATACTGAGAAAACATAGATACTGGGGGAATAGTCCCCAGTAAGAAGGAAAAATGTTTAAAATTCAGGCACACAATGGTTGGATTTATGTATTTTAATTTTTGTACTTAAATTTACAATTAAATTTATTGTTTTTGCACATGTTTTAAAATTTGAAACCTTATACTGTTGTGGTGTATCCCAAGTGGTTCTTGGCCTCCCCAACACAATGCCTCCATTCATCTCTATCTACTTATTACTTTTTTCTTCTCAGTCTCAGAACTCAACCATCTCAGATTTAGTATTCCGCCTTCTGGTCTTCTCTCCAGAATTAACCTTGATAAGGAGTCAGAGTCTTCTTTTCTCATGCCATGTCCTACCCATCTCATCCTTACTCCCTATCTCGGCTTGCATTAACCATCCTCATTTCACAAGCATTTCTCAATATTTTATTGCCAATTAAAATAATTAATTATCTGTATTTTTTTAAATTCAAAGCTCAATTTTCTTATCTACTTGTCGAATGATTGACTCCCCTAGCCCATATGGATGGACGGACATGGGTTTTCCAAGAAGTAAAACAAATATATCAAAAGATTAATATTTTTACTGTGTAGACCTACTGTTTAATTTTTTGCCACTCATAACTGGGCAAGTAAACAAATTTAAACCCCAAGTTTACATAAATCTCAACCTACTCAGAATATTACATGACCAACACCAGGTCATAAAAGTATAATAAAGTCATAACCGATTCCAGCTGTGTACGGCCAACTACGAGTCATAAAACCCCAGTTAACATTTGACTCAACGGCTCATAAATATGTAGATTATCCGATTCAGATAACAATAAATAACGAATTTAATAAAGTGTCATATCTGGATACAGTGGTGAGCCTAGAACCAGTTTATAGACAAGCCTAGGAGCGTAGTAACCAAAACAAACCAATCTCTGTGATTTATCTGACGAGATGCTATCACCGGTATAAATAGAGGTGTAGACCGGGTCCGGTACATGGCACACGGTACTGCGGTACTGTGCCGGGCGGCACCAGGGAAAGTGGGCCTCCAGCGGTACATACATACCTCCATCTCTCTCTCTCTAATGGTGTGTCATACCCCTGTCTGTCTGAAACCACCAACCTTCACTCACACCGCCAATCGTTGCAGACTACCTGTACTACTGTAGGTTTAGGGACTGTTTCACTCATGCTTTCTTGGTAGTCTTTATAATACAATAAAAAAATGTTGATGATGGCAATAGGTTTTGAAAATTACTTGGCATACAGGATGAATAATAAAAATACCCCCGCCGCAGCAAACCTGCCGACTAAGCGAATTTCCATTATTGTCTTAATTGATTTTCAAATAAATATATTTTAATAACATTAGGTTTAACGAGTACCTAGGTTTGCTGCTACAAGGAAACTAATAAAGTGTGTTTTTTTGTAAAATATTGATAGCTTAGAACAAAATAAATAAATTTGATCAAAATACAAAATATATCCATAAACAAGCAAACTACAACATTTTACAATATTCTCCATAAGAATAACATGGGAATTTTAAATTGAAAATTTTTTTAATTTTCTCCGTTACTATTAACCAAACAAAAATACTTTTATATACTAAATTAATTGTTTTTTTAAGCTCTTTAAAAAGGTCTAAAGAGAAATTGGGAAATTTTGTGTTTTGAGGGTCAAAAGTGAGAAAAACCGATTTTTACCCCATAAAACCCCCCGTAAAGCCCCGTTCCCATGGTCCGATCATGCTGGTTCGCGAACTCATTCAAGTTTATCCCGCTTTACACCTTTAAACCAAATTTCATCAAAATCGGACAAAAATTACTCAAGTTATTGCGTTCACGGATGTATATATAATATATATATATATATATATATAAGTCCATATATATATATATATATATATATATACATATATAAAAATTTGAACGAATAGTGTTTTTGGCCTCTGGGGACATCAAAATGAAAAAGTAAATCGGTCCCGGGTCTAGGTCTTACCGTGCCACCTACGGTAATAGCTACTTCGCTATAGGGAAATTCGCTAATAAAGAGTTTTTTCTGTACATAGGGTAGAATCATGAAGTTTTTTGTTATTTTACGTTTAAGATTTTAAGAATGCTGGAAGTGGTCTTATCTCAATATCTGTCGGTCTGTTTGTGATGCCCAAGAGGGCTCAGGGCCTACACAGATGGCTAAACACGCTGCCTATTCTGAGAAAACTCAAGCACCAATCAACTGAATCAATTGAAATTTTATCCTGTACTCCCTACCCTTTGTACATGGAGTCGTCTATCTATTTGGTTCAAAGAAAGATTCTTCCTAATTAAATGTTATAAGCTGTTTCTAGCATACTGTACTCATATTGATTTTTAGTTAATATTAAACATTTTTGTTATCGTACCACATTCATTTTCCAACCACAAAGGATTTGAGCATTCCCTCTTCCCCACAAAAATAATTATCTCTTTTATGGTTCAAAGGGTGTCATATTAAATTTCAAAACGGTTATACTTAATTTTCGTTTTCTGGTTAAATTCTGGGCCTCTTGCAAAATCTTTTTGTTTTCTATTTTTACATAATTTGGGGCTAAAATTAAAACAATCATATGTGGGCGGTTTTTAGGCAATGGCCGTTTTTGCATATAAATTTGTAGCTCACTTGAACGCTGTAACGAGGCTCCTCGCCATTTACTGGCATCATTTTCATTGGTGAACGGAATGACACCATTTGCAGCTCTGTAGCTGACTTGTACATTATGATATGTGTAAAAAAAATATTTAAACTATCGAATCTCCTGCCCCGTGCGAGATAAGGTCATTGATACGTTTTTTGATTACAATAAATCTATCTATGCCTACATTCATCGCCAGACGACTGAAGTTAATGACCCGAATGCAATGATAGTGGGGAAAGTGCAGAAATAGGCTAGGGAGTCTAAAAAATAAAAATGGCTGTGAAAATTATCATTTTGGACAGATATTGTGTTTTTGGTGGGTACCCAGACTTCTTACAGAAGACAGCAAAGGATAAAGGTTTTCACAGGTTTTCTTTACACTTCATAATCCATTTCTGCACTTTACCCTAACTCATTACATTAGAGCCGTAGTCTTCAGTCATCTGGTGATGGATGTCGGCATTGGATATGTTTCTTTTGTGATAAAAAACGTATCACTGAACTTAACTCCCACACAGTGGAAGATTAAATAGTTAAAACAATTTTAAAAACACATAGCAATGCGTACATGCGTACAATACGGCTACAGAGCTGCAAACGATGTCAGTAAGTGGCGAGGTGCCTCGTTGCGGCGTACAAGTGAATTACAAATTTATTATACACAAAAACTGCCCTCGTTTTTTGACATTGGAACATGTTATTAAGTAAAAAAAACATTATACTTTGCTTCAGCCATTAAGAAATAAAACAGATGTAACAGCTACTGACAAGCTTTGAATTTGTGTGTCCAAACAGTTCCCACACTCCGGACAGCTCGCCTTGACTACTTCCTTCACCACTTCCTACGTCACGGACCTGTTTTCCTCCCTTCCCATAGCATTTTAGGATTGCATATACCTTAATCTAATGGTCACAATCAGATTCCACACCCTGAACAGCTCGCCTTTACTACTTCCTTCATCACTTCCTACGTCGTGGACCTGTTTCCTTCCCTTCCAATAGCATTTTAGGATTACAGATACCTTCATCTGATCGTCATAAACAGTTTCCACACTCCAGACTGCTCGCCCTTACTACTTCATTCACTACTTCCTACGTCGTGGACCGTTTTCCTCCCTTCCCATAGAATTTTAGGAATGCAGATACCTTTATCTAATCGTCATAAACAGTTTCCACACTCCAGACTGCTCGCCTTTACTACTTCCTTCACCACTTCCTACGTCGCGGACCTGTTTCCTTCCCTTCCAATAGCATTTTAATTTTAGGATTGCAGATACCTTCATCTGATCGTCATAAACAGTTTCCACACTCCAGACTGCTCGCCCTTACTACTTCATTCACCACTTCCTACGTCGCGGACCTGTTTTCCTCCCTTCCCATAGAATTTTAGGAATGCAGATACCTTAATCTAATCGCCATAATCAGTTTCCTCACTCCAGACTGCTCGCCTATACTACTTCCTTCACCACTTCCTTCGTCGCGGACCTGTTTTCCTCCCTTCCCATAGAATTTTAGTAATGCAGATACCTTATTCTAATCGTCATATAATCATAAACAGTTTCCACACTCCAGACTGCTCACCTTTACTACTTCCTTCACCACTTCATACGTCACGGACCTCAAGCTAGTGTCGTCATTTGATTGTATTTATGATCCATACCGTTTCTGTTCTAATATCTGTGGAATAATGCTATCAGCTATTTATTTATCTACTGCATTCAAAAGTCAACAGCTGATCATATGTTTATGTATGTATCAAATACTGCTTCCATAAGGATTACATTGAAACTTTGAGACCCAGTGGGGCGGATTCCTGAGAGACTTTTTTAACGCCATATAGATGTTGGCACTCACCGATATGGTCTTTATCATCATGCAAAATTTGAAAACGATTGATTCAGCCGTCCAGGAGGAGTTTGCGTATTACGAAATGCATAAGAGTCGATGTATAAGAGCTTCGCTCGCTCCGCTCAAAAATATCATTGAAACTCAAAGATTCTAAACTTGTCTTGGTCAGGTCTTGTGAGTGACTCATGAGGAGCTATGTCTTTGTATCCACCAAACACATATAAATTACCTAGATTTTTATGTTTTGTTATGAAGGACAAACATACAACTTTTAAGCATGATGCAAATCGCTGTATAGTTTGAGAGTGCAAATAAGGGTTAACTGAATAACGTAAATGAAAGGCAAGTCATCAACAATGGAAACTAACCTTAAGCCAGTCTCGTAGCCACATGACCTCCGGCCGAGGGTCTCCCACCACTTCACATGTGATGACCACAGTGTCTCCTTCAACAGCCTCACTGGACCGAGGCTTGGTCACGAACCTGGGCTCTTTGGAGTACCTGAAACACCCAACAAGACACATACTTAACAACAGACGTAAATAAAACAATGTGGTAAAAACAAGACTGCAATGCCATGAGACCGTTTGTGTTCAGGTGCCACCATTTAATTTGTTTAGTTCAGTTTATTCTTGTACTGCACCAGTTGGTCCCTTACTTTACTTGCAACAAACAAACCTAGGGCTCACATAAAAATACTGACTGAGGTTTTACATGTGTTGCAGTAATCTACCTTTTACGGTTATCTCCCGGACACCAAGATTTGACAATGTACAAGTAAGAACACTAATTTAATCAACGGAAAAGTAAATAGACTACTGCACAGCTAAATTAATTGATAACAAGAGTCTTTTACACTTAACAAGTTTACACAATAATGAATGAGCAGGCCTACTTACGGCACATTAGATGTGGTGATCGTAGGCACTCCGGCCGCAACAGGTGTACCACCCGTCACAAACACCTGACACACAGTCTCTGCTCGGCCCACCGCATTGGTAGCACTGCAGGTGTACAGACCGGCATCTCTCTCAGTAAGGTGTGCCAACGCGAGCTCTACTCGGCCCTCTGGGTCTAGCGTCATCACTAGTCGTCGGCTGGGGCGAAGCCGCACTCCATCTCTCTGCCTGGAGCATTAATGAATAACACATAAAAGATTATATTCAAACATCAAGGTGAAATAACATTTTTATCTTCAAGTTCTAACTCAATACAATACTAATTCATTTTAATGAAATTAAGGGTTGTAGATCATTATTATGAAAATAAAGTACACATACAAAATAGTGTCAGTTCATATACCTTTCCTAATTACAACTGTAGTAGAAGTTATTATAGTTTCATATGAGCAGTAGAGTTGTTTTAATTTATTAGTAACAGAAGAGTTATTATGTTTTGCGGAGTGGCTGCACTGTGCACTCAGCCCTGAAGTGGGATGCTTCGTCACGGCTCCTTCTTCTATGTCCACCAACGAACGTAAGTGGTTCTCTAGTTATCTGTCCACTTTTCTAACGTAACGGTTAGGTTACGACAACAACCATTGTTTTTAAACTAGGGTAGCTGCTGTTCTGTATGGTTTTTTACATTTGATAATTTTTCATTATTAATTACTAGTAATTTATTAACATTTAATTAACTGTGTGCATAGATTGTAACATTAATTTGGATATTCGCTTTTAAGTCTTAGTAAAATGTACTCCACTCTACCTACACACACACCCACCACGGCAACTCCCCTCCCTCATATTCTCCTCAAAATCATCCTATGCCTACGTCATATGGCGTGATCTATCTCTTATCTCTTTCCCTCTCATGGAACACTCAAATTTCCCCGAAACAATTTTATTCAGTTAGCGTCTAAAACTTTCCTCGATTGGACATATGTGCAGCGTCTCGCCGTTATTCTGGCAATCTTGGTCCTTGACCAGCTCTTGGTGGAGTCTACCACCTTAAACCTCTCTCTTTGTAACAGTGATTAACAAAACTAAATTCTCCCTTTCCAAATGTGTGCAGTGGTTCGTAGTGAATTACGAACCCTTTGTGTGGTGAGCTCACCCAGAACCCCAATCCCCCTGTTCACCCTCCAAAGTTGGACTTTCTTACTTATGTGTGAACATTTTTCTCACAACTCTCATTAACTCCCACATCGAACAGTAGCCATCCCATATAATGTCTGAACCAGCTACAGCCATAATTTTCATTCAAATAGCAGCATGGAACACTGAATGAACATCTCACTGATTGTCTTGTTTATGTAATACTGCTTTCTCTCTTAGTTTTCAATAATTTTATATGGCATAAAATATACCAGTACTATGGCTTACAGGTATTTTTCCTGTTAATTTGGCTTGGTTAAAGAGTCGGTGTTTCAAAATCAGTAATAGGCATCATTAACACAGTCTGTTGGTGACTCAATTCAATTATGTTCATTTTCATTTTGAAACTGGCTATAGCTTTAACATGGGAACGGGATGTCTGCCACTCTCAATATTCAAAACTACAACACACTAGCCTATCGATAAGATTATTAATGCTGTTTGGTTGTATTAACAAATTCATAGTAGTCATACCATGAGATGCTGACAGTTGGGTAGGCTTCTACTTGAGCAAACAGTCTCAACTCTGCCCCCTCCCTGACAGTGACTGCAGGGGACAGTTCACAGATGAACTCCGGGGATATATACGCTCGGATACCCTGTACAACATAGTAACACATCAGGCAAATGGACAATCAACAATAACAAAGAATAATGAATACTAAGCTTGTTGGCAAGATGCAATACATACATTTCTCTCTATTGAAGAAGTCAAACAAAGTTTATAATTTATCTTTTAAATTAAGGTTGACGTCCAATAATCTTTTTGACTCCCAAAAATTAAGAACAGATGGTTAGCAATAACATTGACTTTTATATACCAATCTCGACATCTCATCGATGGAGTAGTCGTAGCCAAATTTATATTGGAAAACAACATGGTTGAATGAGCCATTCTGAATCAAAGCTCACCTCGGCTCAATTTTCTGAATTTCAATCAAAGATTGAGCTCCTTATATACCTCTATAGTTAACTTAAAAATATTGTGTGGACTCGACCATTACAGTAGCAAAACTAATGGAGTAATGGAAAATATCATTATAGCCTGAGTGTGGCTCAATCAACGCAACGATGTTTGACTTGATCAATTGGCCATAGCTTGTAAATATAGATGGATGGACCGCTAGTTCAGTATTAAAGATTTACTGCTGTATACCTTGTCCACCACCAGCTGACAGTGACAGCTAACAGCTCCTAGACAGTTCTGTGCTGTCATTGTGTACTCTCCACTGTCCTCCAGCAGTGTGCGGCAGATCTCCAGAGTGTGGAAGTGGTCTGCCTCCTGCACTATCTGATGACGATCTGTAACACAGCTCACGTTAGCATCGTCTTCATCTATAGGGAGGAGAGTAACAAGAACACACTGGATACATACAAGTTAATTTAAAAATTTGTTCCAACACTAGTGAATGACAAAATAAAATCCCATGGAAAACATTTTTCTAAGGCTCAAATTGCTAGCTACCTAAATCATATTGAATTTTCCATCCATGTACACCAGCAACACTTATGTACGTTCGTAGTCATTGCAGGAAATAAAGTAAACTTTTCTTTACTTCAACTCAAATTTTAAACTGATTTACCTCTACCTTTACCTGAGCTACGTCTTTTTAAGTCAAAGTAAAAAAAAATTTCCTTTATACTCACAATATATCTAATCTAGGCCAAATTGCATTAAACTTGAAAATAAACCGTATTCTCATGAATTTTGAGCTATTAAGAGTTGATTGAGTTGAGTTGAGTTGATTTACTTGAAGTGATGTGACACTTCTTGAATTTTCTTTAAAATAGCCTTAGTATGTCTTATACCAATTTATTTTATTTTAACTATTCAACAATGACGTTCCAGAACTGGTAGAGGAGAAACTAAGCTAGATGTTTAAACAAGTAAAAGCAATCCTTGTTACGAGCTATGTACTTGATAACGAGATAGGAAGAAACGAACAGAGAGAAAGATGGCAGGAAAATATAATGATAGATAGGACAAAGAGAGGTGCGGAGAAGAGAGGAGTGAGATGAAATGGTGGAGGAAGAGGAAATGGTGTGGGATGGTAAAAAATGGAGGCCTAATCTACACCTCCACAACTCTTAAATGACTACATGTCAAAGTTGATTTGATAAAATAGGATAAACTGAAACCCACCGTCAGCAGTGATAGGCTGGCCATGACTAGCCCAAGTCACTGTCGGGGCCGGACTGCCAATCACCTGGCATGACAATCTCACAGGATAAGAGGCTTGTACTCTGCGGTCTCTTAGTCTCATGGTGATCTGTGGTGCAGACTCGTGCTGCTCCAACAGACTCCTATCAGTAAAGAAAATTCTGATTAGTCACCCAACAAGATGGATCAAAAGTGAGGAGTCTCCATGACTCCCCAGAGACTGTCAGGGATCAGAAGATCTATTAAGATCAAGAGATGAATTGAAGACAGCTAAACAGTGAGAGTATTTCTATCTAACATAAAAGAAAAATGTAAAAAGATAATTCCTGTGAAAATTTAATAAAAGTGGTAAAGAAAAGGAAAAAGAGGAAGATGTAGTAGAAGGTGTATTAATAAGCAGAAGAGGAATGTGAATAATTGAGGAGTGAGATGACACAAAGTGAATTAAAAGAGGAAGATAGAGGCCTAAACCTAGGAATTTAATCGAATCATAAGAGGATGTGTATGAATAGATCCTTCCCCACCAAGATTTACCAAAGATAGGTTAAACCCTCATGAGTTGCACACCTGACCTAACCAAAACAGATTTGGACACCTCAATCTATAGTGCTGTCTCTTGGCTGAAGAGACAACGGCTTAAATCTTTTAGCCATTGATTGGATCTAACATTCTACCCTGCGTAAAAGTTTCAAACTTGTACTTCACAAACCTATATCAAGCAGTTTTACTGGGAAGGAGAAAGCTATATACATTTTAACCAGTCCATTTAGGTATTTTATCCATCCGATAAAAGTACCTTAGAAACTACTTACTCTTTCAGTTTCCGGTCAGCGTCCAGTAGACGAGGATCAGTGACTACTAGTAGTCTCGCGTACGTTGAAGCTCGCCCCACCTTGTTAACAGCCTCACACACGTAGCGGCCTGAGTCATCCTCGGTCAGCTGTTTGATGATGAGACGATGGACCAGCTGATCGTCCACCACAAACACTCGACCCTTCAGTGCTGCCACAGTTCCAACATTCTGGCCGTCTCTGAGCCATTGGATCGTAGGTGGTGGGTCTCCATTAATCTGTAGGCATATGGCGTTGTAGGATATATTTTTAAATTAGCGATACAGGCCAATTACTTGCTCAAGGCTCAAAATTATTTAACCATTTCATAAAAATATATCCATAAAAAGTTTTTAGTACATAGTCAACAGAAAATTTATTAAAAATGTCACAATTGACAGTTAAAAACCATAGAAAGAAAAAGTTATCATAGAGCCTTCAAAAACTTTCTCCAAAGAACAATAATCAAGTTCTATGATGATAAGTCAAGTATGATCAAGTATGATGATAAGTAGGCTGTAGCTGAGTAGTTGAAGTACTCGCCTAGCAATCTAAATGTTGCCAGTTCAATTCTTTAAAATGTTAGCAGTTTTTTTATGGTTTCAAACTAAACACAGCTGTGTTTGATCATTGGGTTAGTAGCTACAGAAACAGCTGATCTTAGTCTGTAATAAAGGTAAACTGATCATCTCCCTTTGGAATTATAGCTATTCCATTTCCACTTCAATATTCAGTATCTACCATAATAGTTTTCAAACCAGTTTCTTTAAATTCTTATAAGACAGCGACTCATACTTAGGTAAAAGTTTTAAGCTGTTAAAGTTTGCAAAATAAGTATAGAAAGAATTGAACTTATCAGTGCACTGTGCAGCTGTTTTATTGACTAAGCCAGCTGTTTCTTAGCCAGGAATATTTATGAAAAATCCAGTCAATATGGACAACTGGGTCCAGTTACAAGCCATCATAAAGCTACTTTCTCAGACCAATCCAGCTACCTTCAAACTACTAGGTAAGTGATACAACCACCCAGCTCTCAGTTATTTAATTTTTTAAATATAAATAATAAATAACAGCCTTTGTTTACCCATAATGCTTTTAAATGAAGAAAACCTGATCCACCAACCTCACACTCCAATGTAACATTGTCTCCCTGCAGTGCTTTCAGAGGACCAGGCAAGTCTCGCACAATGTCTGGTGGGAAGTTGGCCGCATTGCCTACAGAGATAGGCTCTGTTGTTGTAACCGACTCGCCCCACCCATACCGGTTACGGGTGGTTATACGAAACTGGTACTCGGATCCAGGTTTCAGGAAGAACACATCGAAACTGTTGATGGGAGTAACTCCAAGCTGGAACACAAAATATAAACCCTTGAAGTTTGCATTATTAATTAATTAGTTTGGAATAATTAGTTGATTTAGTTGGTAAGATATGATACAAAGAGGTCCTAATAAGAGGTTAGATTGAAGAAACAAAATAACTCCAATAAACTCACTAAGTCCTATGTTGGGACAAAATATAAATGTTATGTTTTATTGTAACCTGTTGTGCATCTATTATTAGTTTTGTATATATTTGTTAGCATAATTGTTTGTGCTTTATCACAATCAAATCAACCTCTAAAAGCTGTTACATGATTAACTAACCTCAGTCCAGTGTGCGCCACCCTCAGTTCCTAGTAACCATGACTCCACTTTATAAGCCAGTACAGGAGCTGCGCCGCGGTGCTCAGGTTTGCCCCATGACAGAGACAACCAGTTCTTGCCACAGTCTGAGACCACTGGCGCACTGCTGATAGGACCTGGCACATCTACAAACAGAACATTACCTTGTACAATACTAAAATATGTACTAGACTTGTTACACTGTTTTATTAATCCCTAAAGCTCTATATTCAGTGAATAAAGTATGTCTCTTTTTGCCACAGCTTCGTTCAATCTTAGAAACTTAAAAATCAAAGTGATTTTAAACCCAGGATTTGCTAGAGACACATAGTAAAGGCCCGTTCACACGGGGCGAGTTTACAAGCTACACGCCAGCTTGTAAGAAGCCGGCAAGTTGGCGAGTGTGCTTGTATTTGTTCACACGGAGCTTGTCCACTCGCCAACTCGCAGACGTGTAGAAAGACGCCGGCGAGTGCGCTTGTAGTTGTTCACACGATGCTTTTTCCACTCGCTCAGTAGCTGGCTTGAACCAAATCCTCCAACATTTTTGAGTAACAAGCGCACAAGCACAAGCGACTGTGTTCACACTGGGCTACTTTACACGCCTGCTCGCTCAAAAGCTGGCGAGTTGGCGTGTAAAGTAGCGGCAGCGTCAACTTTTTCCAGAGCTTTTTTACAAGCAGCTTTTGAGCGAGTACGTCGTTCACACTGAGCTATTTTACTAGCTGCGTGTAAACTCGCCCCGTGTGAACGGGGCTTAAGGATAAGAAAAAATAGCAAAATGTCTGATAAGGTTAAACTTACAATTAATTCATCTTATGCAATATTCCACCTTTGATCTGATCCAAAACAGATTAACTCGTTGGGAGACCTAATCAAGATAGGATTCCAACTCTCAATATCCCGTTAACTCCTACCCAAGCTGACCACTGTTTATCTTGATTTAAGAAAGGCCTTCCTACGTAGCTCTGCCAGAAACAGGTGATCTTGTCATGAATCTCACACTACACCTGATTAAGCTGATAGGGAGACACAACACACCTCAGACTGCTCAACAGTAGATCAGAGACCTAACACTCTACCACAATGACACTGGTCAACAAAAGTGTAGTAGTTCTAAGCTTGACACCCAGGTTGTGTGTATGTCAGATACTTTCAGCACATTTTGTTGAGTTTTACTTGTCTAGAGTTGTAAGAGGAAGTTTGGTTATGCTACTCTCGAATATGATATATCAAACTTTGGATTTTAAAGAGTTAACAATTAAAATTCAACAAAATTGAAATGATTGTTGTACGCCTGGTGTTGTAATCCTGGGCTTGCAGAGAACCAGACTGTGACTTTAGTATTCCATGTATATGAACTCCCAAAGCAACGAGGCTACAAGAAGGTTTAGTGACGGTATTATTTCTTATCCAGCTGTCTTTATTAGTTGAGAGATTAAACAAATAAAGCTGGTCTTGTACAAAGCATTTCACCAGTCGCTACTCAACTATTAATAAATACTTTGCCTACTGTGGGCCCAAGCTGCATTAATATTTTCATAACAAAACGTAGAAACACTAAAGAAGCAATTATATTTGCCGCACACGACATGGACACGACAAAACATATCGGCAAGCATCTGATATGGAGCAGTTTGGATGAGTAAATTAATTAATCGATTACTGATGAGTCTTGTACACAGACTTGCTGAAAGAGCATCTTACTGTACGCTATACATAGCATCTTCGACGCCACATAAATCATAGAAGAATAAAAACCTAAGAGGAAAAATAGCATCATGTTGTTGTTAGCCTTCGAATCACTTATGGTAATATAATAATGGTTTAAATATCTTTAACTGCCAGAGTGATTCTAGTAGTCTGTTTAGGCTACCGTGTCAATTTTCATTATTTAAACATTAACACATCATCAGGTTAAAAAAAATATTTTTCTAAGGTACTAGTCTAGAGCAATCTACCACGCCATACGTCCCAGCACATTTTAATTTTTTTATAATTAGCCACATATTTTGTATTTTCGTGGTTTGGTCTGTGTTTGTTTATGTCTTTTTGTGTGTTGTTCTAAAAAAAACTGTGATGTTCTAAATGAACAAAAATTGACAAATTGCGGTTTGATGAAGAATTGCCCTTTGAGAATCCAAACCGGAAGCCTAAACAAAAAACAGACAACAAAAATCGCTCTGGCAGTAAAAGTTGTTTCTAGCATTTTGACAACTCCACATGCTGAGAGTGGCTCATTTGTTAATTTAAATTCCATACAAATAAAAAAGTAGTTATAGCTGGGATGGATTTTATTGTAGATGGGATAACCTTTAGGAAACAAAAGTCAATGATTTGATAAGGGGCCACTCAAAAACATAAATTAGCAATTTGAATAAATCATGTTTCTAGATTAGAGAAACTTATCTGTAGAGATTATCTAATTCTCACCATGTAGACTACAGTAATAGTTTTATCCCTATTGACAACATTGTTGTAATGCTTAACCAAAGGTGATGTATTTAAAATTTAATTGAAGCATAAATTATGATATCCGACTATGTTCCTTTGGTAAACCAAATCCAAACAAAAAAAACCTTCATTAATACTGAATGTGGAAAAGGAGGGCACTGCCCCTGAAGAAATAAGATCTGATGATGATCCAGCCCATTTTGTGACTCATAACAGCGCTGGCTACTCGTCAGATGCCAGAAATAACCGAGTTTTGTGGACAGGCCCCATTCTGTACCTGACATACCACAGTGTAAGACACTGGCTGGCGTAATGAAACTATTCTGTTGTCATTGAGGTTGCCAGACAAAAAAATCCCAGTGATTTCTCCCATTGTGATGTAACGATCGCAAATTAAAAAGACAATCAAGAAGTAATGCCACATTTAAATTTATTGCCTTGGCTTCAATACAGGAATAATTTAAGAAAACTTTGGTATATATGCAACTTTTTACAAACTTTCTAAGTTTTTACAAAAACTTATCAAATTGGTTCATTAATTTTTAGAAATTTCTAAAGGAAACCATTATATTTCGGGTAAAAAATTGGTTATCTTGTTAGGTATGTTAGGGTTGAAAGTAAGGTAAAAAGATGTTAGGATCTTATCTTGTATACAAACTACAAAGTTTAGATTTTTTTATTTAATGTTTTAGATTAATTTATTTTCATTAATTTAATAGTTAATTTAATAAATTAAATTTTTTTTAATATTTTTATAAATAAATTTTAAAGCTAAGATTTTTAAAATAAAATAAACAGTACGGTATCAGCAATGTGACACATAGGCCTACTTTCTCTCTTTAGTTTTGCCAACCCTTATCATAAGGAGTGGAAGAAACTATAATATTTTATAGACAAAATCACAAGAGTTGCAATAACATTTTTACAGCATTGGGAGTTGAACCATTTTGTTAAGAGTTAAATGGGAATACTACATTTTTATCAAAACTGTTCGAGCAGTTTTTCGGAATATTTGATTATTCTGTTATTCTATGAAAAATATTGTTATCAGGCAAAAACACTTGAAGATACAATGAATTAGTTGTGTTGTGGGTATTGCTTTGGATAAGGCAGAATATTTATTTAAGAGATTATCAGGATAATTCTTTATTCCTTTAACAATTTTCACCTTGGTAATCAGTAAGGTAGTGTAGGAATTCACTGATAAGGCAGTCTCGCTGTGCCCAGGCAGACCTTAGTGCCTGCAGGGAGTCAACACTTTTCACAACCATCTAGAGACTTCACTATCCGACACTTCACCACTTCCCAGAGCCACTCACTGTCACACACTGAGTAAAAATAGCCTGATCACCTCCTTCCACTTGTTGATAAACAAAGTGTGTCCCACCCCCTTCATTGTTGTAGACCACAGAAGCATGTAAGAGTACTAAACATTCTTGCCACAAAGACTGATATTCAAATATATAATAGGATAACGTACTACCAGTAAGACTGAAAGACAGTTTGATGGATGCAACTTTTAAAAAAAATCATACAATAGTCACATGATATTAATTTTGTGGAAAAGGTTATTAAATAAATACATTTTTTGTAGTTAACTTAAATCAACTTTTGTGCTAACATAGTTGTATACAGCTACAGGATATACTAAACACTATCATACTATAATGTTACTACTAGCCAGTGCTATATTTGTAAAAATGAGGTGCAGGAACTGTAAGCTATATAATGTGATTTGTACCTATTTAATACCAATATTTTTATCTTTCCAAAAGAGAAGTACCAGAACCCTGTTCCACCACGTTCCAAAGCAAATTGAGCACTGTTACCAGCGATCAAGGTCTGGTTTAAGCATTTACTGTCTTTGAAAGCACCTAACCTCATAATCAACATGCTCCCCTGACAACCCTTCTTTCATGTTCAACCACAAACGTATTCCAAATTGGCCCATCTTTATCAACAGTTAAGTCAATCGAGTATGATTTAAATGAAATATAATCAATTAACTATTTCAATAATACATTTAAGTTGCATACATATATTTACAAATCCATTGTATCCCTGCACAGGAAATCTGTGCTTAGTGACTATTGATACATATAACCAAATGCATACTAAATTACCGTAGACATTGTATCAGTATAGACCAACTGTAATTTTTTTTACTATAGGACAAAATATTTAAATGGCGTCAAAATCAAATTCCTACCATAGTTTTCAATACTATGATATTTGAAATGACATAAAAGATGCCATTTAAAATAATTGGTTTATGACTTATTTTCAACTGTGGTGACTTTATGGTTGTTGGGGGATCCCTCTTACTATTGGCTAAAATTATAAAATTTCAAACTGACTGTTGTACAAGAAGCTAAAGAAATGCTGCAATCAAAATTAAAATTTACGGTGAATGGCTTAATCCTTTGAAGGTCCTGATGTTTCTCAAAACAGTTTTTAACGCTCTAGTACCACACACGGTCTGGCGCCACGTATTGGCAGGCAGGTAGCCTCAGCCTCAATGATATCCATATGGATCCAGCTGGACCTCTATACATAGCAGGTTAGCGCCACTAATAACCATTCCAGAAATACCGACCACACTCACTCCGCAAAACTCTTTCTTTGATCTGCCGTTGTTTCACAATCCATTGTAAGTTGAGTATGATTACGTACTCTCAAGTTTTCCTGGAAGAAATTTCTGCTGCATGAAACTTTCAGTTGACTTCACAACTTTTGCATGCTACTAAAATTCATGTTAATACAATTGTCTAATTAGTTTGAAAATGAATACTAAGAAGCCTTTACTCAGATGATGGTCTACAAAAATAATATTTCATGTTTTTTTCTTTACTTTACCTTGCAAAAATTTGGCTTTCACACAAAAACATTAATCACTCTAAAACTGTGTTGTTATTTTGGGGAGCTAAAAATTGCCAAACATACTTGGCATGTCCCTTAAGCTGGTCAGCATAAATCAATATGGGTTTTGCCTTGATAGTTAATACTGAGCAATTTTTTTTTAGATTGTAGAAGAGGACTCTACAAAAAAATACTTGGTCGTTAATTCATAGTATAATATAGAAAAATGCTTGTATTGCAATTGCAATATTTAACTTTATAAATAAGGTTTATATTGCTTTGTTTAAGTTAAAAATCCTCTATATCAATGGTTTGTTAACTGATCACTGATCCAACCAATTTTTAATAGCCTATATAAGATTATAAAATCTTTGTAAATTTAAGTGGTGTATTTGTTTGAATTTCAGTTTTACCCGTGCCAAATTACATGCTTTAAAATTGGTTATATTTGGTTTAATGAAAAGCTATTTACGTTACAAACAAACACAAGGCTCATATGTTTCCTATTGCTTCTTCTATATCTGGATATGACTACTGCTTCAGCATGGACACCTAACTTACTTTTCCTTCAAACAGCCCAACAAAAATCATTCATTAACATAGAACATATAAACAAAACATGGTTTCTAGATGGCCATTCGACAACAGTCAGTAAAAGTGTCACACAACAAGGGTATGAATGTTCCACTGTAACATGCTCAGTTTTGTTCCACAGTTTTTTGTTTACAGGGTTCAATAATTTATTTGATGGGTTATTTCGTTATTTGACACCCATCATTCAACTTCACCTAAAACTACACACCATAGTGTATCAGTAACAAAGTAAGTCTGTCAACTATCCTATCAGGTGGACAGAGTGTAATCAAGGTACTGCTGCTTGACATAGATGAAGGGGGTTACTGCTTGGGTATAAAGATGCCAGTGTGAATTCCACCCCTTCCTTACATCTCTGAATTCACATGTAACAGCTAAATGACAAATGACAAATGACAATTCTTTATTGCACATAACATCTGTTAAAGTTATTACAAATGTAATACACAGACAGGTACATTGTCAAGGTTTCTAATAAATAAGGAAATCTAAATAGGTATATAAAAAACCTAGGATTTAGCCAGTAAGTTACCCCTACAAAGCTACAGCATGGTGGAACTGTTTATGTTAGGAGAGGTTGATGAGAGATTGGGTGTCTGTTACCAGGAGTCGTTGAAAAATTCCTCAAGAGTGTAATATGCTTTTTCTACTAAAACTGTTTTGATTTTGCCTGTAAATTTTGCTAAGTTTAATTGCTTTAAGGAGTTTGGAATTTTATTGTAAATTTTTAACCCCATATAGAGAGGACTTGTTTCATATTTTTTTAAATTATGAGTGGGGTATTGAAAAATGTCTTGTCTTCGGGCTAAGTACACATTCAATTGTTGATATGGAGGCTGCCAGAGATTAAGAGATTATGAAAACTCGATCTATCAACCCTCAAAGATAGATATACTTTATATCATGATTAACATAATAAAACCTTAACTTACAGCTATCTTTTGGCATTTTTTGGCGAAAACAGGTGAAATCTGAGCCTTAAATGCTGTGACCTTGGAGACAAGCTTAGAACTACAGGTTGAAGGGATAGACAAAATTTTTTTATAGCTTGGCGATCTAAAGTTTGAGTTTAAAAATTTTGTCTTCCATTCTAGGAAACTGACATAATTCAAGGGTAAACTAAGCTTTGTAGGGTAGAGCTAGGGGGATGGAAACCACATAAAATAAACAGGGAACCGTTTGGTTAATTGGAGGTAATGGATTCCTTATGAATTTTACCTGATCAGTCAACATACCGGAAGAATTTACCTCAATGGTCATTGACAGAATTATAGTTACTAGTTCTAAAACAATTGTATGTGGATAAAATCAGCTACTTTTCACCACAACTTGCAACAACTTTTGATTTTGACTTATTCTTAATGTGTGTGTCCCCCAAAACTGGTTTAAACATTGGAGATTTATGTAAATAGCATAGGTAAAAGCATAATAAAAATAAATTAATCTTTTCAGTAGTAATAGAAGTAGACATCTGATTCTCATTTTTAAGTTAAAACCTATGAAAAAAATTTAGAACAAAAATGAACATAGTTTGTGCCTACAGCAGTTTTTTTTGTCCTGCAGCAGAGTGTGCTGAAGTCAATCAACTGATTTCTCTTATACACGCTAACTTTTAATTTTCAACCAGGTCAAAATAAAAGTACAACTTATTATGTAATGTAAACTATGGCAAAACATTGTCTTTTAATAGTCAAACAATTTTTTGTATCAAAAGCCAAGATATTTTGATTTAGTATTTTAAGTACTTAGGGGTTATCTTATCCAGGGAAAACAAAGAAGAAATAGAAATTCAAAATAGACTAAATCTGGCAAACAGATGTTTCTACGCTTGCAACAGACTGATGTCCTCTAAGTTACTGTCAAAAAACACCAAAGTTAGAATTTATAAGACAATAATCAGCCCAGTATTATTATACGGAGCTGAAACATGGAAACCGAATAAAAAAGAAGAAAAGAAGTTAATCACATTCGAAAATAAGATATGGACCAATTTATGAAGGTGGTGAATGGAGGAAGAGACACAACAGAGAACTGAGAGAACTCTACAGAGATCCAGATGTGGTGTGTGAATTTAAGTGTAGAAGAGTTAGATGGGCTGGACATGTTTTACGAAGAGAGGAGCAAAATAAGTTAAAATTAGTTTTACTAAGAAATCCCGAAGGAAGACGACCGAGAGGAAGGCCAAAACAAAAATGGTGGGGCCAAGTAAAGAAAGACATGGAGCAGCTAGGAGCAACTGAGGAGGATGCAGAGGATAGAGCAAGATGGAGACGCTTTGTTGGTGCGGCCAAATATCTTCTTAAATATGCATGGCCCTGAGAGTAAGAGTAAGTAAGAGTAAAAGCCAAGAGAAAAATAGAATTTAAAAAGGAGCGCGCTCAGAAAGAGGCTCATTCAACTATATTGATTCTGTTCTTTTTTTAATAGGTTGCAGCAAGTTCATTGATATAGATGGGATGTCTACACTAGTATTTAAAAGTCAACGGTAAAGCAGCTCAAACAATAAAAATTTCCTTTGGTTCAAAAGGTTAACACTAAGTGATGGGAACTTTTTTTGGAGTTCTCTTATAGCCTTCAATATTATGATGGATTGGAATCCACTTACCGTTAACAAGCGCTCTGGTAGACTCGTGAATGTCCTTCAGGATTGTAGATGTGTCCGGAGCACTCCAGATTGTGGCTCGAGTCGGTGTCAATGAGCGAGCTCGCTGCTTCACCTGTAACAATACAAATTTTGCAAAAGTTTGCTAATAAACATGCAAAATTAATTAGTGGAAGGATCAATTTCACAAACTGTTTTAGAACTTTAATGTTAGCATACAGGATTTCAAACAGGGGGCCAGGCTTATAAGTAGACCATGGGATTGCATCGAAGCTGAAACTGAGCTAAGTAGAGCTAAGTAGCTTATTGTGTATACTCTCACATTCATATACGCATAATACACGTACATTTGAGGCATGTACTATTCTCTCACGAATATGTACATAAAGAACATTGTCTATTGTCTATTCTCAGGATTGCTGATGGACAATTAAATATATGTTAATAACGAAGATTCAAAATCGTTTGGATCAATAATTACTACTAATTAATTTCTTACAACAAACACACACACATTTTTACTCACCCTGACTGTGACAAATGCGTGGTCAGCTCCATAGATGTTTTTGGCCATTATGAAGTAAGTTCCTGCGTCCATGACGGTAGCATGCTTGAGTGTTAGTCTAACGTAGTCATTGACAGTCTCCTTCAATGTTCTGAGGTTGTTGGTGATGTCTCTCATACCCTTCATCCACGACACTAGAGACAAAGGTATGAATTAGACCACGACAAATTAAAAAAAAAAGTCTCTAGATAAAACAAACTCTAAGAAACACCCAGCTAAAAGTGTTTACTTCATAAACTTAAAATCTCAACAAATAAAATTTATTTCCGTATAAAATCCTTTGAAAGAAGATATCTGATTGAAATGGTATTAAGAATAACATACAATTTTTTTTAATAAGGTTGATAATTGTGTCTGTGTGAAAAAGAAAGACAAGCCTTCAAGCCTTTAGTCATTGGCCTTCTATTGTCCCGTCACTATATAGACGTCTTAGATACAAACATCTCTCAATTCATTTCCGCTTTCCTATCCTAAATAATTAGGTAATAGTCATCCAGTCAAAACTAAATTGATACTTTATGAAGTGTCATTCTATTCAAGTTACGGGTAAGCTAATTTTTAAATATTTTGAAATATTTATTTCTGTGAGATTAGAAGTTAAAACAAAAAAAAATCTTGCAGCTATTCACTGCATATTTTTTTATGCAGCCAGTAAATCAGAGTATTACAATTTACTCTAAAAGAATTTACAGATATGAATTTTGTTATTCCATTCTTTTAAGTTTTAGTTAAGTTTTTAGATTCAAAATTCCTGGTTTTCTATTATTGGTTGAAACCATTAATCAGATCACCTCTAGGCTTGGGGTCGCCACTGACACGGAAGGAGATGGATACATCTTCACCCACGGCTATGCTCATGCTGGTGTCTGGTCTGGACAGAAACATGGCTGGTTTACCTCTACCAGAAGTCGACCCTCCAGCGGTGCCAACAATCTCTACATTCACACTGTGAACAAACAGTTTGTTTAGCCATTGACTTTCCAGCAACTAACACTGTGCTAAGTTATCATTGAGTGAATGAGAGAATTGTGAGCTGTTGGCCGCCATTTTTACTAATAGATTAAGTACATTGTACTCAGTACATCTGAACTAGGGGAATAGGGAATTGTGGGGTTGTACATACAACCTAGAGCCAATGAGCTGGTTCCCCTAGTTGGTACCAACAAAGAATTTAACAGCGTCTCGATTTTGTTATAGAGTTGCCGTGCCAGTGCTACAAGTTAAACAAGATTTGAATGTTGCAATGAAGTAAAAAGTTTATGAAAAGTTTGAAATATAAACTGAGATGTTCAGTAACAGAATAACTTTCCTTGAAACAAGCCAGATAAGGAGAATATAGGATAATGACATAGTCTCCTGTAATACAAGGATGCAGCAAAGGAAAACTGGCAACACTGGGGTCTTGGCCAACTCAGCCAGTTGTAGCACTAATGTATATGGAGTGTCTGTGCAATTCTAATGTTTAAACATTTTTAATCATTATTATTGAAAGTGTGTTACAAATTAAAACAAATCACAATTAACAGATAGAGGTTTTATAGGTGTGATTGTCAATGAGTAAACATTACATTTTGTTGGTATTAATGAGCTTAACATAGCTGTTGTGAACTTTATTGAATATGTTTTCACTTCATTGATTTTCCTTTTAATCTGACTGTTATATTTTTTTCTAAACTACTGTGTTTTGTTTTATCACATGTTAAATATTTTGTATTGAATTAATTTAATTGTTTAAAGGTTCAGTTAAGACTTTGGAATAAAATAAAGAAGCCTACTAATCTGTTTGTGAAATAATTATTTTATCATTTCTGGTAATTATTTCAAGATTCAAAACAATAGCCATAGTTTAAGAATAGTGATACAGAGCGTGTGGCTGATTATGTGTGTTTCTAGTCATGAAGTGACTGCGAAAAGTAAATCGGCCAGTGGAGGAAATTGCACCATTGCAACATCGTTGGGCACGACCTTGAATAAAGGGACACTATGATAAGCTCCATATACTGGGGATCAGTTAGAGAACTAACTATTGGGTCTGATGATGATTGGAGTGTCCAATCGAAATCAATCATCACTTACCATCTTTTTTGTATATTTACCGTCTTGTGAATAACAGTATAAGCGTAAATATATGTTTTAAGTGTTAAAAGACGTTTCTTTTATTTACTTTCCGTAAATTTAATAACACGTACAATGCTGATCAAGAAGTTATTTAGAATATTAGAATAAAAAAAACCTTCTTAGTGCTCACACCAACAACGTATAGATATCGACTTCAGTATGAGCATCCCTGAGAGCGATTCTTAGTACAACAATGTTGTGGACGTATTGGCTGGTTAATGCTTCCAGGTCAGTTCTAAAACTGTAAATAGTGTAACATAATAGTGTTATGGCAGGTTAAATTAAATCATCCAGTGTACAAGGGAATCATCTCATATCACATTACCTAGTGTCCCTGTATCCATGAGCATTGCTGGCTCTGCAAGTGTATATGCCAGCCTCTGAGGCAGAAGCTTCAGTCATCACCAGGGAGTAGACCCCGGCATCCTCCAGGTACCGGAACCGAGAGGACCGTTTGGGCAGAGGTTGAGAACCTCGGTACCACGTCACCTCCGCTCTGGGAGTGCCTTTAGTAAAAAATGCATTGTGACAAATGTTTATTCATCTAAAATCTGTACGAATGATATTATGATTAAAATATGATTTATCAGGAGAAATTTAGATTTGGTTGGCTGAAAAAAGTTAATCTGTCATTACAACAAGTGATGGGTTAGCTGATAAAAGCTAATTCATCATAACATTACAAAAATTTGGTTTCACTTTATATATAACAATTTATTATTATTAATTTTGGCAGAAAGTCTTTATTAAATTAAATTGAAGGTACATACCAAACATCCATATCTCAGCTTGAATGAAAGAGGTTTAATGGTGGATTCAGAATCTTCATTGGCTGTGAAATCCAAATGTCAATCCAACAATGTATCTCTACTGAGAATAAAAACCCACTTATGTTTGATTATAAGTTCAGTAGTCTTACCTAAATTACTAGATGCACCACTTTTGGCATTGAAGATAAGTAAAGGATTTATTAGTAAGCAATTAGTTATCTTTTTTATACCATTAACTGCTCTAGTTAGCCGAGAACATGCTTAGAAATGTTTTAAGGATTTTTGTGAGGATAGAAGGCTTAGTGAGAAATAGAAGAATTTTTGTGTGAAATCAATGGAAAAGAGTCCATAATCACTAATCAGGAAGAAATGAATACGGGTCCTCTTTCTCCAAATCAAACCTTCTTCAGGTGAAAGGTCTGTGACAGAGAAATATTCCAATCTTCACGTAAAATGTAAAGTTTTGTCGTTTTGTGTTTCTTGTGCCAGTTTATATTTAGTCTATTAAGGTTGCTATCCTCACAAATATCCTTACAACCTAGGCACTAGTAGGCCTACTCTATCTTACATCCATACCAAGTGATTTTTGGCCTCGCCAACAACACTCATCTCCTTTCATACTTGAAATACCTACGATCGTATGGTCGCCATTTCAAAGTAAGGTATTATAGTTTAAAGTATTAACAATTTGCCTCCATAGTTGGATAAACTATTGTGAAAGCCTAATTTTAAAAGTAACAACTAATCTGCAGTATAAACGTTTTTCCTACCTTTGATAGCCACTTGTAGCGCCACTGTTCCACCTTCCCTCACTGCAGTGTCAGACACAATGTTGGTGATCCTCGGCAACTTGAGATCAGTGAGACTCCTACTATCCGCCAAATATTTGTCACGTCCTGAGGCAAATAGCTAACTTATTTTCATTGCAGATACTTTTCAAGTAATTTTTAGAACTACTACGCTTGGAATTTTGGTTGACAGATAATGTTGATTATCTGACGTTCGTAATACAATGTATTTTGTCGACTACAATAAACAAATTATTATTATTATTTTTATATGTTAACGTAGTAGACCATAATGTGTAGTCAATGGTGGAACTGTTTTACGGTTGTAAGACAGCACCGTACCCTAGGGTTCGAATCCCTTATCGGTCAAGTAAGTGTGATGTGAAACTCATGAGACCCTGTAGTGTCATTAATTTCATTTTTACTTCTTAAGTATCTCGTACTTTGGGAATTGACCCTATTCACAGTTTGAGACAGAGGTGTATATGTGAGAGGCTTATTTAATTAACATGGTGGACAACTTAGGTGGGAGTTGACAGGATCAGTTCAGTCCTTCAGTATCAGATGGAATTTGAATGGGGCATTGTGATACTTTTAGCTTAACCTATTCTTTGCACTGTGTGTTTTAAAATTATTCCGATTTTTTAGTTCATAAGATGTGAGAAAATCATGATAAAAAATAGTCACATGTGAATCACTGAAAAAGCCACAAAGTTCAAAAAGCAAATAATACCGTCATGTCATGTAACTAAACAACCAAAAGTACAATTTTCACAGTTGTATTTTTACATTCTATATGCTTACATCTGTTATTTCATGCTCTCACCATCAAATGTGATGTTGGCCGAGGTCTGTTCAGACCACACAGCATTCTCCGCTGTACACTTATACAAGCCAGAGTCAGCAGGTTCAGGCCCGTGCACGACAAGACGACACGTGCCATCAGTCAGTACACTCTGCTGGTAGCGTGACGATGAGCGCAGCGGCTGACCGTCCTTGGTCCACATGACACTTGGGAGTGGGTGACCCTTCACTCTGCACTCGATCACCAGTTCATCAGACATACTCTTGTAGTGGTCTGCAGAACAATAAATAAATACTTAATGTAGACTAATTCATACAAATCTTATATCTTGTGATTCTTATCTTAAGGCTCTTAGTAAGGATTTAAAGAATAGAGTTCTGCTTGTCTTACAATATTAATAGTAATAACTCATATATATGTTTAGTTTTTGCTTCCAACAAGATCAGTTATTTCCAATGAAAAATACAGGTGGTAACGCTGATGATTAAAACAGGCTTGAACAATAATTTACATTTCTCTTCAATCTACCCTCTAAAGCTGAAGATGTATACTAGGATGGAAACACTAATATCAATGTTATGTTTTATGACTGTTTGTGACATAGCTGCTAAGATGAGCAGTCACGACACCTGGAACGAAACGCTATTTTACGTAACAAAAGATTCCCTTGAAAAACAAACTGATGATAAATCCTGATGACTCTGAAACACACAATACCAAATACTTAAAATAACAAACTGCTATTAGGTTTTGATTTGAATGTAATGTTGCTAACCTCGAATGTGTTGAGTGAAGACAGGTGCCTCTGGAGCAGATTCCATATAGGAGAACACCTTGATGTTGGCTGTGGTGGATGTTTCTCCATGAGGGTTACTAGCCACACAAGTGTACTTCCCAGAGTCTCCCACCTTGGCATCAGTAATCTCCAGACTGGCTAGTCCATCAGACAACCGTGTCCGATACCTAGGAGCAGCAGCCAAATATCAAGTTTGATTTAGCACGATATAAATTGAAACTGACATAAGAAAATATATTGTGCAATGAACAAACTCTCAGGAACCACAGCAATTTGAGGCTTCTAAAATACAGTAGGAGCAGATTTTCTCTCGTTCTTATCAATTTGGTTTCAACTAGATGTTCTGGGTAACCATATTTGGTAAGGAAACGGAAAGAGACACCTAATTTGCAATTCTGTCAAAATAATTAAGCAACCATATGTTGAAAAGGTAGTATATTTTACAGTATAAATGTGTTTGAATTGAAATTTTTTTATTTGGAGGCTTGGTCTCTTTTGGCCTTGTATTTGCTCGTCCACATGAGCATCCTGGGTCCATAGGACATACATGTGAAATGTATGATTGTATGAAGCAAAGCATAATAAGCCTATACAGTAAAAAAATGAACTGTACTGATAAATAGTGTCAGAACCAGAACGCAAACTTACAACATCACAACTGTGAGTTTTGACTGTTTTGAGTATGTTAACCAACTGCACCAACCTAAGTAACCAACTTAACAACTTTGTAGTGAAGAAATCAGCTGCTACAATTCACTGTCTCCCACATTAAGAGCAATATTGCAAGAGCAATAAAAATTTTGTTTTAGATCTTTTTGTAAATTGTTCAACTTGGTTAATTAGCAAACAGTTGAACAACTCTTCAATTGAGGAATTCCCTCATACCTACCTATGGTCCAGTGAGGTATCTACCAGATGCCCATCCTTGTACCATTGGACTGTTGGGTCAGGTGAGCCTGTAAGGCTGCAGGTAACCTTGAATCTAGTACCCTGGGCTGCTGTCCGGTCCACCAGGCGACCACAGAACAAGGGCTTGCTGGTATTCTGGATATATAACTTAGAATAAGCCATTGTGATTTTGCACCATTATGCATTCAATAAATTCACTTTAGATTCACTGTTTTAACTATACCTGATTAGATACATGGAGAAAAATATGTACAGTAAAAAAATCTTAAATAATTAGTCACTGCCAATCTCTAGCCATAACCGTGCTGATACACTCACAAAAACTTTGGAACAGGTAAAAGGTTTATGTTTTTGTTACAGTTTCTGACATTTCTCTGATAGCATTTTGTATCCTCATAGGGACTTAATTTGAGGTCAACCATGAAAACAAGGTACTGTAACAATTATTAATCATAACAGACAGTCCAAAAATAGGATGTAATCAACACTTTTGTTTGGTATTTTATCTTTTATTGAAGTTGGTTGTTTTCAAATCTTAGCTTGAGTGAAACTGTTGTTTACGTTTACATGAATCAACCAATAATAGGCAATTTTAATTATTATTGAGGGATAATACCATATTTATGGTCTAGAAAAGCTATATTGGCGACATTTGAAAAACCTTACTATAGCTATACAAACTAAAAAAAACTAACCTGCCTGCGTGAGTATGAAATTTTCTCATGTTCAGAAACACCATATTCTTCACACTTCCTTTCTCTTGTAAGCTTGGATGAAACTCTAGGTGTTACATCCTCTGTTCTAGTCTTGGAATCACCAATCCATTGTCTGCTGCTATAGCTCTGACTTTTCCTGATTTGGTATGGTTCTGAATGTGATTCAGAGCCATAATCTGATGTTGAACTTTCATCTAAATATGACATGTGTTCACTGTCTTCTTTCTCAACAATAAAGAGTGTTTCCTGCAAATTATCTTGGTCCTTAACAGTGGTTTGTTTACCCTTATTGCTTTTGCATTTTTCTTCTAAGCCTGACTTATCTTGCTTCTTTGTTGACCTTATTTTACTAACTGGCTCTTTACCATATACAATGTCTATTCCTGATTCTTTAACAGATACTTGCTCAGTTTCCTTGGGTATTGAAGTATCACTTACTGTGTTAACTTCAAAGTTCATAGTCTTAGTATCTTTTGCCACCTCACTTGTGATTATGTCTTTAGTTTTACCTCTTGAAGCTGACTCTAGTGTAGATAATGCATTTACTTGATCATCAAATTTAGTTTCAGTGATTTCCTTAGTGATTTTCCCACTACCTCCCAATCCAGTTCCAGAATCTTTTCGTCCTTTTTTAACTTCAGACTTTTTAATTGATGTTTTTTCGGTTTTCTTTGGTTCCTTTTCACTGCTTTTGGTTTCATCCACCATAAGATTGGAATATGTATCAGAACTAGATTTTTCCTTGTGTGTATCAACGTCTATGTTTGACATCTTCTCTTTAGTAATTGCTATTTCAGCATTTACCTCCACTTTTTGCATTAAATGCTTTTCCTTTTCTTCATCAGCATTCTTGACCGTACTATTTGGTGTTGTAGCTAGTTTTTTCAAACCATCCCCTTCAATTTCTTGACTAGTTTGTTCAGCAGTTTGATTCTTTTTGCTCTCAGAAGGCTTTTCTTTTTTGGGTGATGCTTTCTTTGTAGCTTCTTTTTTATTTATTACACTAGCTTCATCCTTTTTCTTTTTCTCTTCAATTTTGGAATCAGATTCTTTTATATCTGCTTCTGATTTTTTGTTAACCTCTGTGTCAGTTTTCTTTTCAATTTCTTTAAAGCTGGTTTCATCTTTTGATTTTGTCTTGTTAGTATCAAGAATTATTTCAACCTTGCTTTGTTCACTAGTATCTTTTACTTCTTTGTCTGATTTTATAACCGATACACTTGCAGAGGTCACTTCTTTCGTTTGATCAGTTTTTTCAACAGTTTTGTCCTTTTTACTCTCAGGCTTTTCTTTTTTAGGTGAAACTTTCTTTGTAGTCTCTGATTTTTTCTTTTCACTAGCTTCGTCACTTTTCTTTTTCTCTTCAATTTTAGAATCAGCCTCTTTTATTTCACCTTCTGATTTATTAGTGACCTCTGTGTTAGTTTTCTTGTCAAGGTCTTTGATTCTGGTTTCATCTTTTGATTTTGTCTTGTCAGTATCGGGAATTATTTCAACCTTGCTTTGTTCACTGGTATCTTTTACTTCCTTGTCTAATTTTATAACCGATACACTTTCAGAGGACACTTCTTTTGTTTGATCAGTTTTTTCAACAGTCATGTCCTTTTTACTCTCAAGAGGCTTTTCTTTTTTCGGTGAAACTTTCTTTGTGGTCTCTGATTCATTCTTTGCACTTACTTCATCACTTTTTTCCCTCTGTTTTTCGTCTTCTGATGAAACTTTTTTTCCTGTCTCTGTATTTTTCTTTACACTAGCTTCATCACTTTTCTTCTTATCTTTAGCTTTGGAATCAGCTTCTTTTATTTCTGCTTCAGATTTTTTCATTACCTCTGTGTCTGTTTTCTTTTCAATTTCTTTAACGCTGGTTTCATCTTTTGTTTTGTCTGTATTGGCAATCATTTTAACATTGCTTGGTTTGTTCACATCTTTGACTTCTTTGTCTGTAGTTGTGTCTGATGTTTTCAAAGATAAGCTTTCAGTGGTGTCTTCTTTTACTTGATCAGTTAATTCAGCAGATTGGTCCTTTTTACTCTCAGGCTTTTCTTTTTTAGGTGAAACTTTCTTTGTAGTCTCTGATTTTTTCTTTTCACTAGCTTCGTCACTTTTCTTTTTCTCTTCATTTTTAGAATCAGCCTCTTTTATTTCACCTTCTGATTTATTAGTGACCTCTGTGTTAGTTTTCTTGTCAAGGTCTTTGATTCTGGTTTCATCTTTTGATTTTGTCTTGTCAGTATCGGGAATTATTTCAACCTTGCTTTGTTCACTGGTATCTTTTACTTCCTTGTCTAATTTTATAACCGATACACTTTCAGAGGACACTTCTTTTGTTTGATCAGTTTTTTCAACAGTCATGTCCTTTTTACTCTCAAGAGGCTTTTCTTTTTTCGGTGAAACTTTCTTTGTGGTCTCTGATTCATTCTTTGCACTTACTTCATCACTTTTTTCCCTCTGTTCAATTTTAAAGTCAACGTCTCTTATTTCTTCTTTTTGTTTATTCATAATATCTGTGTCTGTTTTATTTCCAATTTCATTAACACTGGTTTCATTTTTTGTTTTTGTCTTGTCTGTTTTGGCAATCATTTTAACCATGCTTTGTTCATTCCCATCTTTTACTTCTTTGTCTGTAGTTGTGTCTGATTTTTTCAAAGATACGCTTTCAGTGGTCTCTCCTTTTACTTGATCAGTTAATTCAGCAGATTGGTCCTTTTTACTCTCAGAGGGCTTTTCTTTTTTAGGCGAAACTTTCTTTGTAGTCTCTGATTTTTTATTTTCACTAGCTTCATCTCTTTTCTTTTTCTCCTCAATTTTGGAATCAGCTTCTTTTATTTCACCTTCTGATTTATTAGTGATCTCAGTGTCAGTTTTCTTTTCAAGTTCTTTGATGCTGGTTTCTTCTTTTGACTTTGTCTTGTCAGTATCAAGAATTATTTCAACCTTGCTTTGTTCACTAGTATCTTTTACTTCCTTGTCAGATTTTAAAACCAATACGCTTTCAGAGGTCACGTCTTTTGTTTGATCAGTTTTTTCAACAGTTTTGTCCTTTTTACTCTCAGGAGGCTTTTCATCTTCTGATGAAACTTTCTTTGCTGTCTCTGATTTTTTCTTTACACTAGCTTCATCACTTTTCTTCTTATCTTCAACTTTGGAATCAGTTTCTTTTATTTCTGCTTCAGGTTTTTCTCTTACCTCTGTATCTGTTTTCTTTTCAATTTCTTTAACGCTGGTTTCACCTTTTGTTTTTGTGTTGTCTGTATTGGCAATCATTTTGACCTTGCTTTGTTCGTTCACATTTTTTACTTCTTTGTCTGATTTTTCCAACGATAAACTTTCAATGGTGTCTTCTTTTACTTGATAAGTTATTTCTGCAGATTGGTCCTTTTTACTCTCAGAAGACTTTTCTTTTTTAGGTGAAACTTTCTTTGTAATCTCTGATATTTTGCTTTCAATAGCTTCATCACTTTTCTTTTTTTCTTCAATTTTGGAATCAGCTTCTGATTTTTTAGTGACCCCTGTGTCAGTTTTCTTTTCAAGTTCTTTGATGCTGGTTTCATCTTTTGTTTTTGTCTTGTCAGTATCGGCAATTATTTCAACCTTGCTTTGTTCATTGGCGTCTTTTAACTCTTTGTCTGTAGCTGTATCTGATTTTAAAACTAATAGACTTTCAGAGGTCTCTTCTTTTGCTTGATCAGTTTGTTCGTTTATACTGTCAGAAGGCATTTCCATTTTGGATGAAACTTTTGTTGCTGTATCTGATTTTTTATTTACACTACCTCCAAGACTTTGCTTCTTATCCCTAGCTTTTGAATCAGATTCTTTAATTTCTGCTTCTGATTTGTTTGAAACCTCTGTGTCCGTTTCATTTGTAATATCTTTACTGCTGATTTCATCTTTTGTCTTGTCCTTATTGGCGATTATTTTAACCTGCTTTAACAAAGTATCATTAGCATCTTTTTCTTTTACTTCTTGGTCTATAGCAGTATCTGATTTCTTCACTAGTACACTTTCAGAGGTGTATTCTTTTACTTGATCAGTTCTTTCATCAATTTGGTCCCTTGTATCTTCAGCAGGCTTTTCCTTTTTGGGTGAAACTTTCTTTGTGGTCTCCGATTTGTTCTTTACGCTTGCATTATCACTTTCATTCCTCTCTTCAATTTTTGAACCAGTATCTTTCATTTCTGCTTCTGATTTTTGGGAAACCTCTGTGTCTGTTTTCTTTTGAATATCTTTACTGCTGGCTTCATCTTTTCTTTTTGCCTTGTCTATATCAGAAATTATTTTGCCCTCATTTCGTTCATTAGAATCTTTCATTTCTTGGACTATAGCTGTGTCTGACTTTTTCACAGTCTGAACATCTTCACTGATGGTTTCATCTTTTGTTCTTGTCTCATTTTCATCAACAATTACTTTAGTCTCGCTTACCTCACTAATGTCATTCATTTCCTTTTTGGTAACCGTGCCTGATTTTTCCACAGATAAACTTTCAGAACTATCCTCTTTTGCTTGATCTATTTTTTCAGTTCTTTGATCATTTTTACTCTCAGTAGGTATTTCTTTTTCAGGATAAACTTTCTTTATTGTATCTGATTTTTTTAATATACTTGATTCATCATCCCGCTTGGGTTCAATTCTTTCTTGATCATTTACTTTTCTCTCTTCCACATTGGAATCAATTTCTTTTCTTTCTGGTTCCGGTTTTTTGACAACCTCCGTGTCTGTTTTACCTTGAATTATTTCAACTTTAGTTTCTTTTTTCATTTGCATCTCTTCTTTATCAGCTATTCTTCTAACCTTGCTTTGTTCAGTAGTGTATATTATTTCTTGGTCTGTAACTGGTTCTAATTTTGTCACTGATATACTGTCAGAGATGTCTACTTTGGCTTGATCAGTTTCTCCAGCAGTTTGGTCTTTTTTACTCTTAGAAGGCATTTCAACATTATCCACTTGTTCATTTTCCTTCTTAATTTTTGTCTCTGAATCTCTATTTGAAGTTAGCACATTTTGGACAACTATATTTGCCGTTTCAAGTGTTGTTTCAATTTCCTTTATGCTAGCAGTTAAATTATTTTTGATTGTTTCAAATGAATTGACGGTTGTTAAAATTTGCTGGAGTTCAGATTCTAGAGCTGAATAGATTTTTACTTCTTTTGACAACTTTGCCTCAACTGCATCCTTCAGTTTATCAAGCCTGTCACAAACTAACAAAACTTGTTGAATTTCAATCTGGGAAGACAGTTTGAAGGACCCCTCTTGGTAAGCAGAAGATTCCAAAATTGTTGTTGCATTTATAATTTCATTTACAGAAGTGAGGATTTCTGTAAATTCTTGTTGCACTGCATGGTTTATAGCAGGCTCTTGTATAGTCTTAGCCTTAAACGTTTCTGTTATATCTGACACATCCTGGACTGCATGGACAAATTGCTGAAATTGAGTTTCAAGTACATCCTTTGAATTGGCAAAACTTAGCTCTTTCAAGTTAGGTCTATCATTGGAGTCTGTTTCACTAGTTGATACAACACTTTTCCCCTCAGCAATAGGCTTTCCGACGTTCAAACTGTCATCAGCTTTAGTTGACACACTTTCAACATCTTTTAGAGTACTTTCATTGGAAGTATTTGTTTGAAGACCTTCAATGCGTTTTCCTAAACTTTCAGCTAACTCTAATATATTCTCAACCCCTATATCTATTTCTGGGTGTTTTTTAGGCTCATGCTGTAGTGTTTCTTTTAACATTTTTACTTGTTTACATGTTGATAAAACGTGTGACATATCTGGAAGTTCAACATTGACATTAGATTTGCCCTGCATAGTTTCTTCTATCTCACATTTCAACATAATTATTTCTTCTGCAACTTCCAGTGCTTGTTGCACTTCTTGCTTCAATGCCTCATTAGTCAGAGGTTCCTGAGTAACATTAGCTTGTAGCTCGTTTTTACTTTTTTCAATTTGTTCAACCACTGAGAGAAATTCTTGTACATGTGATTTAACAGCAACATTCTTATGGTGACTTTCTTCCATCACCATTGTTTGTGAACATTTTTCTGAAACTGATTCCGCTTTAAAGCTATCAACATTCGATAAGACTTGCTGAGATTCTACTTGGAGAGCGCATTGTAAAGTCATTTCGCCAACATTTGCTGACTCACTAATATATTTTGCAGTTTGAATATCTCCCAAGTTAGAAATTGCTTGCTGCATTTCACCTTGTACTGCAATATTAGGTGTGGTGACAGAAATATCCACATTTCCAGAAGTAAAGGCAATTGTATCGAAACTAGCTTCCTTATCAAGTGTTTGGAGGTTGGCATTTTGTACTGCTTCTATAACACTTCTTTCAATTTCTGCTTCACACAACATATTTTCTGTTACTGTTAAATCTTCAACAAGGGACAAAGGTTGCTGAAAGTCAATAACATTAGGCTCAAGTATAAAGGATGTATCTTGAATGCTTATTGAGTCTAAAGTTTCCTCTTCTGTTTCTAAGCTCTCAACATCAGCTAATGATTGCTGAAGTTCTCCTTGAACTATACAAGGAGTTATCGTGTCAGGTGTAACGTCTGTAGGAGAGAAATCTTCATGACTAGTCAACGGTTTAGCGTTGGAAAGTGTTTCTTGAACAAGTACTTGTGCTGCAATATTCAAGGAGACATCTTTCAACACAGCATTTTCCTCAGCTAGATTTTCTACAAGAAGTTCATCTATTTGAACAACAGCGTCTTGGAATTCTCCCTGGACCGCTGTGTTTTGTGACTCCAGTTTAGGTTCAGCAGCGAGCAATGTTTTCTCTTCACTGATTGATAATGTATTTACATCTGATAATATTTCAAGTTCTTGAACTTGTACTGATGATTTAACATCCTGCACAGTAAGAAGGTTGGTAGGGGTCAGCTGTTCATATTTAATAGATTGCTCTGAATCATTTTTAAGTTCAGCGTTTACATCAAATAACACTTGCTGCTGCTCTTTAGCGACTAGTTTAAGATTTTCTTCTAAGGTGGTTTTGGCCAACTGAGGAGTAAGTGTATTATCTTTGAGAGAAATTCCATGTTCTAACGGAACTGTTTCATCAATATGAACTGCTGCATCACCTAAGGAAACATCAGTAATGTTTGCTAGAGTTGAAATTTCTGATATTGACGTAACATCCTCCAAATTTCCTTCTTCAATAAGCTGTTGTTCAAATATCACTGCAATTCCTTTAGATATCTCCATTATTGGTTTTGCAATCTCTTTAAGCATTGCTATACTCTTATAAATAGATTTATCCTCACCTGTGGTTTCTAGTGGCATTTGACTTTCAACCCAAGCAATACTCTCTTGAAGTGTCTGTACAGGTTTAGCTAGAGCTAATATGTTCTCTTTTACATAAAATGGTTCAACATCACTTTCCATCATCTGGTTTATTTCAATTGTTGCCAATTTGTTTTGAAGCTCTTTCACTGGCTGTGCAATTGTTTTTAACAAAGAAATGTTTTCTGACATAGACTCAACATCTGCCTCAAAAAGAAGTGGTTGTTGCTCAGTGATGGTTGACAGTACCCTCTTCATTTCTTCAATGGGAGCAGCAAACGTCTGAAGAGATGATACTCTAGTTTCATCAGACAAAGTTTCAACATCCGGTTCTAAAACAATCTGCTCTTGAATTAATGCCACACCACTTCTCAATTCTCGTATTGGTTTAGCTATTTCATAAAGAATACCAGCACATGATTTCCCAGAGGGTGTTTTTCCACTCGCTTCAAAGACAATTTGCTCTTGAATCTGCAAAACACCTTCTTGAATCTCTCTAATTGGCTGTGCAAGGGTTTTAAGCATGGATAAGCTTGATTGTTCAGCTAGAGTTTCAGATGAACTTGTCTGTTTTCCTTCAATAGTATTGATATAACACACCAACTCTTCGATTGGATGTGCTAATACTTCAATATCAATGTTTTTTAAGCTAGAGAAATCTCCAGTGGAGTTTAACAAAGCATGTTCTAGTTTCATTAGACCTAATTCCAAGTCAGAGGCAGATTTTTCAAATTTATCAAGGTATGAGGACACGGGAGTAATATCTTCATTAACATTCATAGTTTTTAATGCTTTTGAGATATTATCTTTAAATGTTTTAAATGGTATATTTAAGGCCTGCAATATGCTAAGTTCTGAAAATTGATCGCCACTACTTAAACGTTCTTGAATGTCATGAATAGTATTAGCCAAGCAGTTTGCAGACTTCAAAGCCTCTTGATCTACATTAATATAGGTTTCAATTATATGAAGTTGCTCTGCTACTAAGCTCAGTATTACAGCCAAACTTCTTTTGTCACCCTCCTGTTGAAAACTGTATTGATTTTCTTTGGAAACAATGTTTTCAACTATGGTATTTTCCACGGACTTAAAGAGTTCACAGAATACTTTAATTTCTTTGTGTGCTTTTTCCAAGGTATTATTTTTACAGGAATCTAAGCTTACTGACTCTAAAGAAACTCTTGTCTCTGTTACCTCTTCCATGATGGTATTAACATCTTTAATAGTGTCGCTAGAGGATAAGAGAGATATATCGGTAGAATCTCTGGCTGGTTCGGCACTAGCTTTCTCTAACTCCTTAATGAACTCTGAAAAGTTCTTCAAATTCCCTTGGAGATCTTGATAAAATTTCATCGTACAGTAAGCTAAAGTTGGTTCATTCATTTTGTTATCTTCCAAATCTTTAGATATTTCAGAAAATTTGTTGATAAAATGTTCACATTCTTTTTTTACTAAATGCACAGGATGTTTTTTGTCATTTGTTGCTTTGTTAGAAGCAAGTGTTATTTTAGCATACAAATTTGCATTTTCATTTTTGATTGAGCTTACAGCTTCACATAACTTATTGTATACGGTTATATCAGGATTAGTTTCATTTTGGCAAACTAGATCAATTCTTCGAAAAGCATTTTCTAAATCCGTTAGTAAACTACTTATATCTTGGAAAATTGGAAACATATCTAAACTGTCTAAGGAATGTTTGTTTATGTAATTTTCTTCTACCATGATTGATGACAACATCATTTGAAGTTCATGACTTATTTTGATAATGGAATGTAAATTTTCATTTGTTTTTGAATATCCAGTCGACTGAGACCTGTCAATCATCAACACATCAAATTCCACAAACAGTTTTTTAATAGCATTTAAGGGATTAACTAAAGACTGTAATGTGTCAATATTTGATTCAATCGAGGTTGGTTCATCTCCATATTCAAACGATACTTGATCTTGAATTATTAAAATACTTCGCTGTAATTCCTGAATTAGCTGTCTCAGTTTCAAAACTACTCCTTGTGAGGCTGATTCAGATCCAAGTTTTTCATAGATGTTTATAAGAGATTTCTGTAAACATTTTAGTGGTTCCGCCAAGGTTTTCAGCATGTTGATATTCAAGATATTTTTGTCATCTGTAGGGGTATGTTCGATGACTTTGCACAGTCCTCTTTCCACCTTCAACAAAGGCTCTTCCATGGTGCATAAAAGTCTAATCATTTGGATTTCAGGGAGTCCACTGGCATATAAGGAATGATTGCGTAATTCAGACAATACACTGAGAAGTTCACTTGCTGATGAAGCAACAGCAGAAATTCCAATATTCGGCTCAGATATCTTTTGGTCTTCCTTTGCAAAGCACTCTTCAGCTTTTGAGATACCTGATTTGAATTGGTTGACTGGTAAAATCAACTCATTCAAAGCAAAGAGTAAATACCTAACATATAATGTTTCGCTAGGTGATTTGGACAAAACAAACTCTGTACAAGTCAGGACACTTTTAAGCATTTGATCTAAAGACTGATGCACAATATTTGTAGCAACCTCTGTTGTATTTGCATTTTCACTATCCATACTAGGACCAGTGGTTAATGATAACTGACTATATTGGTCAAGTTCAATTTCGTGTTGAGCTATTGACAACTCTGTTCTGATTGCTTGCAGGGGCTTACATAATTCCTGGGCTAAATCATATATCTCTGATGTATTTATTGTATTACACTCGTCAGGTGTCTTAATTTTACTCCCCATCTTGTGCAAGCTGTTTTGTAGGTCGGTCAATGGCTTAACAAGAGAGGATAGGGTGCGCAAACTACTTTGAGAATACAGAGACTTTGTCATTACTGTAAGTGACTTCAGTAACACTCCAACACTATCATGTAGTTCTGTCACAATAAATCCACCTTCAACTGGAATATTCTCAGCAAAACCAGATTTCGATGCTTCCAAATTAATAACTGAAGCTGCAGCAATCAAGTTTTCAACTGGAGATACGAGTAACTCAATTGAAGTATGTTCTGATAGATTTTCTGTGAGCTTCATAGTTGTTTTTAGTTCTTCTAAAGGAAATGAAAGTTTGTATAGAATTTTAATACCTAAACCTCTCACTTCTTCATTGGATGAAAAATTAGATACAGCTTCCAATAAGTGAAGGCATTTTCCTAAAGCGTGAACAGGGCTCTCTAACGTGGCTTTTAATACCATGTTCGATGATCTGACTTGAGGATTGTTGGACAAATCATTTTCATCAACTAGCCTTAGACATTTTCCAATCACATTTTTAAACTGTTCCAAGGGTGTAACAAGTTGTCCTACAGACACAAGAATGTCTTTTATTTCCCCATCAATGGTATTTTCAACTTTATCACGTAAAATACCTGAACATTTTTCCAATTTTGCAGAGAGCACTTCTAATTCATTGTGTAAATCAAAAGTTCCTAGAGTAGTCAGAGATATTGCTGTTTCAGCTAAACTTACTTCCAATTCTTGTACAGTTGAAGGAACCAATACATTGTGTTCTTTTATCTCATGTACTTCCTGAATTTTGAGCTCTTCAACTGAACTTGGAATTTGTTCTGTTTGCTGAGCAAAAGTGCCTTGTGGAAAAACAGTCACATCTGTCAAGTCCTCGAACTTGCTAGTAAAATCACCTTCTGTTTGCTCTACTCCACCTTGAACAACTAACAAAGAAGGTTTAAAAGATTGAAGAACATCTGAATAGCTCTGTTCACCAGTCTCAATTATAGCTTGCTGTTGAATAAATGTAAGTTCTTTTTGTAGCTCATGCAATGGGTGACTCACTTTTTCTAATAAAGTCTGGGTTGTCCTTTTAAGGAGGGATTCTTCATCACTTTCTAAGAGCTTTGCTTTCTCAATTTCAGCTAAGTTTCTTCCCAATTCTTGTATTGGTTCTTTTAGAGTTTCTAAAATTGAGCTAGGCGAGTACTGTCCAGCTTCAGTCTCTTCCGCTTGTTTTTCAACTTCCATTAGTCCACGCTGAATCTCGTTTATTGGCAGAGCTAAAGACTCGATCGCTGATAAGCTAGACATTGCAGATTGGGGTTCATCTGTGGACTCAGAAATAATTGTTTCCTCTACAGCTACTAAACTCTTTTTAATTTCTTTAATTGAATGAGTCAAGGATTCCAGGACAGACATTTCACTTTTGTCATAGGCACTATCTTCTGCTGTATCAAAGTCAACAGAACGATCTTCTTCTTCCTGAGCTCTAGATTTATCCCCAATACTATCAAGGTCAGACATACTTCTCATTCTATCTAGATCAGAGGTACTAATAACTTTCTTATTTTTAAGCGATTCTCTGTCACACGACTCAGCTTCTGATGAGTGAGGTATTTCTACGTTAGTTTCTGAAGTCCTATTATCCTTTTTAGTTGGACTGGATTTCTTAAGGGACCTCTTTTTTCTTTTTCTAGAGTGTTCTGATTGTTCATTACCGACTTCATAAGCCTCATCTTTCTCAGACGAATCTGTGGAAATGCTTTTGTATAAAGGAGCTTTCTGTCTCTCTTGCTTTTCTGATTTCAGAGGCTTTTCAGTAGCGCCCTCACTTGATACTTTCTTCTTTTCATATTCAATTAGTGAATCATCTTCTCTACCAGAAGAATCAGACAACTGTTTCTTTACTAATTTTGCCTTTGATTTTGAAGTAGTTTCAGCTTCACTTTTTTTGTCAGTTTGATGAAAGGACTTACGACTCTCAAACTCTTGTAATGAATCATCTTCTCTTTCTGACTCAGAGGATTTTTTCTTTTTTAATCTACTTTTGAGTTCTAATTTTTCAAGGTCACTTCCTTCTTTATCAGCATTTAAGCTTTTTTGTCTTTCAAACTCACGAAGAGAATCATCTTCTTTTTCAGAGTCTGTTGATCTTCTTTTCTTCAATGGTCTCTTTAGAGATTTATTTTCCGTTGACGTTCCAGAAACATTTTCATCTGCTTGAACTTCAGCAGATCTCGATCTGCTTCTTGATTTTTTCCTCGATTTCTTATTCTCATTTAACTTATCATCTTTCAATTGTGAAGAAATATCTGTCTTTTTGGACTCTGGTTCTTGTTCTATTCTACCAGCTGGTAATCCACCACTTTCCTCCATCACACTCTTTGCACTACTATAGTTTTCTTTTTGGGATTTGTCTTTGATGGAGCTAAGCGCATCAGCAAACTCACTACTTTCCTCTTCTGGTGATAGTTTTGCTTCTTTTACACTATGATAAGAAGATTCACTGTTATCATTTCCCCGTTTCCTGGGAGGTTTGGTGGGAGCAGCTTTCTGTGCTAACTGAGCAGTAAGTTCCATGAAGTCTGTGGTAAATTTGTCAAATGGCATTTCATCTGGTGTAATAACTTGTGGTGACATGAAGCCATTGTCTTCTGTTATAGAGAATTCATCTAGATCAGCCTCTGTACGATCTTCAGCAGAAGCGTAATACTCAGGACTGACATCGATTACAACAGCTTCCATCAACAAATGTCCGGATTGAGAAGTCTCTTTTACAAATCTCATGGGAGGAAGCTCCACAACATTGTGTTCTGTAAAAATAAGTAAAATGTGTACAAACATAAAAACCCAATTTTTTTTTTTCTTTATGCAGGAGTTCGGAATAAGTTTGATCATGAATGATGTTTGTGAAAGCCTAACTACTTTAAAAATCTGCCTATCATTAGCTTGTACTGTACTTTAGACTATACAGTAAATAACATGAGATTAATTCTTGAGTTTTTCCACCTAAATAGACTTCTTATTCAAAGATTGTACCTTTCAACAAAAATGGCAATGAACCTAAATTTATTTGATGCATTTTAAAATTTTGTGTAACATACATAAATAATTGCCATCTTCCAAATTTGTAAAATTATTATTTTGAGTAAAACACACACCAAAACAAGGAACAGTGAAAATCACCACAAAAGTTATTTACAAAAACCATGAGCAAAAAATTATTTAAATATGTCTATATTGAAATTGTTAAATCACAATGCTGATTTGTTTGAGGCCTATTTAATATTTATCATGTTTCTAGTGTTACTCTTATTATCTTATAAATAGAAACTTCTTACAGTAGGTTTGATGGTTATATCTGGTGGTGGGCGACAATTCTTAAAACCAGTAACGTCAAGCTAATTTACCCTAGTTTCAAGAAAAAATGTCAAAACACTTTTTATTTAGTTGATAAAAGTTTTGATAACTTGGTAGTTATTGTTAGCAAACTTTTAAAAAATGAAATCAAAGCAATTAAGCTCAGCCTGACCCAAAGGCTTTTTACATTACAAATTTTGCCATCACAAGTTTTATCATACCTAAGCTTTTCACTTCCTGCAACCCTGAAATCACAATTAACCCCTTAAACAAAAATCTTCACATAAACCAAATTCCAATATAATAATACAGTGGACCCTCTATAAACCGGCACCACTCTAGTTCGACACTCCATGAATCTGACCTATATTATATAGGCCCCTGAATATGTGGTTTGACCTAGAAATAATTAGAACACAGATGAAACCATTGTTGTTCGATAGTGAAAAGTATTGTGAATAACATATCAAAAGTCTCCAAAAATATCTTTGGTGGAACACCACAATTTTTCCAAAATGGCGGCCAAATCCAGTAGTTTTTTGCTTACTATTGAAATTCTGACTTTCCAGTCAACATTGGTGAAAAGTCGCTAATACATTTAATGTTCCTCCTGAAATTACCTTTAAAATGATACCAAATACATGTACCTACAACAAAAAATAAACCCCGTAGAAATAATAAAATATTTCAAATAAAAATATTTGTTATAAATTAATGTAATAGTCCAAGCAAACTAAAAAAAAACCAGACACAGGGATTGTATAAAACTTTGAAGGTAAACATGTTATAGTTTTATTTTTATTGTTGTGGTGTGCAGAGTGACATACCAAAAGTTGCAAAAATCAGTCCACGGGAAACCCCTTAATTAAAGAAAAAATGGCGGCTTTTCCCAATATTGGACAAATTTTGCAACAAAAGATACCACATGTTTTTTTGCACATTTTTCTAGATATTGACTTGGAACCACGACCTATATTTATTGGATAGTCCGTACTTAATTTCAATAGGGTACGCTTTTTGGGCCGCCATCTTGGATCAGCCATATTGGATCTGCCATATTGGATATAAATATTTTTTAATGTAATTATAGTGTTGTGACACATCATTATGAACTAGATTCCCACGCTGATTTTATTGCTGAAATCCGTTTTTAAATAAGTTTTTTCGTTGCTTAAGATATATTAAAACGAAAACTCTCCCCTATACATCAGTTATGGACGTATCGTAAGTTACTTTGAAAATGTGTTTGGATTATTTTTCTCCAGGTATTATTATTGCTTGCAGTTCGTTCTAGCCTTAAAATATTCAGTGATAAAAGATCTTTCATTTTAGTTAGCTTTCATTTTGTTTTATTTATAGTTAAAACAGACTAGTTATAGACGAGGTACAACCCCAAAACAAAATTAAATTAAACTTTTCTTTATCAGTTTTTGTTAAAAGATTTATATCTCGGGTTGTTAATATGTTAACAAGTTCATTCTGGTATCAAAGTACTCAGTAAATGTTTGGCTTTATTTTTATTGATTATTAAATGACACATGACAAATTTAAAACGAATCATGCAGGCCTACCTTCAATGAACTATTGAATGAATTATTGTTATTTTGAAATTTTTCTTAGATAAAGACATTTATCCCCAATTCTAAATAACTCCCAATAAGGAATCCATAGCTAAAATAAAAGTCAATACTTGAACCAATAGCTATGACGAGTTTTCCCGTTGTCACTCTGCACAACACTACAAAATAAAACCATAAAACATTTTGTTGAAATTTTTTAAAGGCCATATCCTATATTTATCTAAATATAATTTCCAAGTTACACAGTTACAGTTATTTATAAGTACAGTTATTTATAAGTAAGTTAGTCATATGTACCATCAGTCAAACACCACTCCCAATCTGTTGGATCTGCTGGTGAACTATTTCCACGCCATACTTGAACCTGATAGTACATCCTTAGACTGTGGTAGTTTTCAATGTGTTTTTAAATTGTCAAAGTACGAAACGTCCATAAGAAATGTATGGGGGAGAGTTTTCGTTTTTATATATCTTAAAATCGTAAAACGCTATTTAAAAAACTGATTTCAGCATTGAAATCAGCGTGGAAATCTAGTTCATAATGATGTGTCACAACACTATAATTACATTAAAAAATATTTATATCCAATATGGCAGATCCAATATGGCTGATCCAAGATGGCGGCCCAAAAAGCGTTCCCTATTGAAATTAAGTACGGACTATCCAAGAAATATCGGTCGTGGTTCCAAGTCAATATCTCGAAAAATGTGCAAAAAAACATGTGGAAAAGATACCAATACCATGTTGCAAAATTTGTCCAATATTGGAAAAAGCCGCAATTTTTTCCTTAATTTAGGGGTTTCCCGTGGACTGATTTTTTGCAACTTTTGGTATGTCACTCTGCACACCACAACAATAAAAATAAAACTATAACATGTTTACTTGCAAATTTTTATACAATCCCTGTGTACGTTATTTTTAGTTTGCTTGGACTATTACATTAATTTATAAAACATATTTTTATTTGCAATATTTTATTATTTCAACAAGGTTTATTTTTTGTTGTAGGTACATGTATTTGGTATCATTTTAAAGGTAATTTCAGGAGGAACATTAAATTTATTGACGACTTTTCACCAATATTGACTGGAAAGTCAGAATTTCAATAAAAAGAAAAAAACTACTGGATTTGGCCGCCATTTTGGAAAAATGGTGGTGTTCCACCAAAGATATTTTTGGAGACTTTTGATATGTTATTCACAATACTTTTCACTATCGAACAACAATGGTTTCATCTGTGTTCTAATTATTTCTAGGTTTTGCTATTTATTTTCTTATTTTAAGGCGCCTATATAAGCCTTGCCTGCAAGTTGAGATACATAACTGACACTAGTGAAAAGTGAAAACAATCAAGTGATCACTCAGTTGTTTATAACCTCGTCTCTTGAAATTCACACTTCAAACCATTAGCAATGGATACGTTTGTCATGTCAACTAAGTAGACTGAAAAATATGTCTAAATCGACATAGTGACATCCTCAGAACAACACCATGAATAATGCTGTGACGTAAATTAAAGGTTGTGTTTATTTTATTTCTTTTAGAACTGTTCTCTAAAATAATACTTTTAATTTAATGTTTGTACATGTAGTTTTCTTCTGAATAAAATGCCCATATTTTCTGTTTGAGTTTTTTTTTTAACCTTCCACTTTTAGCATTTGCACAAAAACCTTCAATAAAATTTAGGATTTAAATCATTTAGTCACATGTAACGGAGTCATACCTGAAATATGTTCTGACAACTCCTCTGCATACATCTCGACCACCTGTAAAGCCTCTTCCTCCGTGAGATCTGGTGTTTCATAAAGAGAAACAGACACTTCCTTGCCATCAAAGGAGAACGAAACCTACAACAATATCATACTATCTTTAAATTTTTATTCTTGCACATAGGTTATTGAACACTTAAACACTTGTAAATTTTCAATTTACCCTAGTTTGTAGTTTGTATTTTCATTTTGGATTAAAACCTTCAAAAAGATTGTAAACCTTTAAAAGAGAATTCCTGCTTTAAGACAGCTCAAAAATATGTTTTAATAGTTATATATTAACACTCAGAAACATGGGCAATGAGCAAAAAAATAGAAAAAAAAATTATAACATTTGAAAACAAGGTTCTCAGGAAAATATATGGCCCGACGCTCGAAGATGGAATATGGAGAATGAGACACAACATCGAGATTAGAGAGCGCTGTAAAGACCCCGACATCATAGCGGAAGTCAAGAGCAGAAGATTGAGATGGTTTGGTCATATTTCGAGAAGAGAGGAAGACTCCACTACGAGAAATGTACATGATAGAAACCCCGAAGGCAGAAGACCACGAGGCCGTCCCAAACTTAGATGGAAGGATCAAGCACAAAAAGATGTAAGAAGACTGGGAAGGAGTGAAAATGACACCAAAGACAGAGACATCTGGAGGCAGTGTGTGGGCGAGGCCAAGTACCTCTTAGGGTACCAGTGGCCACTCCAGTAAGTAAGAATATTAACACTTGCCAGATTGGTGACCATAATTTCCGCTTCATTTTTTTATAATACGGGATGGGTAAAAGATATATCCACATAGGTTAGTTAGTTCAATATTTCTTACTGTATAGAAATAAGGAAAACTAATAATATAACTGACTCAAAACAATTAAATTAAAAGACAAAAGTAAAATCAATTATTGCTGCAAACAAGCCTTTTATAAGGCTTTGTGTTGAGTGAATAGATAAATAAATGATAATAATAAGAGAAAGAAATAGTTGTGGATACTACGAGTATTTCTGTGGATTCTTTAGACAGATAGGATGATGTTTTTCACTTGTTGGCTACTTTCCCACCCTCTGCATAAGCCAGAAACACTGTACCTAATATTACCAATCTTATGGTGCAAAACTTGTATACAAACATTTTTTTGGAGGAATAGTTTTTGTTCAAATTTATTATATTGTAATCTGTAATGTTTAAATATTTTGAAATCAAACTTTGTCCAATAAATAACATAACACATTTTTTACTATTCTGAATCTATTATCTGTGTTATGTTTGTAAAGACGACTTGTGGGTAAATGCAAAATCTTTCTAGAAAATCAAGAACAGGTAGGGGATGTTTTTTATTTTTTTTTTTAGTAAAACTAATAAAATTAATGCACTAGAAGAAGTCTATTGTATGATTATTTAGAGTGTAGAAATATATAATAAAGATTCCAAAATAAAAACCACTTTCTTCTATAAGGATGGATGGGTCTTGATATTCCAGGAAAAAAATGGAAGAAAAATATTCCCGATCATCAGGACAGGATTACATTTGATTCAATATTTTCTTGGGATGGGATGTGATCCGATTGTCAGCGATTTCCACGATTTGATCCAACATCTCCGCGTGAGATGTCACAGGTATGGCGTGAGATGTCACAGGTATGGCGGGTGATGATGATAATGTCTCCGCAAATAAATGTGCGAGATGTTTACATTGGTTCCCAGGGAAAAAATTATTTTTTCACAGAGGAAAATAAAAGTTCTATCCCGTCTTGAACTAAAAACTCAATTCTGTCCATCGCCACATTTTACAGCTTGTAACTTGCCTGTAATAGAAAGAATAAGGATTTTTGCGAGGGACACTATTTTCTACGGATACATAGACATAGACACTTTTTTGCTCTTCTTGAAATTAATATCTGTGGATGCCCTCTCCTAGCAGATAACTGGGAGCTTAGATTTTAATACCATACCTCTGCTCGCTCGTCACTAGCCACTGTGTCGTGCAGCTGGGACGTCCTCTCCTCCAAGATGGTAGACAATGACGGGTGTCGCACCAGGTGGGCGGCCGGGGGTGGTAGTGGCCGTTGTGGCTCTGTCTGGGGCTTTACTTGTGCTCGATCTGACAAAAAACAACCAAACTTTCACGTTAATTTAATAACAATGTTTTACACCCTGAAGTCTTTGTTTGGTAAAATTATCCTTATATTGTTTGGTAAGTAAATCCATCTATAAGAACAGGCCTAAAATTTTACACTAAGGTAAATTTAAATTATGAATTCAGCCAAAATATATTTATTTTCTTATCCTATCATACTTTGCTCATGGTCATATAATCTTTTAAGGGAAGCTTAAGGAAGTAATAATATTGATTGGGCAAAGGTGATCAAAAAGAAAACCCTTGGTATTTAAACTTTCCCTACATTTCAAAATAATCATTAATCTTATATCCTTCCACAGGTTTTACTAAACTGAAGAACATTTTAGAAGCAAACTTGAAGAAACGGGGTCTTGTATTAGTAAATAATAGATGTTTAACTGTATTCTACAGTTCATTTCAAGAGCACACTACTCTCCAGTGGCTTTTTTATGGTTCACTATTGGGTTCAACTGTCAGTGATTGTATGGATAGTATTGATTAACATTAACTGTATGCTATGGAATGTCTGGTTACCTTCGAAGCCCAGCAGTGAGGCTGAGCTGGACACAGAGCCCATACAGTTGGTCGCTTCACATGTGTACGTGCCCAGTATTGATTAACATTAACTGTATGCTATGGAATGTCTGGTTACCTTCAAAGCCCAGCAGTGAGGCTGAGCTGGACACAGAGCCCATACAGTTGGTCGCTTCACATGTGTACGTGCCCAGTATTGATTAACATTAACTGTATGCTATGGAATGTCTGGTTACCTTCAAAGCCCAGCAGTGAGGCTGAGCTGGACACAGAGCCCATACAGTTGGTCGCTTCACATGTGTACGTGCCCAGTATTGATTAACATTAACTGTATGCTATGGAATGTCTGGTTACCTTCAAAGCCCAGCAGTGAGGCTGAGCTGGACACAGAGCCCATACAGTTGGTCGCTTCACATGTGTACGTGCCCAGTATTGATTAACATTAACTGTATGCTATGGAATGTCTGGTTACCTTCAAAGCCCAGCAGTGAGGCTGAGCTGGACACAGAGCCCATACAGTTGGTCGCTTCACATGTGTACGTGCCCAGTATTGATTAACATTAACTGTATGCTATGGAATGTCTGGTTACCTTCAAAGCCCAGCAGTGAGGCTGAGCTGGACACAGAGCCCATACAGTTGGTCGCTTCACATGTGTACGTGCCCAGTATTGATTAACATTAACTGTATGCTATGGAATGTCTGGTTACCTTCAAAGCCCAGCAGTGAGGCTGAGCTGGACACAGAGCCCATACAGTTGGTCGCTTCACATGTGTACGTGCCCAGTATTGATTAACATTAACTGTATGCTATGGAATGTCTGGTTACCTTCGAAGCCCAGCAGTGAGGCTGAGCTGGACACAGAGCCCATACAGTTGGTCGCTTCACATGTGTACGTGCCCAGACAACACGTCCCGTCCTGACCAGAGATGATACGGTGAATGTCTCCAGGCTTGAGCTCCCGACCATCCTTGTACCACTTGAGAGTGGGCTGGGGAGTGCCTATCACCTGCAAAAGCAATATTTTGTATCACCTCAAAAGAGTCATTGAGAGATCATTACTTCTAAAAACTAAGTAGTGATGAGTCAAAACATAACCACGAATCAAATCTTCAAAACTACTGAAATTTTGTAAAAGTGCTAGTTTTGTCATTCAATTGCAGAGTGTCAAAATTTTTTCAGTGATCATTATGTTTTTTGAGGGAAATAATACATGAGTAGGCTTATAATTTGAAATTTAAATATGAAGGTCACAAGTCTTAAAGGTAGTCTTCTGTCATCAATAGTGTCATCTTGGATTAAAATAATGTTTTTTCTCACTTACTCTTAAATATTTGTGTATTATGTATATCTAATGGCCTAACTTGTATTTTGAAAGATAAGAAATAACCCACCACTAGTTTCAAACTACAGCTAGTATCATAGCTTATCAGTTATGAAACTAGACCTGATATTTTAAAAAAATCTGTAATTTATACATTACATTAAAAAAATATGCTATCCAATGTATCTTTATGTTGTCTTACCTTACATTCGAGGTTGACAGCCCCTTCCTCTGACAGTACGGCTCGAAGATTCTCCAGGAATCGAGGCTTCTTGTAATGTCGAGGGACGGCCAGTTTGAGGAAACACGAGGTTACACTCTGGCCGTAGTCATTAGTGGCCACACACTTCCACTCGGCCTGGACGACATTGCAACAATTTATTATTTCCCTTTTTAGCGAAACCATAGACTAACCAACACAAATAGATTCCTCATAACATTGTAAGTTTTGAAATATACAGCCAGTGTTATTGTATGGAAGTGAAACATGGATCCTCTCCAAAAGAAATGAAGAACGTTTTATGGTGTTTGAAAATAAGGTACTTCGGAAAATATTTGGCCCAATTTATGAAGAAGGAGTTTGGCGCATTAGGAAAAATAGAGAGCTGCGTGCCCTATATAAAGAGCCTGATATAATAGCGCTTATAAAAGCCAAAAGAATTAGTTGGCTAGGTCATGTACTTCAGAGACAGGATGGCAAAAGACTGAAGGAGGTTTGTGAGGCCGAACCAACAGGAAGACGTCCGTTGGGTAGGCCTAAATTAAGATGGTATGACCAAGTCAAAAAGGATGTGATCCAATGCGGAAGAGAAATCCGGATGGCGGAGGATAGAGAAGAGTGGAGGCGGCTAATCTACGAGGGAAAAAATCAACTGAGATTTGTGTCGCCCCATCAGTTAGTAAGTAAGTTGAACGTTTAGAAGCTTGTTTTTCGTGTCTAGTTCATATACAGTAACACTGGGGGCTAGTCAACTAAATTTTGTTTCTATTATTTAGGGTTGATTTCTTGATTTGTGATTAACTGTTTGGTTCCTATAACTAGGGGATGAGTTATTGTTTATGATTAGGTTGTATTATTAGGTTCAACGAGGTTTTAAACGATTGAAATAACAAGTAACAAATTGTAAACAAAGCACAACCTCTGCAGTACACCGTACAGAACTAACAATAAAATTGTCCTAAGCATTAGCATGAGAAATCTACTAGGGGAGTATGTTTTATTTATGGCAGAACTAACCAGAAGTTGAGTTTTTTTTTTCGTAAAAATTTAAATATATTCCAATTTGTCCCAATTGATTTTACATTCAATTCAAGTTAATCCTTTGAACTTTGGATTGGACACTATACATTATTTGGTTACTTAACTATGTGTATTTTATCTTGTTTTCTCTCATCATGTGAAAACAAAAGCCCATACTATTTTGAAATAAATGTTTGGTACTTACTTGCTTACTTTCCGTGTCCGGCTATGTTTGGTAATGTTTGGTAAACACATACAGGATGATTGATATAAGTGTGCCAGCTGTTTGATTTGAAAAACATGTAAAAAATGTGTATCTCTGGTAAAATCTCATTTTAACAAAGTCAATTTTTGTGTTCGTAAGATCAGGGAATCGTAAAAGAAGCATAGTTAAAACACAGAATAATCCGAGGTGTATAAAGGGTTAAAACAAAACCTGAATTGAAAGGAGAATGTAATAATCATTTTTTTATGAGTACAACAAAAGTTTAAAAGTTTTCTGAAAGTCCTATGTTTTAAGTAAAGTACTCACCTGATCCACGAGCTCCAGCCGTTTAATGGAGAGATGACAAACTCCCTTGGTCTCTTGCTCCTTCTTGTACTTGTCAGACTCCTGAACCTCCTCGTCATCCCTGTACCACGCCACAGTGGGCTGGGGAGACACACTCACTGCCACATTGAACAAGTGAAATTAAACATCTTGATTAGGATTGTAATGTGTTGATGTTTTTTACGCATACAAAAGGTGTCTTCCAACACTGACAAGACTCGGCTACCATTCCTAACTCACCTCAATGTGATTATTTAATGTGCACATTGATGTGCATTGATGTGTTCGTTTAATGTGCAAAGCTTGGTTGTATGTAGTAAGTAATTCTGTTAACACCTAACAGAAGAGCTTTTGTAGCCAGGTGATGACAGAGTTTAGAATAACGTTCAAAACACATTTAGTAAGTCAACTTTGAGTTCACATGTCCAGGATTGTTTGACAACGTATGTTTTAAACAAAATTAGTTGTATTACGCAATGCTGGGGCTTTAAAATGAACATTAGTTCCAAAATTATGTAGTTACACTTATAATTTAATGAGTTTTGAGACAGAAAATTAAACAGATTTTAAAAAGACATAGTCTATTTCGGCCAATAATTGTCGTATTGGGTCTCATGATAACAATTTGATTGGTTGCTTTGGAAAATTATGTGAAAAACCGACTGAAAACAGTAGTTTTTATTGTTTTAGGTAAAAAAAAACAAGTGATAAGGGCTCAACATATTATAGTTATTGGTTTTGTTAGGAAAAAACTTACACATTCAAGCTTCATTAGCCTGTAAGGCAGACACAATCAAAATAATTCATTGTAACAAACTAACAAAATAATACTTGGCAAATACCTTGTAACTCATATATATAGCTGGGGAGCTGATTGAATATAGTGGATCAAATGATATTTTCTCTATTAAGGTGATTAATTAGATTACATAACAGTCAAAATTTACCACAACATTCATTACACAGCTCTTGATTACATTTTCTCAACCATTTACCTACAATTTTTTTGCAACCAACTTTTAATACATTTGGACAAGGTTGTTGGGTGAGTAGAGAAAAATAACAGGATTGAGCCAGAGCATGATTCATCTCATCAAAGATTTCATGCAAAAGATTATCATATAATTAATATCAGACATACCTTGGACAGTAAACTTGAGTGGGTCCATGATCTTGGCCTCCAGACTCTTGAGTCCCTGTAGGAAGCGCGGAGGTTGGTTCTTGCTGAACAGCTGTAGTCGCTCCTCCGCGCTCAGCTGACTCTGAATGTCTTCTACTGTCAGCTCAGCCGTGCTGCTCGTTTCTCCCATGCAGTTCTTTGCGATGCAGCAATATGATCCTGTCATTTAATTATGATTGTTAGAACAGTGAATAGTGGCACATTCTTAACCTTAGTGTCCTTAGCAGCATGAAATTTGTAGAATGCTATCAAGTAAGTTGGCCAAGTTGGCAAAGTCCGTATTTAAGGGATTCGTTGAATGAGGGTTTACTATAGGGTCAATTAGTGATCTCACCTAGTGAGTTTGTTCCGGTTAGTTGGTAGACGTCTCCAGGTTTCAGTTCTTGGCCGTCTTTGAACCATCTCAACTGAGGTGTCGGGTAGCCGACCACTTTACATTCAAAAGATACTAGTCCTTCTTCTGTCAGGATGGCCTTTAGGCTTTCTAAGAACTTTGGCTTCTTGTAGTTCTTTGGATCTAAAAGAAAAGTAAACCAATTTACACATAGTAAGTAAGTATTGACACATAGTACTTAGTAAGTATTTTATCACTCAATTTAAATTTGCCAACCTAGTTTATATGTAATTACTATGTAATTAATGTAAATTACTTTCATCAAAATCTTTGTCCCGGAAAACAAAAATCAGGCTGTACAAAACAATAATTTGCCCAGTTCTCCTATATGGATCAGAAACCTGGAAATTAAATAAAAGAGATAAAAAGAAACTAATAGTATTCGAAAATAAAATTTTAAGGAAGATTTTTGGACCAATATTCGAGCTAGGAGAATGGAGAATAAGACACAATAGGGAATTAAGGCAACTGTATAATAGCACAGATGTAATTGGAGAAATCAAGTGCCGAAGAATCAGATGGGCTGGTCATATATTAAGAAGAGATGAAGATTGTAGACTGGGAAGAGTTTTAAAGGGAAACACTACAGGAAGACGACCTCGGGGAAGACCTAAGCAGAGGTGGTGGAAGCAAGTGCAAGAAGATTTGGAGAGAATTGGGGCAACGGAGGATGATGCGAAAGACCGGTTAACTTGGCGAAGATTTGTTGGTGCGGCCAAATATCACCTCCGATATAAATGGCCCTGGGAGTAAGTAAGTAAGTAAGTTTATATGTAATACATGATATGTGTAATTCGTTTATTTGTTTATTTTGATTGCTTCCTGAACTTGGTTGGCCATGGAACTGCTGATAGCCTATGTATTGTAACCCATATTAGTCTATATTGCAGTTCTAGTGCTATCACAAATATAACAATGGATTTTAAGATTTGGATAAGTTTTTCTTCACAAGGGCGACTTGTCAATCATCTAATAACTCACAGGAGACAGACACATTGCAGGTAGAGATGCCCTTCACTCCGTGGTCACTAGTTGCGACACACTTCCACTCTCCTTCATCACTGGCCTCCACAGGATCAACCTGTAGAAAACAATGAGATATCTGTTTATTACAATTTATTTTGTTATACAGTAGGTCTTAAAATATAATACATGAAATTTTGTGTGACAATGAATAGAGTAAAAAAAAGCTAGGATAGAGTTGGGTTGGAAATGAAAAGATCAGATGAGGCGGCTGTTGAAGAACACACAAAATCACCCCCAAGCGCCACTACACCAAAATCTGTTCTGCATTGCTTACTTGTTCATTCACATTCCATCCATAACAGTTAACAGTTACAGAAAGTGTGCCTTAGCTTAAACTATGCAATCAGTTGCACTTAAAAATGTCTTAGGTAACAAGATAATGGCAATTGACAGTTTTCAGGCATCTGAAAACAGGTAGTTGAAGACAGCTTAAAATGGAAAGTAAAAAGAGCACAACTGAAATATTTAGAAATGGTAGGCCTACATGAATGAGAAGAGAAGAGGAAAGTGCTGTTGACAGTGATCAGGGGAAGGAGACCAAGAGGGAGCCCTAGAAAATGGTGGAGGAGGTGTAGGCCTATATGGATGTGGAGAAGGGATGAATGAGACAGTGGAGTAAAAACTGTGGAGGGATAGTAGAAAATGGCACAAACCTAGTATACACTAAGATTGGGGAATATCATGAATGTAAGACAATATGTGTGTATTTGACAAGATCGCAACAAAGATTAGTTTTTTGAACTAAGTTACCTTAAGCCTTTGTTCTTGCCCGATGAAGTTATAATTCTCCAATATATTTCACCACAGTGTGTGGCATCTTCAGGGAGTCTTGAAGTTCTATTTACACATTTATACAGTTTATACCTATTGTTATATACAGTTTTTTACACATATCACAAATTGGAAAGTTTACGTCGCAGCGACTTCGCAAACACGCGAGCGGAGGCACGGACGCACGACGGACCGGGACCACTGATCACACTAGTACTGTCTTTGTCTCTGTTCACTGACTTACTGCCAGGGATGGTTGGTTTTGCAGGTTGCAAGTCTAGGCTTTGTTGGGGTAGGGAACTTTCACTATTGCGGGGTTGCCAAATCGTTCGTGAATTTACAATGTTGCCGGTTGGTGTAGTATTTTCTATGTCATAAATGGTTTTAAAAATGATTGAACTGTTGTAAAACCATTTATGATATAGAAAATACTACATCAACCGCCAACACTGTCACAAACGATTTGGCAACCCAACGATGAAAACAAAATTATCATATGCTCCTTTTTTGTAAGTTTAATAATTAATAACTACAGTATTGATGTAATAAAAATACGACATTATATATTTCGGCATGAATAATTATTCTAAAAACAGCATGAAAGTTGCAAAATGTACCCTGGGGACACGTGACGGTCGTGAGTTTCGAGAGTTTAAAAATGTGAAAAAAATACCTAGAACCTATTTAAAGCCAAATAATTGTGTTTAACATGTTGCTCTCGTCCCAAAAAATATTAAAACACATAATGATTAACTACATATTCAGTATCTACGAAGTAAAAGGCCAGGGACATAAAAAAGTACGTTTCAAAATTTTCACTCATAAACTGTATATAACGATAGGTATAAACACTATAAACTGTATAAATAGAACTCCAAGACTCTCTGAAGATGCCACACACTGTGGTGAAATATATTGGAGAATTATAACTTCATCCTGCAAGAGCAAAGGCTTAAGGTAACTTAGTTCAAAAAAAATTAATTTCTAGTTCTTGCCACTGGGAAAATACATAAAATCATCAAAGACTAGCTTGTTTGGATCAAGTTGTTTAGATTATGAATTGTGTTGTTTAGATCAAGATAAAAACATTTGGCTCACACTGGTGACGTGATGATTCGGGAGAAAGTTTTTAGTAAGGATTTAGGATTCAATTGTGGTATCACGATCAGTCATACTTCCTCAAATTTCCAACAATATCTTAAAAACAAGGCCACTTTAATTAGTAAATGGGGCCAATTTAAACTGTGGGGGAGACTATACAGATTACTTAGTGCAACTCCCTCAAATGTACATTTTTGTAAAAACATGGTGAGAACTAAGCAGGATATTTATAGGAGTTTTCTATTTCATTAACAGTTGGATACAACATTACACATCCTTTATGCTAGAACAAAAGCAGAATCAACATAGAATACTTTAGAATTGTAAAAATTGTTTTCTTCCCTACCTCAACACTGTAAGCTCCCAGCCCATCTTCAATGATATGATAACGGCCTCCGCCTTCTACTATGCCTGCCTTGTTGAACCATGTGATGGTCTTGGGCCACGGCGGCACATTGACTGTAACATCAAGTCTCATCAGTCACACCCTCTCACAACAGTAAATGTATTGTACATGATCTTACCACCTCATGGATCTTCTCCTCAACATTTGGATTATTCTTTATTTCTATACGATGGTCAGTGCTTTTCATCTTACTTTATGCAGGTGTTTACTAACTGACGACAACTTGATAGAAAAGATACACAACATTAAAAACACTACTAGCCTAAATTTAATTTAATACAAATTGTAACTAAAAAATTTCCTTGATGAGGGGAAATAAATTAAGATGCTAATAGTAGGCCTACAATTTAAAAATTAACGTTTAAAATTTACAACGATCTAGTATAACTCTTCTATTCTTACAAAACCCTAAAACTACATGTGTGAAACCAAAATTTGTTCCTCTTGCCTATTAGGCAAATGGATTGATGTTCAGAATCAGTAAAGGAAAATAAAAATTATTATATTTATCACAGTATTATATTTGATGTGCATTAACTGTAATTAAAAACTAGCTATCCAATAAGTTAGGCTAGAACATTTTTTCTAGTCAATAGTCATATTATATCAGCTGCTCTATTTGGTCCACAATCTGTTCAGCTTACATGTAACGTAAATTAGTTTAAGAACAGACATGTTTTCTTAGTCAGGAAGCAGGAATTAGGTAGGAGTGCTTTATTATTTGATAACCTCACCTTTGCATGAGAGTGATAGTTTCCCACCAATTTTTACTTTATCATTTCGTAGTTCTTTCGAAAACACTGGTGCTGGCCCTTTGGGTACAAGGCTGTAAAATATGAAAAATAAAGTTAAATGCTGAGTAAAGGCTACTTTCAAACAGTGGTGTGGACATAAATTTTCCAGTGTCAGATCGCTCACCAAGGTCGTGGAAAAATATGGGGTTAAGGTTAAATAATTAAAAAAATAATCTTTTGCTGTTCGCAAACTATTTGGTAGTCCAGTGTTGGGCATCCATGGTTTTTTTGTTCAATGACTTTTCATCTAATAAGAACTTAAAATGAATTTTAGAGGTTTTTATTTATTCATTCCAAGCTGTTTTATTCATAAGGAAAAAGTGTTATATTAATTTAAATACTCAGCACACATAATTTAACAACACATGATTTCACGGTCTTTACATAGGTATCTGACTGTCGGGTTTTAGCACTTTCATCATAAAACTTTCCTCACTGGGGCCAATGGTGTAGTTGCTAAGTTTCCAGAGCGCAAACGCTTAGCGTCGTTGTAGAAAAAGTACACGTCGCCTATCAATATATATGTTCTCACACATTCCTGCTCCACTACACCACTGGTTGGGATGGGACAATATAAACTACTAGGTGGCGTTTGCAGAGGCATCCACAAAATTGAGCGTAGTCATCAAGGGTTTATATTATATTGTTTTGGTCATACTGCGGTAATACCAGTCGTTTTAATGCATGCGTTGCGGGTCTAGCAATTTTACTCTTTAGGAAGTAAAAAAAGTTTTTATCCTCTATGCTGCCCTGCTAAGCACAGTTGTGGTAACTGACATCTGGGTAAAATTGAGAAAATGAGGGTAGTATATTTAAAACTATGCCCTACAGTCAAAAATTGACTTAAAAACATTTTTTTTGTCTCATCTTATGTATTTTTTAACGCTAAATCTTTTTCCAAAATTATTTTCAACATTAAAACATTCTAAATACTTAAGAAATTAGATAATGCTTTAGTTCTTATCAATTACAATCAAATATACTTGGCCATATAGTGGCAACTTAATTTTCCTAAGCCAATATGTTGTATCTCTGAAGATGCCACGAACTCGTCTAGCAAAATCATGGTTATTGTTTCAAATGCAACAAAATATAAGGTTCCCAAAATAAACAAAATTTCTAGATTGAAATATTTTTGACACTATGATTCTGTTTTGGCAACAAGTTGTTGAATTGTTTTTCTGGGAGTTGGAGAGGATACATACTGGTATTTAAATTATGGACGGGTCCCGAAATTTCGGGAATTTTTCGGGAAAAAAATATTCCCGATTATCGGGACGGGATTACATTTGACTCGGGAATTTTTCGGGACGGGATTTGGTCCGATCGTCGGCGATTTTTCCGCTTCGCGAGTGCCGATAACGCCGTTATTGCGAGCGATAGGTCCGCGAACGCAGGAGACGAAGTAATTTCGACGATTACGCCGTAACCGCGGAGTCATAACGACGATCGCGCCGTGGCCGCGATTATTGGACCGACGATTGCACCGTGACCGCGAGTCATAACGACGATCGGGCTGTGACCGCGGAGTCATAACGACGATCGGGCTGTGACCGTGGAGTCATAACGACGATCGGGCTGTGACCGCGGAGTCATACCGACTGACCGCGGAGTCATAACGACGATCGCGCCGCGACCGCGAAGTCATACCGACGATCGCGCTGTGACCACGAGTCATACCGACGATCACGCCGTGACCGCGAGTCATACCGACGATCGCGCCGTGACCGCGGAGTCATACCGACGATCGCGCCGTGACCATGGAGTCCTACCGACGATCGCGCCGTGACCGCGAGTCATACAGACGATCGCGCCGTGACCGCGAGTCATATCGAAGATCGCGCCGTGACCGCGAGTCATACCGACGATCGCGCTGTGACCGCGAGTCATACCAACGATCGCGCCGTGACTGCGAGTCATACCGACGATCATGCCGTGACCGCGAGTCATACCGACGATAACCCCGTGACCGCGGAGTTATATCCACGATCGCGCCGTGATCGCGGAGTCCTACCGACGTTCGCGCCGTTACCGCGGAGTCATACCGACGATTGCGCCGTGACCGCGAGTCATACCGACGATCGCGCCGTGACCGCGAGTCATACCGACGATCGCGCCGTGACCGCGAGTCATATCGACGATCGCACCGTGACCGCGGAGTCCTACCGACGTTCGCGCCGTTACCGCGGAGTCATACCGACGATCGCGCCGTGACCGCGAGTCATACCGACGATCATGCCGTGACCGCGAGTCATACCGGCGATCGCGCCGTGACCGTGGAGTCCTACCGACGATTGCGCCGTGACCGCGAGTCATACCGACGATCGCGCCGTGACCGCGAGTCATACCGACGATCGCGCCGTGACCGCGAGTCATATCGACGATCGCACCGTGACCGCGGAGTCCTACCGACGTTCGCGCCGTTACCGCGGAGTCATACCGACGATCGCGCCGTGACCGCGAGTCATGACGACGATCGTGCCGTGACCATGGAGTCCTACCTACGATCGCGCCGTGACTGCGAGTCATACCGACGATCGCGCCGTGATCGCGAGTCATGACGACGATCGCGCCGTGACTGTGAGTCATACAGACGATCACCCCGTGACCCGCGAGTCACAAGTTACTATAGGTACCTGTAAATTGTTACCCATTTTTTGGTTTCTATAGATCAGTGCCACAAATGGTAAAAATTGATTTCGTATGTGTTTTTTGGTAACTGCAAAACAGTACTTTCTTTTTATGAACAGAAAAAAATCCCGTCCCGTCCCGTCCCGAAAATCGGGAAGGAAATAAAAATCCCGTCCCGTCCCGTCCCGAACTAAAAATTCAATCCCGTCCATCCCTAATTTAAATATATATGAATTATACCATTAGTGATGTTATTATAATTGTTATATGATTAATTAATCTTCCCCCTTAAATTGTTCAACTACCTACTAAAAGTTTTCTCAAATAAGTTAGACAATTAAAATATAAAAAAAAATTTATTTATTATTAATTATTATTTTATGTTAAGCAGGTGTTCTATCACTGTATCTAGTATCGGAACTATCACAACGTTATCGGTAACTTATCACAAAAGTCGATAACTTGTGCATTATGAACTTACCTATTCAAGTAATTCAATACTGTATTTATAATAGAAGCACACGACACTACATATATGTATGTTAATTCATGTAGGTTCGTACATAACTGGTATTAAATTATAAACAATTGTAATATATAAAAAAAGCCTTATAAGAAGAACTAATTAACTACCATGCTTTAACTGTACAATAATGATAAACATATTTTTTTTATTTTAATACTTTTCCAATTACTTCATTTCATTTTCAAACAAAATTTTTAAAGCATTAAGCTGTTATATAAACATGAATGATAAAACGTATTTAGTTTGTATATATAATCCAAATTAAATGCAGGCGACTTAAAAAATTGCCAAAACAGGGATAAAACCCATTAATTAAGATTAAACATCTCATATGTAATCAAACAAATTAAACATTAATTTCAACATTGTTGAAACTTGTTTTTTAAGAACTACACAAACTATTGACTAATAATTTTGTAAACAATTTAAAAATTGTAAAAAAAATGTATTTTTAAATTGTTGAAACTTGTTTTTAAGAACTAGGCCTACACAAACAACTGTTAAATATCAGTACTTTTGTAAACAATTTAAATATTGTTTGGAAAATTGTTTTAAAATTCTTTATAACAAAACTAAGGATAAAACAATTTTAAATTGTTTTAAAATAGTTACAACTCGTATTAAAAGTTATTTTGTATACTGCATAATACTGATTGTTAAACAATTTAAAGATAGTTCCAATCTTATATTAAAATTGTGGTGTAATATGAAGTTTAAATCAAAATGCTTTTTAATGGTTGTAAAACAATTATTGTAATATAGCTTTTGACAATTTTTGTGGTCATTGGGGATCAACAATCGAAGTTCCGTCAATCTTGTTTTGGGGAACTCGTCCTTTCCTCCCATCAGGTTTTGGTGAGACACCATTTTCCTTAGACATATCTTGAATAATCCTATCATTGGTTTTGTAATAACCCAAGGTTGTAAAAAAATATGTTACCAACTTTTTGGGACGTTTTTGTTTTGAGTAATTTCCATAAGTAGGTGCATCTTCATTAAGATCATCAGATTGACCTGTTAAAATCTCAATTTCATTTATCAATCCTACATTATCTGAATTTAGATACCCCTTCTCTCAAGTCATAATTTATTTCATCAGATTGGCCGGTAAAAACTTTAACTTACAGCTTCATTTATTAGGCTTAAATTATTGGCAGAATAAATGACCTCTTCTAAAGAAAGGTTCATCATTTAATAGGCCTACAAGAAACTCTGTTAAAATGTTGATGTCAAAAATATACTATTATCAATATCACCAAGTGGAATGTCAATATAAAGGAAATTAAATTCATTATTTGATAATAATAGGTCGCCTCAATTCAAAGAGACAAAAGCTTTGTTTCCAACAACACGGCACTTATAGGAATACTGGGCCAATAATGGGGATTATGCTAAACTAAATTGCCGTAACTGATGGATTGCTAAAGCATTTTGTGGTAACATATCATTCCTAAGAGAAATCGTTGTATCTGTCGTTGGATACAACTTAAATACCCTAGTAAATGTAAGTTACAACAACTGCGCTTAGTAAAACATTCCTAAACTGCAGATACGGCAAAGAAAATAAGCATTTTATAAATAAATACAACAACATATATGGCATTTAAGGCTATTTATATGATCCTAAGTATGTGTAGAATCACATGGTAACCTTATCTCATTTTCCCCAAAAATGTCAGTTACCACAACTGTGCTTAGCAGGGCAGTATGGTGTAAATTAGTTTTTATTCTCTATGGAGTAAAAATCAGCTGTTGTCAACTCAGTTGTGAATTTCTATTAAAAAAACGATTGCATGTATCGAATAATGTATCGATTCGTGCTTCGAAATAATTTTAACCTACAGTCTCTTCCCATAGCGTTTTAGCATTGCAGATACATTAATCCATTCCCACACTCAACACGCTCACCTTTACTACTTCCTTCACCACCCCCTACGTCGTGGACCTATTTTCCTCTCTTCCCATAACATTTTAGGATTGCAGATATATTAATGTAATTGCCAAAGACAGTTCCCACGCTCTGCACTGCAAGCCTTACCACTTCCTTCATTATTTCCTACGTCATAGACTTGTTTCCTTCCCTTCTCATAGCATTTTTAGAATTAAAGATACATCAATCTAACTGCCACAGACGGTTTTCACACTATGCTCATACTTTACTACTTTCTAAGCCTTTTTCTACATCGTGGACCTGTTTTCATCACTCTCCATAGCAATTTAGTATTTTAGATACGTTAATCTAATTGCCACAAACATTTCCCCCCAATCCGCACTGCTAGCCTTTACTACTTCTTTCACAATTTTCTATGTCGTGGGGATGCTTCCATCCCTACTCATAACATTTCAGCATTGCAGATACATTAATTTAACTGCTACAAACTGTTTCCAGATCCCACACTCCACACTGCTCACCTTACTAATTCCTTCACCACTTCATACGTCTCGGACCTTTTCTCTCCCTTCCCATAGCATTTTATGATTGCAGATACCTTAATCTAATTGCCATAAACCGTTCCTATAGTCCGGACAGCTTGCGTTGACTACTTCCTTCATCACTTCGTACGTCGCGGACCCGTTATCCTCCCTTCCCATAGCATTTTATGATTGCAGATATCTTCATCTAATCGTCATAAACAGTTCCCACACGCCGGACTGCTCGCCTTTACTACTTCCTTCACCACGTCCTACATAGTGGGCCTGTTTTCCTCCCTTCCCACAGCATTTTATGATTGCAGATACCTTAATCTAATCGTCATAAACAGTTCCCACACTCCGGACTGCTCGCCTTTATTACTTCCTTCACCATTTCCTACGCCACAGATCTTTTTCCCACCCTTTCCATAGCATTTTATAATTGCAGATACCTTAATTTAATCGTCATAAACGGTTCCCACACTCCGGACAGCTCGCCTACGTGACGGACATGTTTCCCTCCCTTCCCATAGCATCATAGGATTGCAAATACCTTAATATAATGGTAATAAGCAGTTCCCACATTCCGGACAGCTTGCATTGACTACTTCCTTCATCACTTCCTACGTCGCGGACCCGTTTTCATCCCTTCCCATAGCATTTTATGATTGCAGATACCTTTATCTAATCGTCATAAACAGTTCTAACACTCCGGACTGCTCGCCTTTACTACTTCCTTCGCCACTTTCTACGCCATAGACCTGTTTCCCTCCCTTTCCGTAGCATTTTATGATTGCAGATACCTTAATATAATAATGGTCATAAGCAGTTCCCACACTCCGGGTAGCTTGCCTTGACTACTTCCTTCATCACTTCCTACGTCGCGGACCCGTTTTCCTCCCTTCCCATAGCATTTTATGATTGCAGATACCTTAATCTAATCGTCATAAACAGTTCCAACACTCTGGACTGCTCGCCTTCATTACTTCCTTCGCCACTTCCTACGCCACGGACCTGTTTCTCTCCCTTTCCATAGCATTTTATGATTGCAGATACCTTAATAAAATGGTCATAAGCAGTTCCCACACTCAGAACAGCTTGCCTTGACTACTTCCTTCATCACTTCCCACGTCGCGGACCCGTTTTCCTCTCTTCCCATAGCATTTTATGATTGCAGATACCTCAATCTAATCGTCATAAACAGTTCCAACACTCCGGACTGCTCGCCTTTACCATTTCCTTCGCCACTTCCAACGCCACGGAACTGTTTCCCTCCCTTCCCATAGCATTTTATGATTGCAGATACCTCAATCTAATCGTCATAAACAGTTCCCACACTCCGGACAGCTCGCCTACATGACGGACATGTTTCCCTCCCTTTCCATAGCATCATAGGATTGCAAATACCTTAATATAATGGTCATAAGCAGTTCCCACACTCCGGACAGCTTGCCTTGACTACTTCCTTCATCACTTCCTACGTCGCGGACCCGTTTTGCTCCCTTCCCATAGCATTTTATGATTTCAGATACCTTAATCTAATCGTCATAAACAGTTCCAACACTCCGGACTGCTCACCTTACTACTTCCTTCACCACTTCCTACGCCACGGACCTGTTTCTCTCCCTTCCATAGCATTTTATGATTGCAGATACCTTAATATAATGGTCATAAGCAGTTCCCACACTCCGGATAGCTTGCCTTGACTACTTCCTTCATCACTTCCTACGTCGCGGACCCGTTTTGCTCCCTTCCCATAGCATTTTATGATTGCAGATACCTTAATCTAATCGTCATAAACAGTTCCAACACTCCGGACTGCTCGCCTTCACTACTTCCTTCGCCACTTCCTACGCCACGGACCTGTTTCTCTCCCTTTCCATAGCATTTTATGATTGCATATACCTTAATAAAATGGTCATAAGCAGTTCCCACACTCAGAACAGCTTGCCTTGACTACTTCCTTCATCACTTCCCACGTCGCGGACCCGTTTTCCTCTCTTCCCATAGCATTTTATGATTGCAGATACCTCAATCTAATCGTCATAAACAGTTCCAACACTCCGGACTGCTCGCCTTTACCATTTCCTTCGCCACTTCCAACGCCACGGACCTGTTTCTCTCCCTTCCATAGCATTTTATGATTTCAGATACCTTAATATAATGGTCATAAGCAGTTCCCACACTCCGGACAGCTTGCCTTGACGACTTCCTTCATCACTTCCTACGTCGCGGACCCATTTTCCTCCCTTCCCTTATAATATTTGGAATGCAGATACCTAAATCTAATCGTCATAAACAGTTTGCACACTCCAGACTGCTCACCTTTAGTACTTCCTTCACCACTTTCTACGTCGCGGATCCGTTTTCCTCCCTTCCCATAGAATTTTAGGAATGCAGATACCTAAATCTAATCGTCATAAACAGTTTCCACACTCCAGACTGTGTACCTTTAGTACTTCCTTCAACACTTCCTACGTCGCGGACCTCAAGCTTGTGTCGTCATTTGATTATTTTATGATCCATACCACCATTTATGTTTTAATATCCGTGGAATAATGATATCAGCTATTTATTTATCTACTGCATTCAAAAGTCAACAGCTGATCAGATGTCTTTGTTTATGTGTCAAATACTGCTTCCATAAGGATTACATTGAAACTTTGAGACCCAGTGGGGCGGATTCCTGAGAGTTATTTTTAACGGCTTATAGTTGTTGGCACTCACCGATATGGTCTTTACCACCATCAAAAATTTGAAAACGATTGATTCAGCCGTCTAGGAGGAGTTTGTGTATTAGGAAATGCATAAAAGTCGACGTATAAGAGCTTCGCTCGCTTCGCTCGCTCCGCTCAATTAATAAATAAACCAAACCTATGTCACCGTTTTGCGGATTATCATTTGTAGTGTGATTATTAATTAGCTAAGAAGCAGGCCTAACTGTGATAAAATCAAATGATAGGATATCGGTAGCCTACCTCTCTACCGGTTGTACGCTACCCTCGCTGCTCAGCACGTGTACGCGGCTGGTAGAGTATGCGTGGCCCATACAGTTGGTTGCCTCACACGTGTATGTGCCCAGGGACGTTGTATCTTGTGGGTTGGCACTCAGGGCAAACACATCACCTGCCTTGATCTCTTGATTGTCCTATTAGCAGACAAGCATTTTACTGATGTGTCGATACAGATTCTAAATCAGGTGTCTAAAGCATCTTCATTCTATTCAAAAATCCCAAAACTTTTTGAGGATTTTCGTGGACCTTACTTGGCAATTTATGGAGTACTTAATGTGAAAATTTAAGTAAATTAGGTATTCAATAAATATGCATGCATGAACAACAAGCAGGAAAAGCTACATGAAAGCTTAAGGGTGAGTTGGGCAGTGGATGATGTAAACAAGTGCTTAGACACAGTTCCATCAAGGTCAATCAGGACAGTGCATGATTCAAACTATCAATTTGTCTAATAATACGCCTAACAGTCTAATCTTAATCTTAAGGAGACTGTGTTGTTAAAAGTTGAATTGAAGCTTGTTGCAAAGATATGGCTATGCAAAATAGACAACGCAACCCAAACATTGGTCAGTGTTTTCCTCAGCTCAACAACGTGATTTTCTGCCAAAGACCAAGATTTCACAGTCTACCCTACCTACCTTGATTTTTGAAGCTTATCTCCTAGTTGATCATGACTAACAGGCTAAATAAATAGGCTATGTCAGTTCTTGCGGTTGGATCTAGGCTATGATATAAGTGATCAACTACTGATGATAAGCCTACCTTGAACCACCGCAAAGTAGGTGTTGGCACTCCCACCACTTTACACTCCAATGAGACGGTCCCCTGCTCTGTCAATATCGCCACTAGCTCCTCAATGAAGTGGGGTGCTTTGTAGGCTTTCGGAACTGCAAATTATAATTCTAGTTTATTGTAACCTTAATGATCAAAGAACACCGACCCCTTAAAAATGAATAGTATTAGTAGTAGTAGTAATTAGTAATGGCAGTAGATAACTTAAGATAAGTTTTAGTTTTGAAGGTAACACTATTACAGTAGTAATAGTACAAATTGTAATACAAATTGTATAGATGGACTTGCTTTATTCGGTCACCAAGTTAAATTAAAAAACCATGATTCTAAATTTGCCTGGTTTTGAAGAAACAGCAGACGTGCCTGACAGTAAAATTCTTGTGCTTAGAAAAAGAGAATGACATGGAAGGACCAAACGATTAACATAGACATTAATTGACCTGGCACTCTTCAAGCCACAAAAGACTTGTGGAGTGGAGAGATATTGTCAGTGTGTCCGAAAACCTATGACCAACTCAAATTAAATTTCAATGGCCAAGGGTGTTGTGAGAACAGTTTATTTCATAACACCTGTTAATTTCTATTAATTATTATCATATGTTTATTTGTTATTCCATGTTTGTAAAAAGGTAAATAAAGTTAGTTGAGTTTGAGTTATGACATAAAACAGTGCATTCACTTAATTCTTAGTAAAATAGTACATGGTGGCACAGGGGTGCCCATCCCCCCCAAAGCTCACGTCGCAGAATCCCCCCCAAATTCGTTGTTTAACCCATGCCGGAAGGTCTGGGGTTATGTTTATAATGCGGGTACCCATAGTTATGTTTATAATGTGGGGAGGGAAGGGGTGCCCCCGACACTTCTTTAAATTTATGGGAATTTAAGCGTTTGAATCAAACTTTTAACCCAATTTAAATGGACAATTTTCCTTTAAAATTCTAGTAGCAAACTATTTGTTGGTTTAGTTTTAATTTAAATGAGTTGGATTTTTAACATGCACACAATTTGAATCAAAATTGGCCAAGTAGTTTTTTTTATCCGATTTTCCATGAATTAACAGGTTTTAAAAGGGAAAATCACAAAAGTTGCAATAACTTTTGAACCATAATTTCTACGGCATAGAGGCCTAAACTAGAGGCCTTTTACTAGGCCTAAACTTAATACTATATTTCATGCCTAAGGCCAAAAATGAGGTTTAGCTGGTTCGAGGTAGTTTTTAAGTTCGATACGAGGTCGAGGACTTAAAACGATCGAGAACTGCAAAACCATTTCAGTCCGTGGTACGAACGCTATTATTCACCACCCCACACTATACCCTATTACCTCAATGATAATGCACTGCACACTGATATAGTCAACACAACTACAACTTTAAGGTCATGTGGATAAATAATTTGAGGAATCAGCAAAAATAATAATATAAATAGTTGCTAGGCAGCGGTGACAATAAAACAACTCTATTGCAATGCTATGGATACTGTTGTGTATTTAAAGCGGGCAGCTGATTTTGCAGCCCTAGGGATGTAAAAACCTGCTCGATCCCCGAATGACGATGACAGCTGGCATGGCCTGCAAAACGTAACTTTCAGCCACCAATTAATGTACCTATGTGTAAAATAGTTAAAAACATCATAGTGTGGTAAAATAGTTTATTACGTTACTAGTCCTGAATCCCGTGCCAGACGAAGTGGAGTAGTGGTTTTTTTATACGAGTCCGGCCAACACATTTTGGACGAGTGACGTACGATAGTTTACGCCATACTACTAAATCCGTTCAAATCCCTATATATTACCACCAACTAAAGGACTAAAAATCACTAGTCATAACCTCTAAGAGAGGTTATGTTTTTGTTATAACCACTCATTGCCACCCAAATACAGTATAATCAGCTGATTGGTGTCCGGCAAAACTCATAGTACAGTAGTACTGTATGAAACCCCATTTGATTAAGGACAAACAGCTGTTTTCTGGACTAGATCCTTGCATGGGAAGTTCGTCAAAATAGTGTAGTGTGGCGTAAAATAGCTATTTACATTACAAGTGTAGTAAGAGCGTTTTTACATCACGCAGGTGAATGTTGTGCAACGAGCGAAGGCGAGTTGCATAATTCACCGAAGTGATGTAAACACGCTCTTGCGTAACGTGTAACGTACAAGATTTTACCTGACCCGACAACATTCAGGAGGTTACGAGCAATATGCTTCATTATCAATTTCACTCATCTTCTAACATAAACGTTAATTTACAAACAAAAGCTAGGTTAGGAAAATTCTTCAAAGCATAACAATAAAATCCAAACACGCAGCTGATTTCTAGCGTTGAACGTCGATGGCTCCATAGAGGTATATTTTTTAAGTTACCATCCACTCAATGTTATTTAAATGGGTTTCATTACATCACCGAGTGAGTTTTTTTCAACTTTACATCACTCGAGAAGTAAGGAAGTTGTATACATCACGCTTGGGATAGGGAAGTTTAACATGGCGGGTTAGGTAAAAATAATTATATATCTATCTAAGACTAGTGAAATTTGTTTGAAGCTCTTTCTAGATTCAAGAAAAGACAATAACAAATACAATTTAATTTATCCAGAATCATGTGTTTCAGTTCTCGAAGTTAACGTAAACACATGGCCTATCAAAAACCTTAATTAAATTGTCACAGTACTGTATGTCAATTTCTTCCAATGAATAAATGACCCAGGCATAATTATTTGCGAGAGCCAAAATATTATCACAAGCTTTCATGTTGTTCATGTTGTAAAAATATCAAAATGATTATCATTATCATAATACTGGTTTTTTATGAATCAAGAATATATTATAATAAACAAACCTAAAAAACCATCAATAGGTCCTAAAGGCAATGAGGAGAATGAGTTCATAATGAAAGGTAAAAACAAACTCAAATTGCAGATACAATTTAATAAGCCAACTATAAATCCTTTGACAGCAGTTGGCATGGAGTTGTTCTCACTGTCAAACATGATACGAGTCAGAAAGTGGAAATCCACATAAAAGTATCTATATATTTGATAGCAATTATAAAATGATTTATTAATCAAGATAAAATATCGGGATTTTTATTGCATAATTACCCCAGTAATAAATTAAGGAGGTAGTAAAAATTATCTGGTTAATCTTTTATGTGCTTTTAACCAACCACTGGCTTGAATCCCCCCCCCCAAAATCATAAAATCCCCCCCAAATAAATTTCTGATGTCGCATTTTGCGACATCAAACCCCCCTGTGGGCACCCCTGTGGTGGCAGCGATTTAGAGCTATGCCTCAGAAGAAAAATACAAGAAGGAAACAATCTGACTATGAAGATAATGAAAATGAAAGAAGCAGAGAAAATGAATACAACAATTCAACTAAGAAGTCAACCATTGTATCAAACACTCATTCAGTTATTCAGCCTCCAGCTAGTTTCTCCTTTGTACCAGCAGATTGGCCAAGATGGAAAACACGATTTCAAAGATATCGGTCAGCATCTGGGCTATCTGAAGAGTCTGAGAACAAACAAATCAACACTCTTATATACACATTAGGTGAGAAAGCTGATGAGATTTTTGCATCTTTTAATTTAGCAACCGAATCAACGCTAACATTTGAAGAAGTCTTAGATTTATTTGACAAACATTTTATTCCACGGAGGAACTTAATTTTTGAAAGAGCAAAGTTTTTGAAGAGACAACAAAAAATTAATGAAACAGTTGAAGAGTTTATAGTTAGTCTCCATTCCTTGGCTAGAACCTGTGACTGGGGTTCACTTAATGATGAAATGGTGTTGATGGTACTAATACTGGGTTTAAATGATGAGAAACTTAGTGATCGCTTGTTGCTAGATCCCGAGATAAATTTAGACAAGGCCATTACAGTAATAAGACATGCAGATAACGTAAAGAAAGAGAAGGCAGATTTATGTGATGAGAAAAGAGTCCAAATTGAAGCAACTATGTCATCGAGTTCAAACCAAAATCAAGGATATAGGTTTCGTCAAAAGAAACAAGAATACCCAGCGCAATGTATCTGGTGTGGTTATAAACCGTCCCATCCAAGAAGCACGTGTCCAGCAAAAAGCGCAACATGTAACTTATGCAAAAAGATTGGTCACTTTTCGAAAGTCTGCAGATCTAAAGAAGCACAGGAAGTAACTGACGAAAATGAAGTAAGTGAACTTGGACCTTCAAATAATAAAGTATTCATAGGTACACTTGGGGATGGGTCAAAATGTAAGCCCTGGAAACTAGAATTAGTATTTGAGGGAAAACCACAAACATTTAAAATTGATTCAGGGGCAGATGTAACAGTAATTCCCCCTGGCATAGTAGTAGTGATCCAAGTAGGATCCAGCCGACTCTAGTTGAGTTGTTTGGGGCTGGTAGAACAAAATTAGAAACTGTAGGTTGTGTTAGAGCTAATATCCAATACAGAGATGTTAAAATAAATCACATGGTATACGTAGTGAAGGGACTCATAACACCCTTGCTTGGTCGTCCAGCAATACAGGACTTGAAAATTTTAACTTTTGTTAATTCAGTTGCAGAGGTAGACAGTGACTTTTTTACCGAATACCATGAAATGTTTAGTGGTCTGGGCGTCATTCCTGATCCCTACACAATAGCACTTAAGGATGGCGCAAAGCCATACGCAATAACCACTCCTAGGACAATACCTTTACCCCTAATGTGTCAAGTGAAAAAAGAACTTGAAAGTATGGTACAAAATAATGTAATCACACCAGTTGAGCATGCTACTGAATGGTGCTCAGCAATGGTAGTAGTGCCTAAATCTAATGGAGATGTCCGCATATGTGTTGACTTAACAAAGTTGAATGAATCCATCCAGCGGTCTTATCATCCGATTCCCAAAATTGAAACGTCTCTCAGCTCAATCTCAGGAGCAAAATGGTTTTCAAAACTTGATGCAAACAGTGGTTTTTGGCAAGTCCCCTTAAATGTAAATTCCCAGGATCTAACTACTTTCCTTACCCCTTTTGGACGTTTTAAATTTCTCAAACTTCCATTTGGAATCACATCAGCACCTGAACATTTTCAGAAATGCATGAACAAAATCTTAGACAACCACTCAAATGTCGCAGTCCATATGGACGATATTCTGATTTGGGGCAAAACGAAAGAAGAACATGATACAGTTGTTCGGCAAGTACTTGAAAAGCTTAAAAATGTAGGAATGACACTTAACAAAGACAAAACTGAGTTTGGGAAGTCAAGTATTAAATTCCTCGGGCATTTCCTCTCATCCGATGGAATTTCTGTTGATAAGGAAAAGGTTTCCGCCATTCTCAAAATGGACTGCCCAAAAAACGTAAAAGAACTTCAAAGGTTCAATGGGATGGTAAACTTTCTTGGTAAGTTTATTCCTGACAAAGCTAAGATTTTGGCCCCAATGAATTCACTACTTCAAGCTAACGTTCCATGGATATGGGGTCCAGAGCAGGCGAAGGCCTTTGATGAAATAAAACTCATTTTGACTAACTCTCCTTGCCTAGCCATTTACGATGTAAATCGGGAAACAATTATCTCATGTGATGCCTCGCTTCAAGGACTAGGATCAACTCTTTCTCAAGTTCAAGATGATGGTTCTATACGACCAGTATCATTTGCATCCCGAAGCCTTCTTCCTTCTGAAAAAAACTATGCAAACATCGAGAGGGAGGCTACAGCTGTTGCTTGGGCATGTGAAAAGTTTCAAGAATTTATTATTGGCAAGAGAATAACAATACAAACAGATCACAAACCACTACTTCAAATTTTGAAATCCAAACATCTTGATGAATTGTCTCCAAGAATTCAAAGAATTCGATTGCGTCTCATGAGATATGATTTTTCAATTACTTATATTCCTGGAAAGCAGCTTCTAGTTCCTGATGCTCTTTCAAGAGCACCTCTCCCATTTTCAGGTACTGATGACCGTGAGTTAGAAGAAGAAACTCAAGCGTTTGTTCAAATGGTTTTGTCGTCCATTGATATAAACGACTGCATAGTTGCTAAAGTATTGGAGGAACAAAATAAAGATCCGACTTTACGTGAATTGAAAAAAATAATCATCCAAGGTTGGCCTTCTAAGACATCATTACGAGATGACCTAAAACCGTATAACTCAGTTAAGGATGAGCTAAGTGTTGATAATGAGATGATACTACGAGGTTCAAGACTTGTAATTCCGCCAGCTCTGCAGTCTTGGGCACTTCAAAGAGTACATGAAGGTCATTTTGGAATCACCAAGTGTCGTTTACGTGCAAAAGAGTCAGTCTGGTGGCCAGGAATTTCTTCAGCCATTGAAAGTATGGTGAAATCATGCCCTACTTGTATTAAACATTCAAGGAACAGTCATGAACCATTGCTTCCCACACAATTCCCTGACAGGCCATGGAAAACACTTGCGATGGATTTGTTCAAACTTGAAGGCGTTTGGTTTTTGACTGTGACAGATTACTACTCCAGATATTTTGAGATAGCTGAATTAGAGTCATTAACATCACGAGAAGTAATAATGAGATGCAAAGCCTTTTTCTGTCGACACGGCATTCCAGAAGAAATTAGGTCTGACTGTGGGTCTCAATTTCAAGTCCTTGAACATTCAGATTTCAAGACATTTTCCAAAGTTTATGGCTTCAAGCATATAACAAGTAGCCCAAAATTTTCCCAAAGCAATGGAGAGGCTGAAGCGGCAGTGAAAATCGCCAAAATGATTCTAAAGAAAAATGTGGAAGACCCTTATTTAGCGCTTCTAGCCTATCGAACGACACCCCTCTGGAATGGGTTCAGTCCCTCTCAGCTTCTTATGAACAGGCGATTACGGAGCACATTGCCTCAGACAGAACATTTGCTTTGTGGAAAACCAGATCTAAAGGATCTTAAAGGGAGAGAAGAAACCTATCGTGAGAAGTACAAACACAACTATGATAGAAGGCACAAAGTGCAAACTCTCAATCCTCTTCATATAGGAGACCCAGTTTGGATTGTGGACCTTAGAAGACATGGCAAAATTGTGAAAATCCTGGACAGCCCTCGTTCATATATTGTTGAAACTGATAAGAGGAATGTGAGAAGAAATCGATTCCACCTCAAACTTGCCCCTTATTTAAGAGAGGAAAACAGTGAACAAAATTTGTCAGCGAATACACATCAAACAGAACCATACAACCGTCCAAAGAGAAATATACACAAACCAAGCTGGTTGAAGAACTTTCAAACTTAAAAGGGAGGATGTTGTGAGAACAGTTTATTTCATAACACCTGTTAATTTCTATTAATTATTATCATATGTTTATTTGTTATTCCATGTTTGTAAAAAGGTAAATAAAGTTAGTTGAGTTTGAGTTATGACATAAAACAGTGCATTCACTTAATTCTTAGTAAAATAGTACATACAAATTGTATAGATGGACTTGCTTTATTTGGTCACCAAGTTAAATTAAAAACCATGATTCTAAATTTGCCTGGTTTTGAAGAAACAGCAGACGTGCCTGACAGTAAAATTCTTGTGCTTAGAAAAAGAGAATGACATGGAAGGACCAAACGATTAACATAGACATTAATTGACCTGGCACTCTTCAAGCCACAAAAGACTTGTGGAGTGGAGAGATAAGTTATTGTCAGTGTGTCCGAAAACCTATGACCAACTCAAATTAAATTTCAATGGCCAAGGGTGTTTTAAGTAAATTATGTAAGATTATATTGCTGGATAGCTCAAATGTATATATAGTCCTAGCCTAGAAATCACAATATAATCCTGATAAAAGTTAGTAGCATTTTAATGATGTTAGGCAGTAAATAAAACTGTTCCCTCTCATTGATTCATGACTAATCATTCATTAATCAAATCTTCTATTTAAAATACACCCCCTAGTGTGTCAATCAAATCCATCTAATGACAATCAATGAACTCACCAAGAACATTGAGATGACAGAAGCAGGTGGCTGTTCCGTTAGAGTTGTGGGCACGACATATCCACAGTCCTGCGTCCCCCAGAGTGACAGGGGCGACGTCCACACAGAAGAAGTTGCCTTCATGGAGCAGATGGAATCTTTCACTCTCCACCACGGGCTTGCCCTCTTGCTCCCATGACACCTGCAAAGAAACAAAAATTACACTCAAGAAGACTAAAATAGTGAAACTTTCAAATTATGTTAAGGAGTACATTCCTTGAATCTAACAGGAGACCAACTGTTGAATCTTGGCCTGTGACTGATTACCTAGTTTATAGTATTTTTGCCAGTCCAATGAAGTGATTATTTCCAGAAGACCAAGACAGAAAAGTTTACATTGGCCGTGGAAGCTTGCCTTCTAGTTTGGAAAATAAGCGATCTTGTTTTTACTTCCCCTTTAAATGGCAAAAGCACTATTATCTAAGTTAGTAGATGGTTCGTTAAATGAGAGGGGTGGTGGAGAATGTAAAGGAGGGATCAAAGGGTAGGTTCAGTATGTGTAGTTTCAGTAGATCAATTTCTTTTAAATCAAGCACTTAAGTCGTGTGACAAGCCTCTGTTCCAGACGTACACACAGACTGAAAAGATTAAGCTAGGCCTAGTTTAAACCTTTAACGTAAGGATAGGTACCGGTAGCGTACACAAGACTCTGTTTATATTTATAACATTGCACTGACCTGAGTTTGTAAACAGATTCTAGAACATTTAACACCCACTAGAAGTAAGCTGCTAATAATAAACTGCTAGACTTTTGGCAAAGAAAGCATCATGTGACTCCCAACTCATTTAAATGGTATATTATAGTTGAACTATTGTCTTCCAGTACTTCAACATGTTTACGTTACTTATTACCATCAACAGTAGGCCTAACTAGTATACAACTGTGTTGAATTGAAAATAATTTGTAACAATTACCGGTGGGCCTACAGTAATTATAGTACAGCCTATGTGTTTTTACAAAGGATAGGTTGAAATAAATTTAAGAAAAGGTAAGGTAGTGAGGCCTTAAGCCTGTACATCATATTATTGTAGCGGTACCATACATAGGCCAACTCATTTGGGTAGTGCTTGTCTAGTCATCAAAAGATCACCAGTTGTCAGATTAATTCTGAGAAAAATTATTAGCCATAGGCTACATGGTTAGAAATTACTCAGATGCTCTTGATTATTCGACTTTTGATAAATAACTCAATGGCTAAAGAAACAGATGATTTTGATTTTAGACACCGTTAAAAGTTACAGAGATCATAAATTCCATTTTACACTCACTCTACATTGTTAATGAGCTTCAAATATGTACATAACATGCATCAACATCTTGGTTGTGTCAATAAAAAACACTAAATCACATAGATATGTGATTTAGTAATTTGTGTTTAAAAGTTTTCGATTTATGGCTGGCTGTAGGGCCTATTAATTAGGTGTTCAGGATTTCAAGCACCAAATAGTGATCTTTGTCAACCCAGGTTCATGTTATTTGCAGATTCACCAACACTTAGGTACTTACCCTTGATTTCCCTTTGGAGTCTAGCAAACAGATACGGTATTTTAAAACTAACCTTAACCTGTGTGGGGCTTCGGACCTCAACAAGGAACCTTGTGCGTGTGCCGACCTTGACAGCGAGATCATTGAGTCTTCGGAGAAAAACAGGGACATCGCCTGGCCGTGTGCGCACCTCAAGCAATAAGTCGGAATGTGCTTGGCCTGCGTCATTGCGAGCAGAGAGAGTGTATCGGCCAGAATCACCGACTGTTGCATTGCGGACGTTCAGAGTTACAGCGCCACGTTGGGTGACGCTGCTGAATCTCTCCCCCGTTAGCTCCACATCTCCTCTGGTCCTAGAAATGAAATCATTAATTAATAAACAACTAAGCCTATAACTTAGGTTTTTGAATTTTACAACTTAGGCTATTACAGAAGGTTGGAAAGATAGACCTAAAAAAGGTATAGATGAAACTTTGATATCCGATTCCATTGTATTTCCAAAATAGGCTAGGTATTTAGTTAAACCAAAAACTATTGGTAGTCTATTTCAAACTAAGTTTATAGGGCTAACTTTTTTTTATTTCCAAAAAAATTACAAAAATGAAATTTAACCTTAAGTTAATTAACGGCTGCACTTTACTTGACGTCCTACACTCATTCGATTGTTTTTTCGATACGATATTTTCATTCGATTGTTTCATTCGATATATCGTTTGGTTAGTTAGGTTAGGTTAACCTTACCTAACTAACCAAACGATATATCGAATGAAGCAATCGATTAATCGATATATCGATCGATATTTTCATTCGAATGAGTGTAGGACGTCAAGTAAAGTGCAGCCTAATTAACCCAACTGTGTAGTTAAAAATTTAAGGCTGAGCTTTGAACTATCATTAAGTTTACAATTGAAAATCAAATCAATCAGAGCCCAATCGTAACTAATAGGCTAGTACTGTACAATCAATAAGTTACAACATCAAATGCTAATGGATAAGTTATTCATTCTATAATTGAGTAGGTAGTGTATACTCAATGATAAAGTAAGTATAAGTAATAAGTATATTATAGCCTATTATGAAGGATTCAAATCAGGGCATGATTTAATAAAACAAAAAAGTGCCTAGTGTTTATTTGTCAAAACATCAATGGTCACCAGCAAATAGCCTACACAAAAAAGTACTAAGAAACAGTAGCCTACTAAACACAAAACAATTACCTTTGGAAAAAAAATAATATTCACTCAATCTTTAAGTAATGGTAAACAAAACCTATGCCTAAACCTAGACTTTTTAAACAACGACGAAGAGTAATTTATGCACTTTTACTAATGCACTATGCTAGAAGATGCAGTGTTGCAGTGCAGTGCAGACAACTTGAAGCTTGAAGGAGGAGGAAACAGGAAAGTAGAAATAGAAAAATCCAAATCCAAAACAGTAAACAATAAACAAACATTCATTGAAATCAAAACAAAACGCGCTCTGATTGATAAGAAGAAGCAGAGGTTTATAGTCAGCTGTTTCTGTTTCACAAGGCAGGCCAGTGGCAAACCATGCTGTACAGTGTACACTGCCATTGACTATATACAATTTATTATACTGCTGATTATAAATGTTTTATGTTAAGCCTGCATTAGTTGAATAACAGTAATATCGTTTATTATATACATAAACGAGCATTGGTTTTTGCTGGTGTTGGTGCTGGTTGCCATACGAACATGTAGTAGATTATTTTTTTCATTTCAAAAATAAAATACCCCCGCCGCAGCAAACCTGCAGACTAAGCGAATTTCCATTTGACTGATTGGATTTACACTGAAATGTCTACTTAAAAATATAACATTTATTCTTGATAGAATTAGTTTAACAAGTACTTAGGTTTGCTGCATCTGGGAGGGTAAAACTGTTTTTTTTTTTGTAAAATGTGAATAGTTAGTAAGAAATAAAAACATTTTCCAAATTTGATCAAAATATGTTCACAAACAAGCAAACTACAACAGTTCACTTATTCTCCATAAGAATAACATGGAAATTTTAAATTTACAATTTTTTTGGAATTTTCTCCGTAACCATTAGGCGCATAATAACGCTTCAATATACTAAATTATTTGTTTTTTTAAGCTCTACAACATGGTTTGGAAAGAAATTGCTAAATTTTATGTTTTTTGGGTCAAAAATGGGAAAAACCTATTTTTACCCCATAAAACCCCCCGTAAACCCCCGTTCCCATGGTCCGATCATGCTGGATCGCGAACTCGTTCGAATAAACGTACGTTTACACGTTTGTACCAAATTTCATCAAAATCGGATCATTTTTGCTCGAGTTATCGTGCTGACGGACACATATATATATATATATATATATATATATATATATATATATATATATATATATATGAATTTGAACGGATGGTGTTTTTGGCCTCTAGAGACCTCAAAACGAAAAAAAAATCGGTCCCGCGTCCAGGTCTTACCATGAGTACTACGGTAATAGCTTATTCCCTATATGGGAAATTCGCTAAAATACGACACGGACAAATCCTGAACTTTAACCGTAAAGCAACATTTAAGTATACAAAATGTATTCAACTTGAAATAAAACTCAGTACTAAAAGAGACTATTGAAAATATATGTTCACGGTTGGGCATTGAAATATATATGCAAGGCATTGATTATGATCTGTAGATATTTTTAAATACAAATCCCTCCTTTTGTTGATGTAAACTTGAACAGGGTTTTAAAATATACAGAGATATATCACTAGGCATTGTTAACATGAATGATATTTAAATTACTAATAATTACAATTACAAAATTACTATAATAAGCCTAGCTAATATAAACAAAAAAAATAATTCGACTGATCCTGCTATACTATGACACATACTCCTTACAGAAACTATTACAACAACATTACAGTACAACGAGTAACGAGTCTACTTTCTACTACACATATTCCATTTGTATCACCGTTTCCAGCGATGACAGACGACGTATACAAGTATCCAGAATGTCACGATCATATGTTCCGCAGAAGTACGTCACTTCACGGTCATGGTGCGACCGAGAACTGCCGCGTCAGTCGGCGAGATACATGATGGATCAGAAATAACGCGGGCTGCCAGCCAATCGGCGCCGTTGCCGAGTGATGCCTGATTTATTTTCATTGACACATCCTAGTTCTTCTGGACTATAAATCCACCCTTGCAACAAACATGTGTAGATCATTGTCGTCATTAAGGTTTTCCTCCCAATACAAATAAAAAATACCCCCGTCGCAGCAAACCTGCATACTAAGCGAATTTCCATTTACCCGGCTTGATTTCTACTAAAATATTCCCTATAAATTTTCAGATTTATTTCCTATTTAAATAACATTAATTTTAGTGAGTAGTTAGGTTTGCTGCTACAGGGAAGATGTTGAGGTGTGTTTTTTGAATTGAAATATTGATAGCTTAGTATGAAATAAGCCAAATTGCCAAATTTGATTAAAATATATCCATAAACAAGCAAACTAGAACAGTTTATTTATTCTCCATAAGAATAACATGAGAATTTTAAATGTACAATTTTTTTAATTTTCTCCGTAGTCAATGAACATTCAAAAAAACTTCAATATACTAAATTATTTGTTTTTTTAAGCTCTTCAAAATAGTCTAGAGAGAAATTTAGAAATTTAAAGTTTTTAGGGTCAAAAATAAGAAAAACCCATTTTACCCCATAAAACCCCCCATAAACCCCTGATCCCATGGTCCGATTATGCTGGTTCGCGAACTCGTTCGAATAAATGTAGGTTTACACGTTTGTACCAAATTTCATCAAAATCGGATCAATTTTGCTCGAGTTATCGCGCTAACGGACACATATATAAATTTACTAGCTGACCCGGCGAACTTCGTATCGCCTAAGTTATAGGTTTCCCCTAAGACAGACCGATGGAAAGAAAGTACCGTTACGTTTAATTTTCAAGATGATCTCGTTCGCATCGCTCAATCACGTCCTGGTTGAAGTTCGTTCGCTACGCTCACTCACCTTTGGGTTGGAGCTCGTTCGCTACGCTCACTCACCTTTAGGTTGGAGCTCGTTCGCTGCGCTCACTTGCTTTCAGGTTAGCTCGTTCGCTACGCTAACTCGCCTCCAGGTTGAAGTTCGTTCGCTACGCTCACTCACCTTTTGGTTGCAAATTAGCTGTTTGTCATAAATGTAAAAGAAATAATAGTGCTGCACCCTGTTGGTAATCCTTGTAACTTTAATGCTATTGAACATCATAGAACAGAACCAACTTGTTTAATTGAAACAGCTGTTAAGATTCATTAATTCCATTTCTCATAAGTAGTCGAGTAAATCCGTACGAGAACCCTAAAAAAATTGCTTTAAATTGTTTTATTGGTTATTTTGACTTAGAATTATGTGTATTTTCCAGGAAAAAAAGTCTAATGAAATCGGAGTCTCGGAAGTCCAAAATTCAAGATGGCGTCCAAGATTTTGGTCAAATGTGTCCGTTAGCACGATAACTTAAGCAAAAATGATCCGAATTCGATGAAATTTGGTACAAACATGTAAACCTACATTTATTTGAACGAGTTTGCGAACCAGCATGATCGGACCATGGGAACAGGGGTTTATGGGGGGTTTTATGGGGTAAAAATTGGTTTTCCCCATTTTTGACCCTAAAAACGTAAAATTTTGCAATTTATTTCGAAACCATTTTAGGGCTCAGAAAAAAAAACAATTTAGTACATTGAAGCGTTGTCATGGGCCTAATACCTAGTTACGGAGAAAATTCCAAAAAAAAATTAAATTTAAAATTCCTATGTTATTCTTACGGAGAATAAGAAAACTTGTTGTAGTTAGCCTGTATATGAAAATATTTTTATCAAATTTGGAAAATGCATTTGTTTTATACTAAACTATTTAACATTTTACTAAAAACACTTTTTTACCCTCCCTGTCGCAGCAAACCGAAGTACTAGTTAAAGTATTGCTATTTAAATAGGGAATAAATGTGATATTTTAGTCTAAATTCAATCAGGCAAATTGAAATTCGCTTAGGGTGCAGGTTTGTTGCGGCGGGGGCATTTTAATTTATGACTAATTTTTGCTTGAAAAATCCAATAATAGGTCTGAAAATAAAGATCACAAGCTTGCTAAAATGCAACATACATATTTTATTTACTTAAATAAATATCTATACATTTTTAGCCCGAAAGGATTTTTTAGATAAGAATAGGCTTGTATTAATCGGGAATCTGAGCTATCATAAAGCCACATTTCAACCCAATCCGACCAGTAGTTAATGCGTGATTGAACTGAAAACAAACAAACTGTCACATTTATAACATTAGTAATAGTATAATATAGTCACACTTTCTTGTGGTTAGTAGTAAAGCATTATACAAATAATAATTCATAATTTTCGTCAAGTTGTACACTGTTATGATCACTTTACAAACTGTCACATTGTTCTCCAAGCTGGTAAAGTCCACAAGCTGTAGTACAAGGTAACCCATACTTTGTTGCAGGAGCATTGCAAATTCTTGCAGCCAGTAGAGTAGTTGCAGTGAACAAATCTTAAAAGAATCTCTGGAGCGGCACTTTGGGTCATCGAGTCGTTCTTATTGTTTATTTTTTCCCAGCAGAGCATCTCAACATTATTTTTTTGTATTAATAAAAAAAAACTCTTCAAATGAATAATAGTTCTTTTCTTTTTTTGGCAGTTGATTCACTAGATTTGTGAAATAATTTTGGTTTATTTTACTTTTAAATTTGGGAGGAAAATGATTCAAAAATTTTGATCCCATGAATGTTTCCTTTTTTTAGTTTTTTCATAGAAGCTGAGATTGATAAATTTATATAAATTTTATTTCTAGTTTCATATGAATGGACATTTTTTTTTGAATTTCCTAATTGTGTTTTAAAATTCAGGGACAAATTCATAGATATATTTCTGACTTACTACCGCGAAATGGGGAGTTGCCTTCATAATAATTAATAATAATTTTAACCTTTACATACATTAGGCTCTCAAAATGGAAACTATAACAGGATTCGTAAGATTACAAAACAAATCTTCAATTTTAAACTAGAAAAGATGTGCAATGTTTGGCAGTATGATTTCAGCTCTGATTCGTCGTTCTCCGGGCTCAGGCCAAACTGTGTGCACGTTTCCATTTGTTATGTTGTGTTATTGATTTAATCATTATTTTACAATTGTATTTCATTGACACATCAAAACCATCTAATATACGACTCCAACGGAAGGAAAACCAAGATATAAAAAAAGAAACACTGTTAATTTTAAGTAACATAAAATTGATAATTTTAAAAACATATTTCGAGTATTTGTCTTTTTATTTATGGTTTTTTATTGTAGTCTAGATTAGGGGCCATTGCCCCTACAGGCCACTAGTTATAGTACATATTTATTGATCAGACAGTCAAAATGTGTAGTTTTGAAAATTGATCTTTTACAGTTATCGTTTGTCTAAGTATAGCAAACAAGTTTGCTGATTCTTATAGCATTTTTAGAGTTTCAGAACTGTATCTAAACTTTTTGGGCGTTCCTCCATAGATTGCCAGACCATAAGACAAAATATTTTTATTTTAGAATGTCCAGGTTACATTAGTGACACTGGCCTAAAAACATACTGTATATTAGAAAAAATATACCTGAAGAAAGTTTTTGTATTATGATTTGTGTATATTTAAGATTTGTGTCTAGGTTAAGCCCAAAAATTGAGTATGCTTAAGATCTCCTATTTTTTTTTACGGGGTAGAAATGGGATTTTCCCATTTTTCACTGTAAAAAGTTGCAATTTATTTCCAAACCATTTTGAAGAGATCATAAAACCAAATAATTTAGTAGGTATACAGAAGCGTTGTTGTATGCCTAACGGTTACGGAGAAAATAAAAAAAGTGTACATTTAAAATGACCATGTTATTCTTATGGAAAATAAATAATGTCTTAAAGCTTGCTTGTCTATGGAAATATTTTAGGGAAATTTGGAAATTTTGGCCATATTGAAAAAAACCCGATTTTCGAGACTCCGATTTTATTAGACTTTTAGTTTGGTATTATTTCACATACTTATTGGAAATGTAAACCATCAAAAAATCTTTTAAAGCAATTTTTTTTAAGATTAAGGGGTTTTATTTCATATCTTGACTAGACCAAATTTGATCTAAATAACTGTAAACATGAACAACAATACGATTGGAATCATATGAAGTAAAAAAAACATCTGATTAACAACAGTATTGCCAAAATAAACCTGTAAACATTATACATGTAATTATTTTTGTAATTAACTATTTGTGTTTTATTACTTAACTACAATTGAACGAGCGGAAGCGAATCCTGTGGAGTTTTAAAACAGCTGATTAACAACAGTATTACCAAAATATACCTGTTAACATTATACATATAATTTTTTTTATAAACTACTTGTGAACTATTACAAAATAAAAGAATTGAATGAGCGTAAAAAAAGTATTGAAACAAATTCTATTACTTGACTCAACACAGAATTCGCTTATGACAAATATGTGTGTGTTAGTATCTGTGGAGACGATACAGGCCACGATGAATTGTTATCCAAGCGTACCAACTAACAATTAAGATATGGTAATTTTCAGAATTCCCATAAGAATTACATAGTTTTTTTATAACTATCCCACCACCACTTAAGATAATTTAATGATTAAGAATACTAAATTGCATATATTTTTTAAGGATTTACAACATAGGTATAGCACAGACTAGGGATAAAAAGTTTTGTTCCCTATAGTGACCAAAGTTGAAATAAGTTATTTACTACTAACAACTTAAGACAGATTTTTACCTATTTTCAACCCCATACAACACGTTTGCTGTATATTATTTATCTTAAATCATGAATAGTTTATAGATAATACATACAGTTTCAAAGGTTTGTACCAAATTCGGTCTAAATTGGAGGTTCAGAAGAAAATTTACAGGGAAAATAGTAAGGTTTATTATTTTTTTAATTTTTGGACGCCATATTGGAAAAACCCAATTTCCGAGACTCCGATTTTATTAGACTTTTAGTATGTTATTTAACATACTTTTTGGAAATGAAAACCATCAAAAAACCTTTTAGAGCAATTTTTTTAAGGTTAAGGGTGTTTTTTTCATATCTTGACTAGACTAAAGGTTAACATGGGAAACTCCAGAGCCATTGGGGCGGAGCCCTTTTAAGAATTTCGAAACGGGAAATAGTTTACGTCCGATTCGCATACCTACAGAATTTACACACCAAATTTCATAACGATCGGTGAAGTCGTTCCGGAGGAGTTTGCAGACAAACACTGTGACACGAGAATTTTATATATTGGCCTCTGGGGACCTCAAAACGAAAAAGTAAATCGGTCCCGGGTCTAGGTCTTACCATGAGACCTACGGTAATAGCTTATTCCCTATATGGGAAATTCGCTAAAAACATTAATCTTGTTTGTCCACTGAATGATATTCATACAAATTTAAGGTTTTACTCAAGGGTTACCTTATCCTACCTTCTGTCAAACTATTAATCTTTCTAGTGTTGCACGGCCACTAGACTCCGTTCACAAAATTTATTTTTAATGGTAGGTTCAAGTGTAGGGGATATATTTCTTCCCCTAAAACCGCCTAAGTTTTGTGAACGGAGTATGGTTTCATTACTAGCTGCTACCAGTACTGGTGTTGTGTTAATCTATGGTAACATTAGGCTTGTGCTTGTTGTGAAGGGCAAGGGAGACCCAGACCTGCCATTCTCTTACAGACCTCTGTGTATGTTGGATACGGCTGGCAAAGTCCTCGAGAAATTGATCCGTTCCCGGCTGAATTCAGCCGTTGTCGCTGCTGGGGGACCTCTCCCCTTGTCAGTATGGATTCAGGATGGGGCAATCAACGGTTGACGCGGTTGAGGAGGTGAAGCAAGCCGTGATGAGAGCTGAGGATTTTATCCACTACTCTCGTAAGGTTGTGCTGCTCGTAACACTCGATGCGCGAAATGCATTTAATTCCGCGAGGTGGTGTGAAATGTTGGACGCTCTGGAGAAGACCTTCCACGAAAAAACTTAAAATTGGCTTACCTCATGCGCATCATAGAGGATTATCTCCGGTTCCGCGTTCCGCTCCTCACGTATGACACTACGGAGGGCCCGCGGACGATGAGCGTCACTTCTGGTACTGCCCAAGGTTCCATAGTCGGTCTAGACCTAGGTATAGACCTCTGGAATGTCCCTTTATGACAGCCCCTGTTCCAGATGGCACTCCCGAAGGAGTGCACCGCTTCTGGCCGATGGAGAGCTTTCCTCCATGCGACCCGGACGGTAGCCCGTGTGTGGTACGGACAAGGCTGCTAGGGTGGTTTCTTCTCTTAGCCGGTTGATAGAATCCTTCTCTTAGACGTATGCGGAGGGAATGGCAATTTATCAGCGCCGTGGGGAGTACCAGGCACGAACAGATGAATACACCCGCACCTACCAGCTGTGGCAGGAGAGCTGGGAACAGGAGACAACGGGGACGCTGGACCAGGCGACTGATGCAGCCAAACTTGGGTTAATCGGTGGTGATAGGGATGAGGCTTCTTTTGGACCAAAATAAAGTGAAAATAAAAAAATAACCTTTTTCGAAAATCGCTTCGTTAACCAGATATCCGCAATTTTGTATTTTTTACATAAACATTTTTATCTTTGACTTTTTTCAACCGATCTTTATGAAACTTGGTACTTAAGTAGAAGAGACCCATGTTAGAACAAAATGTAATCTTGATTAAACTTAAAATATTAATATGGTGGTCATTTTAATTTGTTAAACTTAAATTACTAAGATATGGCTGATTTCATGAAAAAAATGCCAAGAAAACATTTTTGCATTTTAAGTTCCCTATCAAATACCAACTTTAAATCCAATCCAAATACCAATCAACACCAAGTTTAAAAAGATCGATAAAAAATAACTGAAATATCATGACTTTTACTTGTAAAATGAGGCAATCCTAACTAGCTTAGCCTAAATTCTAGTAGTTTGTGTAACTATTGTGCGATGCGAAGTGGCACTTTGCACCCGTGTTACATATTATATTTTTCCTACAGTTTATATACACCTACCTATATACACCTAGATACACCTATAAAGCATATAAAAAGTTAGCTTTCGAACAATATACAAAATCTTTTAGAATCAATAGATTTAAGAATCAATATTTTTATTCCGTTAGACATGTACATGCATTTAGATACGCTAATTAAGTTGATTACATATGCTGCAAAATCACAAGTCAAATATAAATTACAGTACATAAACAAATCAGGCATTAATAAAAAAAATAAAATAAGATACAAAGGTCATTAATGGCACATCAATGTCACATCAATCAGTAGATGGCACAGTGAAGACTACGGTATACTTACAGAAAAAATAGATTAGGTAAAGTTAGACAAAATAGAATAGGTTAGGTTTAATCCAAGTGTTTAACGAAGGAATCACTATACTTAAATTATGTCCCCACCTTTATTGAACACTCTGTATACAGTGTGAATCACGTAAGGTGTCCACTACTGATTTCAGACAAACCGTTGGTCTAAAAGTGAATTTAAAAAAATATTTTGAACCACAAGGAAAAAAGTAAAGATATTTAAAATGGTTATAGCTATTTTTTATGTTCGAATATATTGTCGGTAGGTAAAGATATAGATAAATATAGGGTAGAAATAAAATATAAAGATAAATGATATAAATAAAGATAACGATAGAGATAAAGAAAAGATTATTTGATATGAGTATATTGTAGGTTTAGGCTACTTTTGCTTAGCTGATGGATGTTATCTTAAGCAGAATGGTTGTCCGAGCATACATTCATAGCAAAATTATAGCTAAAAGTATTTTTGTAGTAAAAATTGTACAGTCTTGCGGATCTGAGGTTAAAAGATATCTACTGACACGAAACATGTATAGTAAATCTTCTTAAATCTCTTAACTTAACACAGGAGCGTGGCTGGTATGCGACACCACGCCCCTACAAGTGTAGTTGGGGCCAAAAGCCAAAAGTCCAAGGGCCACAAACTGACCGAACAACCGGCAATAGTGGCAGAATAACGCATCGTTATTACACACTCTCTCGTTATTTACACGTCTCTGCTACTGCTGCTATCCAATCCTTTCCCTGGCTGAAGAGGACGTAGTCCTAAAACAGCCTCAGTCCAGTAGGGTTTCAGCTCTCTGGATTGGAACGTCACGAAGAGAGAGAACATCGCGTGGAAGAAAAACAATAGTTTGTTAATAGTGAAGAAAACAATTTCCTGGCCGTAGCATTACCGTAGTGATAATACTACGGCATTCGATATAATCACTGATAACTATAAAGTCAATGTTCTCTTGAATTAGGTTATATAGGTTATACTTCGATTTAATCCGAGCTAACAAGTCAAGAAGTCTACATTTTTATCTCATTGATAGAAAATGTTGTTCCAATTTCTACATTCTTCTTTACATTTCCAAGCTGAAAATCGACTGATTTTCGCAATGATTTTCAGGGCTGAAACGAAGGGAGACAGATAGTATAATGTTTATCGCTTGGCACCGTGCAAAGGTCGCAGACAACAAATCACCGATCACGGTCAGAACGTTAAGCCAAAGTACAAGTACTTGTTGGGAACTACATCGATCAATAGACAGTTAGTTGATCCTATAAATGGTTCTTCGAAACATAGTGATTTAGGTTAATGTTTTTTTTAATTTTAGGTTTGTTATAAGAAAATGGACACTATGTTTGAGATAGTGCTTATTTTAGGCCTGGGTAGGTATCAAAACATAGATTGAACTCGATAAAACTCTTATCATACTTTGGATCTGATCAAAAATGACACAGTTAATATCCATGTGGTTTTTGTAAATGGGGTTTATTGTTTACAATTTGTTTATATTTATCTAACTATTGATAACTATTTGAAACAAATACAAAATGTTAATATAAACATTGCTTGTCCTTTGATAGGCCTATCATCTTAACTTACTAATATTATAAATGTGAAAGTTTGTGTGTTTGTTTGTTTGTTTGAAGTTCAATCACGCATTAACTACTTGACAGATTGGGCTGAAATTTGGCACGATGATAGCTCATATTCCCGATTAACATATAGGCATATTCCTATCTTAAAAATCCTTTCGGGCTTTCCTCCAGTGGCCGTGTAGTTCTCCATGTTAACCTTATGAGTAAAGATGTCCCCTTAAATATCAAACATGTGATTATACCAAACATCAAACGTATTCCCTCATATTTAAAGGGAATTAAATAATTTAGTCATCTGTTTCAACTATTAAAGTTGGTTCTATGATATGCAAAAGTACAAGTTATAAGATTTTAAGATTTACCAACAGGGTGCAGCACTATTATTTTGTTTGCATTTATGTGATAGGCAATGAGAACTTTCAAAGTAGGATTGTTTAAAGTTATGTTTATGTTTTTAATTGCATGAATAATTTGTGTTATTTTGCGAACTATTAATAATTTATCTTTCTCTATGGTTTAGGTGAAGTGGTAAAACATTACGGCTATGGTAGATGTGTAACTATAGTGTAGATGTGTAAAACTATAGCATACCATAAATTTAAAGAAGCAAATATGTTATCAAACTGTGTCCTCCCCCATTGCAAACCTAAGTTAAAGTATAACTGCAACAGGACTTTTACATTTATTTGCCAACCCCGTACGAAGGACGGGTACTCTGCTAGTAGCTAAATATATTGCTTTGACTAGTCTAGTACCTAAAGCATACATCGCAAAACCTACCGTACATAAAAGAGAAAAGTTTATTTGACATTAGTGCACTCAAATATCCTCAACATGAATCTCTTATTGAAAACTCTAGTTTAAAATCTGTGGTTGTATTATGGAACAACAAAAAAACCTAACAAAGAATATCGTAACGTTGAATTCATTGACTTTTGCTTTTTTTCGTCTTGAGCCTTTTGTTCTCAAAGAGTGGGCATTGGATCTACAGTAGCCTAGAAAGATGCATAGGAAAGTAACGGTGCCGAAAAAAACCAGTGATTTTGAAAAGAGAATAGTGCAAGATTATTTAAGAATTTTATGACATACAAAGTCATTCCACAAATAAGCTAGTTGTATAATTCACTCTAGTTTGATATTCTATTTTCTCCTTGTATCGTCAAGTTTAGTAAACAAACTATAAACCTCAGGTTGGTATTTCCAAACATTCTGTAGGCGTATTTTGACAAGTATGTTTTTATCATATCCCAACATTTATTTGCAAAACTTGCCCTAAAGACCTCTTACACACATGAAGAGTAAATATAAATTAATCAATTATCAATTATTTAAGATGGGGACGCCACTATGGGCGTATTTTAACCCAAATACGAGTGAAGGATGAGTGTAGGATGAGTGGCGCGATCTTGTAGTCTTGTTAGTGACTAAGGCCGACATGTTCCTTAGACACAGCTGTTAATTAATAGCCTATACAGCTAATGGCAACTAAGGGACCTACAGTTTAAAGTGGAATCCGAACCACATTTTCCCTAGGTATTTAACGAATTGGTCTACAGGATAGTACTGCGGATAGTCGAGATAAATAATAATAATAAAGTAGATAATAAAGCACTTATATAGCATTAAATGCATGCGATTACCATAAATTAGGCAGTTTATACTTTTGTTGTCGCTTTAGCATTGTTTTACCAGCTTAGGAATACTTGTGTCCCCAACGAACTGGGTCACATGGTCAATCTCGTTCAGAAGTTCACACAAACACGTCACATTTCCTAAACTGTTTTACGATTGATTTATTACAACTGGCAGTTTCCAGCTTCCTGACAAGTCCCTCAGATTGTTGCTTAGGTTTTATTGCATTCTACATCCCCTCCCTACCGTCCCAAGTCACAACATTCCACCATAAGCGTGAAAATTATTAGGGGCAGCTGGCATGGCGACGGCTGCGTCAGAAATACTCTTGGCACTGGCCACGTCTTGTATATGGTGACGTTGACACACTCAATGACTTGGAGAGCAGGTATATTGTGAGAAAGTGGTCTTGCAAATAAGAGCAGGAGTGATGTCATAGTTAATGAAACAGTGGGTTGTTGTAAAATCACAGAGGTATAAACAGATTTAACATCATGTTCTGGCTCTTGAACAAAATGTGACAAGGAAATAACCATTGCCTGTCGACTCTTAAATTTATCAATAATTATTTGTTGAGATTTTTCATACCTAAATCACGATAATGTAGTCGAACAAATGGATGCAAGAATGATGTCATAGGTGAACTAAACTTTATTTTGTCGGTTAGTGACCAAGTTGAAAACCCCTGTGATCTCGACAGTTGAACAATACGTTCCAACAATAAAATACACGAATTTTGAGTCTATCGACTGTATAATGTTATAGATCTTTTATAGATTCATCGTTCTTATTGATTTCAGGTGAGCTCGGTACGTGTAGATGGCGTTTTATAGACTTATTTGTTTATTGCAATTCAACCGGCTTTAAAACTATTTTAACTGAATAGAATCATATTTTTAAACTTGTCTCATGGTTTTATATCCGAATAGCACAAATCGTAACATACACTATAAAATGTGAGAGATATTTGATCTAAATCATGACCCAAACGTCGCTGATCAAAACATCAAACAGGCTTATAATTTTACAAAAGTGTGAGGACTATGCTTGCACTATTGTACCATAGATGAAGTATTGTACATAATAATTTTTCACAGTGTATTTATTTTGTAAGTATTATTTTCATTCCTCGCTTCAGTTGCTTCTACAGCGAATAACACGGACGAACGTTATAATATAGTTTTCCTACAGTTACCTAACAATGTACATGTTCTCTCACTGATTTGAGAAAGCAAAGTGGCCAATTCGCTCATCAGTGAGACAATGTTAACGTTAACATTGTCTCACTCTAATTACTTTGTCTCACTCCAGATTTGCAACGTGAAGGCACGAAATAGTGAGCGCGTAACATGCAGGCAACGTCGTATGCGCGCGAAATACGTTGGCAGCACTGGCTGTAAATCAGCTGGTCAGCTGTTGTACTGTTGTATTTGTCACTTCACGTTAAATGTTATATTAAAAGTTCACTTCTGTGCAAAAATAGGTTATGTTTCTTCACCAATTTATTTGTTTTATGGTAACTGTAGGAAAAGTATAATGTGCAACTCGAGTTCAAAGTACAATTGCCTCACTCGAGAAACCATTCCTCACTCGCCTACGGCTCGTGAGTAAGGATTTCTCTCGAGGTCAATTGCTCACTTTTCTCACTAGTTGCACAAATAACTATTTCTACAGATTTTACAATATAACATCTCTTGTTGCACTACCCCGAGTTAAATGTAATAGAAACTTGAAATCAAGAATTCCTTCTCTCACAGGCTTTGTTCAACACAAGTTTTGCATCTGTCCGGCTTGCTTTGTAAACTCCGACATCAAAGAAACTACTTGTGATGTAAACTGGACACTGAGATCAACAAGGTGATATTTATACCGTAAAAACAAACACTTTGATGCGACTGTTCAAACAAGCGATAACATTGTCTGAAGTCATTGTAAAAGATCGATTCTTCGAATGAAACCAACACTTCTTTTTCATAGATAATTTGGAGAACTATTCAAATATGTCCGATCTACACGTAAATCAACATTTTATTGTCTAAGTGAGAAATAAACTTTAAATTTGGTCTTTATCTTCTATGCTACCAACTAAAAATGTTGTAGTTTTACGTATTCACACTAAATTATTCATTTTCGGGTTAAGTCCGGTTACAATTTAGTCAATCGCTTTTACTTTTACTTTTATAACACAACAAATGCATGCTGTTAACAAACCAAGTTGACAAGATGGATTCTTACAATTTACAAACAGTTACGTAGTTTTGGTTATTAGCTACAACTACCATATCGATACGGGTAAGAAAGATTCTATATGTTTATTTCAAATACTCACCACGGGCCTGAAGAGTTAGACGAAGTCGATGTAATATGTTTATTTTTCTTGTCGTTGGCGCACTTGCAACAATTGCTGCCCATATTTCACTTACAACACTGTTTCGCTATTTCAGTTTTGAAAGGTCTCAACATAATTCAGCATAGTCTTAACAAAAACGTATTCCCTCTTGTTTACAGACCGGCCACAAAGCGCTCGGCACGACACCTCTAAGGAAAGTATGTATTTATACATTTACGTTGATTTTCATTCAACTGATAAATTTATGATCGGTTGGTTAATTATATTGGTGGATTATAACTTTATTTTAGATACAAAACGCCTGTGAAGTGAAACCTTGAAAGAATGACGTTTGTAGATCATTAACCTACTATCGTCTTAATTATAGTATCCTGAGAATATAACCAAAATATTTTTACCTACGACCGTTTTTTAAAGTAGCCATTTCAGTCCAGTTCTTAGAATTGAAAAGTTTCACTTTACAGCTGTTTACTTTCATATCCGCATAGTTTCATTTCATATCCGCATAGTTTTCTCATATCCACACAGGTAACGGACCAATGAGGTTCAAGTATTGCGAGAAAAGAATTAAAATTATAATGCTTCGAACGTCAACTAATCAGCTGATCATCTGATCAGTTGACCAATTTGATTGTTGATCCGACTTGTTCATGTTGATACTCGCGTATTCTTAATTAAGTTGGTGGAAGTCCAAAAATAAATGAAATATTTGCCGAATTGTACCTGATACAATATTATTTATGGTAAGAATGCTGCTAGCAATGTAATATTTAACGAAGTTTAACAAACACGTAATTACAGGAAATCAGCTGATTATACAACAAGTCGTTGCATCACTTTCAGTGGCAATGACAATACACGAAATCATAACCTCTCTAAAAAGTTATCAGTAGTGATTGTTAGTAATTAAATCCAGATTGATAGTAATTAAAAAACGGTCGTAGGTAAAGTAGTGTACGCAACTCACGTTAATAGTCTTTACGACACTCGTAGAAGTTGTTAAGGCACTCGCCAAGGCTCGTGCCTTAAATTTTCTACTCGTGTCGTAAAGACTCACTTAACGCAATCGTTGCGTAAACTACTATTGTTTTTTCGAGTAGGCAATACTAGTGCCCAGCTGAGCGATGAGGTGGGCAGATTTTCCCATCCTTGTTAGTCAGTCGTGACGTCATCGTTGATTCGATCGATTCGGGAAGTCGATGTAGTTCTAAATATCGTCTATCGATATTTGATCGTTATTCGCGTCGAATTCGTTAACATCATGGTTATGATTTTAGGTTGTTATTAATGTAGGTTAAGGTCGTTTCTCTACAATCTATGAATATGAAGTATGATTCTGATAGTCACAGTAGAAAACCCTTTTAAACTAAAGTTATAGAACGGTCTGTAATTTAAATTTACCGTTCATATGCAAATCTAATTGTATTATCGGTAATAAGGAGCTTATACCCAAGTTGGACTTGGCTTTGTGGCCAAGTAAAAGATAAACAAGAACTTAAAGCTATTATACAGGTTATGGCCAAAATCCTGCTTACAAGCACGCCTGCAAACAAATTTGCTATACGTAGATACTTCGGTTTCTTGCAATTTTAGTAGAAATTGGTCGTATGTATTAACAAAGTGTAATTTCGATTCCACTTGATCACCATAATTATTATCTTCTGTTGCCTCCATTTAAAATCCTCTAATAGGCCTAGACCTAAGTTAATACTTAAGTCATATAAATATAAAAATGTATAATTTAAGTTAAACTAGGCCTATCCAGAAAGCAACTTCTCGTAAGTTAAGTACGGGTAAGTTATAAATTAAAAATTAGACTAGTGAGTTATATCTGAAAACAAGATCAACAACTTTTCTTTCGTTACGCTTGTCGACATTACATGCAATCCAACCAAACAAAAAGAAAGAAAGAACCAAAGAACGAGAATCTAGAGTCCTGAACCTAACCAAGCAAGATTCGAGAAAGAAGATGGAAGCGTTTCGTTTCAGCGCAGCGATTCTCTAAGTAAAGTAAATTAGGGGTATTCGATATCGACTATTGACTTGTGGAGCTATGCGATACCAGTACGATAATTGCATCGCATCAACGATGACGTCACGACTGACTAACAAGGATGGGAAAATCTGCCCACCGAGTGATGAACCTGCCCCAGCTGATTGACGAATGGACTCGCGCCATGACACAGTGAGGCCTCGCCTAATCTTGAGATACTGGACCAATTCAACAGCAACTACTTTAACCTTCTAACCAATGTTTTGCTAAAACTGAAAGTAACAACATTGAAATAAAAACTGTGATGTTATTTCATCATCAAAATATGTGTTGAAAGCGCCTCATATCCTACTCCTGTATAATGAAACCAGGACTTGTAAGCCTTATGCTATAAATAAAAATTCAACATTCAACAAGTCCAGAGTATCTGTTAAGTCAATAATTTTATATCCAAAAGACATAGAGATATAACTACAAAAACACTTCCTTAGCTGAATTTAAAAATTTAAAAAGTTTGTCACTTAGATATTCTTTTAACTTTGGAACATGAGTTATGAGTTCAATCACCGACATACCAGTAAAGGCTTTTGGGATTTGGACTGTTTTCCTTTGAAACTGTTTTTGATTCCTTGACATAAAAATAATGCCACTGGCAGGGATACTAAGAGACGTCAAACCAATCTTACTTTGAAATAAATATCAATAACAAACAGCTTTTCACAAAACGTCCCTTAAAGCGTATCTATAATCTATATAGTCGGTCCAGCCATTGATTATCGTTGGATTAAGAGTGCACAAAGATAACGCAAATACCCGCGGTCATGATGGCTGTGGAGCACAATGGGCGGGAGATTGCCAGCTGGCCGACGCCGTGGCGGGTAGAGATGACGACGTTACGACCAGTTTAGACAGCCTGCCCCAACAGCGATTTGGGAAAGTGGATAGCCAAGTTCTGCCTTGTAATCGTAAACAGTGTTAAGTTCAAAGACAGTAAAAGTACTGAGTTTTAGTTCCACCGAATTACGAGTCTGCAGCCCCGTTTAATTCAATGTTCTATGTTCATTTCAAAAACACATTATTCACCAAAGTAGTAAACAAAGTTGAAGGCCTAATAGATGAAAAAGTAGATTGCTGTGGTAAATATGATTTGTAATAGTAATTCATTGTTGTCAAGGATTTATCATAATGATAAAAATTATAAGGAGTAATAAGTTAGAGAATTCAAATGAAGCATCACATTCTGGAATGTTCGTTTTTTATGTTCGCGAACAGTGTTCAGCGGACATGTTCGGTTGATGGAGACGAGGCTTAATTTGGATCAGCAAGAGGAAGGTTTGGCTAGCAACGACATGGCTGATGCAGTCTCTAATTTTATTTGTTAAAAAATACAGGCATTTTGGATGACATACATTTTGTTTGAAAACTGGTTTACGTTCTATACAACATCTATGTGACAAATCCAAACTGAAAGATGCAACCTCAGCAAACCATCAAACCACAGCATCATAGTATCGCAAAACAAAGGGAGATATAATTAAGTAGCACCCATTTGTAAAGAGCACATTCAACAATTTTCTTTTTTAGGGTAAAACATAGATGGCTACATAAGGGCTATATAGACGGAATGTCTACTTCAGTGTAATAGAATGAGAAAAGATAAATTGAAGAAAATAACAATTTTCATTCAGAAAGACAAACATTAATAATCATGTAAAGAACTATGCATGTAGACATTAAATTTACTAATCTAACAAAAACCATTGCACAGTTCCTTGAATAACCTTTACTTGTTCACACATTTAGAAAGCACACGTCATCAGACGTTATTTTCTAAAATATCGGGTTGGAGTAATTCTGTGGTGGAGATACAATGTCAAATAGCATGCGAAGTCTTCAACTAACTGTGCCAACATTGGCCGACATTAGTCAAAATAGATTAACAACTCGACATTAACAAACAGCCCAAAAGAAGCGCCGGTTAGAAGTGTTTACTTAAACACTGCAACACACACTGACTAGCATCCTCGCCATTCAAGCCTTTACTGTGAAAACATTTACACAGTTAGTATGTTTGTGATATCAATTAAAACTGTTAAGTGATACCGTGATACATATTTTGTGTGTGTGGTTTTGACTGAATTGTATCTTTGACTATGGATGGATCTACATTTTATTCACACGTTATAGGGACTGTAGCCTTTAGGACGGGGTTGATTTGAGCTTTAGACAGAATGTGCTGTTGTTAACTTATTTTTTAAAACGTTTTTATTAGCTCGCTTTCTTGTCCGGTACAAACTTTGCAATCAATTTTATACTAACTTCCCGATGAGCTAGAGACTTGAAACTTGAAACGTAGCTCACAAATGGAAGACAATGCAATATTATATCATTTAATATTCATATTTCCCTTGGGCTACGCCCCATGGGCTTGTTTTTATTAACTCGCTTTCTTGCAAATTTTGATACTTCCTGATGAGCTAGGGACTTGAAACTTGAAACATAGCTCACCAATGGATGACAACGCAATATTATATCATTTAATTTTCATATTTCCCTTGGGCTACGCCCCATGGGCTTGTTTTTATTAGCTGGCTTTCCTACAAATATTGATATCAATTTTAAACAAAGTTCCCGATGAGCTAGAGACTTGAAATTTGAAACATAGCTCACAAATGGATGACAATGCAATATTATATCATTTAATTTTCATATTTCCCTTAGGCTACGCCCCATAGGCTTCCAAATTTTCCATGTTTACATTTTAAAAGGATGTAAATATATCAATTAATTTAAGTCAGCTGTAAATACTTAAATTTGACAGTTCGAAGAGCAGAGGTTAAGAGGTACAGGTTATACTCCCAAGCGATTCTTTATACAAACAAACATTTCAAAATAAAGATGAAAAATGTGATTGCAGATATAGATGTGTTTGATAATAATGTCAATTTTTATTTATTCTATTAAGTAAACAATAAATTAAATAGTTGGTATATTTATAGTTAGTGGGTACATTCAATCTAATACATAATTATATGAAAAGAAACTCAAATAAACCTTAGATTTCCCACATGCCTCTGTCTTAATCTGGTATAGATGCTTGAAATAGATTTAACATCCACACACATTAAAAACTAAAAAGTAGAAAATAATGTATAAATAAAAAACTTTTTTAAAGCAAAACGTTTTTAAACGCACTAAAAAGTAGAAAATAATTTATAAATATGTGGAGAGTATAAATACCTGTAAGATTTAAAACGAAAAACGTGGGGTGCATGCAATTGATAATAATACATTAGTTCAATAGGTGAAGGTAATTGTAAATTATCTATTGCATGCACCCCACGTTTTTCGTTTTAAATCTTACAGGTATTTATACTCTCCGCATATTTATAAATTATTTTCTACTTTTTAGTGTGTTTAAAAACGTTATGCTTTAAAAAAGTTTTTTTAGTTATTCATTATTTTACATTTGATTCTATGTCAGTGCGTTTTAAGAAATGTAATAAGAAACGCTTTGATGGGAAAGTGGTCAAACCCATACTAATTTAGGGATGTGTCAGGAATTAAACCAATCTCTCTAGCACCGAAGTCTGACACGCTAACCACTAGACAAAAACACACCCAGTTATTGCAAATGTCTGTTTTTCACACCCACTTTTTTTTACTCAAACAATAACAATTTAAAAACGAATGCGTATTTTAAATCTGCAATGTGTAATTTAAATTATATAATTCTGGCAATTGAAAACTAAGAGAAACAGAATATTGACACTGGCAGAGTGAATAACATGTAAACACCACACAAAAGACAGAAACTAGTAACATAAGTGTTCCCGCTACCAACGTGAAACCTACTTGAATACACAAAAGGATATTAAGATTTTACATTATGAGAAGTTAACTTGCACAATTCCAAGAAAACATGAATGTAAAAGGCCAAATGGATGTAAATATTATAAATGCAAAACTTTTTACAACCCTTTTTTTGCAACGGTGTAAACAAATTATTGTTCGCAGGAAAAATTAAGGTGCCTTGTATGAGGATATGGGATTTATATTTGGGTTATTGTAAGATGAAATCGTCGCTGTACAAAACAATAAACAAATCAACAAAGACCAAAGCAACAATGAGTTATGATGTAATATAATGAGTAATGAGGTGGAATATAAATGACTGGGAATGAGTTGCCTATTTGTAAAACTCGTAACAATAACAACAGTAACAGTGTTCAGCTAACACTGAGGATATGATCATTAGTCCACAACTGTTCCACATTTTCCTGTTAAAGTAGCTAGACCCAGCTGTCTTTGATTATTGAATCTTCTATTAATGGTTCTGAATAAAAAAAAAACATCTGATCTGAAGCTACTATCAAATGTAAACGCACTCATTCCACGCTTTCCATTCAAATTCAGCTTAAAATAGGCAAACAAAGTGGGTTGCTGTCTCGGTGAATTAAATCATTAATGTTTTTCTCTAAAAAATAACAACAATGAACACAGCTGTTCGGATATGCAATAAAATATCATTTCAAACATTTAAAAAAACAACAATAAACCACATTTTGGTTGAGAAATCAACGTGCATTAACACTAATTACATTGGTTTTTGTTTGTGAGTCGATAAAGTTACTATTTACATTATGCTACACAGCAGAGTGAATTAAGCCGATGGACACCAACTAAGTTGGATTATATAGTTTACTTTTGATTCTGTAAAGAGTGTATGTTTACCACAGTACAAAAACAAGAATTAAATGGTCAAACTAAGATTTTAATTTTAACTTGGTTGAGTTAAGCCAAAAAGATTTCTTACAATACGATGTAAAACTTAGTTTAGCAGGCCTAAGTATAATACTATTTACCACAGTAGGTTTATAGGGACATTTTATGCGTTCTCACCTCGCTGGAAGAATAAAGGGACTAGTTTAGAAAATCGTGACGAAATTAAACCCTATAACAAATTTTAGAAAGCCTAAATGTCAAAGCAAAGAGGAATTGAACTGTCTTTCCAAGAATTGAAGATAAATCGGCTAATCTGACAGAAGAACAGCAGAGGTTTGCCAGAATAGAACTCAACAACCTACAAAGCCATTTGTTACATAATCCAGCATTCTTTCGGGAATTCAACCGCCAAATCTTTTTATTTTGAAACGTTAGTCTAATAATAACGATCCTAAACCGATCTTAAAGATCTTAAATATTAAAATATTCAATCTCGATAATCACCAAAAAAATTGGCTGAAGCTTACTTAAGAATTAATTTAAAGGTTATACTTTTGACAAAATATTTCAGTAAATTTAGTAAAATTATTGATCGAAAATGAAATATTTTAAAAAGTTTCAATAGAAGCCTTTAGTTAGATTAAAGAAACAGCAAAACCTAACATTTTGGTTAGGAAATAAATAGTAAACCCATTTGGACTATGGTAAAGTTGCAAAAACTATTGCGATTTTAGGGAATTTTATTCCGAGGACAAGAATATTATATCAAAGTCATATACAGTCAATACATTAATAAGTACCTATATGTATTTGAGCTCGCCTTCAAATCTGAAGGTTGCTGTTTTGATTCTGACCTGGATGCCATTGTCATTAGAATATCCACTATTGGTTGGTTGGTTCTATTTAACAAAAGGTTGACATTAGGAACCACACAAACCCTACAAGATCAGCTTTGGACCTCCCCTCTTACAGCATATGTTAATAGTAGTTACGACGTTTAAAGCACAATAAATATCAAATTAATAGAAGTAAATCCAAGTGAATGAAAGAATTATTTATGATAAGAAGAGAAAAATAACCAGGAAGAACAAAGTAGTATAGTCCAAAAACAAAACGATAAGCCCTATCTAAGAACATTGACTACTTGGTTTGTAAAATAAGGCCTTTGTATAAAAACCTCTGATTTTAAACAGTAATAAGACTAAGACTTATTAAAATCCATTAAAAGGAAAATCTAAACCTCAAAGACTGGACGGTTTTAAAACTGCAGTACACAATTTTTTACAGCATTAAAATTTCCTTTGCATCTTTTCCCTGTAGATCACAAAAATTTAAAGGAAATGTGTTTACCGCAGGTCAGTGGATTAAGTTATTGTTTTATCACTCATATAGCCTACTCAGAACGCATATATTTACACTTTTACATTTAATTATATCCTAAATACCACAGATACGAGTAGAAAGTAAAGGAATTTTGGACAACAAATGTACACGATAGTCCATTGGAATTTTCACAGAAAATTTTAAATGACGAATATATTAGTCAATCAGATGATGACATGTATGTAACCTAGTGTATATAATTATCACTGATAATCCCAGATAATTTACCGAAGTCACTGACACACGCACGCACACAGCACTCCCGCGCTCCGCGAATCGTTCACCAACACTAGAGCGATATTTTGGGCGGCTGGCCCAAGTTACGTCACGGGCGCGCGTCCCGCGGTTTTTTGGCGACCCTATACCAGAAACAATTGCACCTCAAGGGCCAAACTATTGGAAGGTTGTGCAATTGTCAAAAACATTCGTTATTGCAATGTCAGTAGGGAGATGTCGGATATATTGCTAGTTTGTGTTTGGCAAAAACAACGGGATTTGAACGATTGGTCAATTGCCTCGTATGACTATAAATTTGTTGGGATTAAACTTTGGTTTTGGAAGGTTTGGTGTGTTAGATTCTATCAGAAGTTGGAAACCTTTTGATGATCTAGGCTGGAGCAAGGCCCCACTCTTGGCTGGAGCCAGCTGTCCTTGATTAGGCTGTTAATAAATGGACCTGGCTAAAAAAACAGCTGATCTTAGTCAGTAACAAAGCTAAAGGCATCTCACTCCAATCTAAAATCATGCAAAGTTAGAAGCCTGAAAACCGAAACTTTTGCTCGAGAATAAGTACTTAGAAAAGTATTGACTTTTAAGGAAAACTTTATAATACCCCGCAGCAGCAAACCTGCAGACTAAGTGAATTTCCATTTGCCTGATTGGATTTACACTAAAATGTCTCCTTATAAATATCACATTTATTCCCTATTCATACAGAATTGGTTTAACGAGTACTTAGGTTTGCTGTAACAGGGAGGGTAAAAGTATTTTTTTGTAAAATGTTAATAGTTTAGTAAGAAATAAATGCATTTTATAAAATTGATCAAAATATGTTCATAAACAAACAAACTACAACAGTTTACTTATTCACCATAAGAATAACATGGGAATTTTAAATTTAAATTTTTTTCTCCGTAACCATTAGGCGCATGATTAAATTTCAATATGCTAAATTATTTATTTTCTTTAGCTCTACCAAATGGTTTGGAAATAAATTGCTTAATTTAATTTGTTTTGTGGTAAAAAGTGGAAATTAAAAATGTTTACCTTATTAACCCCCCCCCCCCCCCCCCATAAATCCCCGTTCCCATAGTCCGATCATGCCGGTTCGCGAACTCGTTCGAATAAATGTAGGTTTACACTTTATACAAAATTTCATTAAATTGGGACCATTTTGCTCGAATTTTCGTGCTAACGGACACACACATAAAGATATCCGAATTTGAACGAATTGTGTTTTGGCCTCTAGGGGTCTCAAAACTAAAAAGTAAATCGGTCCCGGGTCCAGGAACATATGAGTAGTACGGTAATAGCTTATTCCCTACATGGGAAATTAGATAAAACAAAATTTACTTAGAATTAGTCGACTAATCGATTTGAACACTTATTTTTAATTAAATTTTGAACCCCATTAGACTTATTGCATCCTGCATCCACCCCCATGGGAAAAGTAACCCCCGTCATAGGGTAGACTTTGAAATAGAGGTAAAGCAGACCCTAAATCTAATAACTGGTACATTTTTGGCTAAACACATCAAAGCAGTCTTTGTATAGATCAAATTGACTGCAATTTAAATACAAATCGTTTTATGTACAGTGCTGTCAACTTACTTACTTTTAACCTTATCGACTGGTTTTCCTTCAATATTTTCCATTATTAGGCCTATCTAATTATGTCAATTTTTATCTTCCACATCTTATATAATAAGTTTTCTAAATTTTCATTTCTAAAAAAATTGTAAAATATTTAGAAAAATATGTGACACGATGATTATACTTCGTTAAGTGGAGACATAATTAAGTGTTAAGACATTGCTTTTGATAGTGGATTAAATAAAAGGAAAAGCCTATTTAATTTTTTTATTTTATAATTGATGATAACCTACAGTCAAGTTTAATTTAATCTGTTTTAAGGTAAGATGTATTTAATGTAATTGCTGGTCGTGCCTCTCCCTGCAGAATTTTTGTCAAGATTTTTATGTAAGCCCTCGCATCCACTTGTTCACAAATTTTGAATGTGAAGTAAAATATTTTGAAAAGAACAATGTTTGGCTTCGCGGTGAAACGCTCATCCCAAAGAAACAATTTGGCAACACCGTGCTGTTCTTAGCCCCGGTCAAACAGCCCGTATAATACGATGGCTCTTCCATCCACGTACTAATATAACCGTTCAGTGATTGGTGGCCAAGATTTGCACACAAGTCAATTGTCTGTCAGTATTAGTAATTAGATTTTAAGTTGGCCAATTCGACAATCTGTTCATTCATAACGCATTTGACTGTTTGACATGCATCACTGTAGAAAGTTTTAGAATGAACGTGATTATATTGAGCCATTGACGGAATCTGCTGCTATCAGTCACAGTATTTAGCTTTCAAACACGCAAATAAGTATTTTCTCCCTAATAGCCCATATCCAGAACAGTTAAGTTAATATACATCACTAAGGATAGGTGGTAGCTTAAAAATTTGTCTTCATGTTTTTGGAATAGTTTTTAAGTTGTAGTATCTATATAAACAAAGTAAGAGTGGACACGACAAATTTACGCGATGCCAAACATAAACATGCCTTAAAGATTTTGCGAGTATTAAGCTCAAAAAGCCTGATAAACTTATGTATATCTTTTATTTATAATTGCAGCCATTAAAGAAATAAAATGAACCCAGTTGAATTGAACCACAGACAGTGTTATTATATTTGAGCATGAATGTTATCATATTTGTGAGGTGGCATGGCAATTATGACACTTGCCTATTAGTTTTAGCATGACACCTGAAGACATTTTTCTAAAAATGAGAATATAGCTTTCTGAATACAAAGTGTTACCATTAATTTTGAGGGATTATTTAATAAAGCCTTGTTTTTGCATATATATATATAACGTTGGAATTAAAAAAAAAAACTACCAAAATATTGTGTGTAAGTGGTCGATTATTTCATTTAGTTATTTAATTGAATGAAGAGCTCCTACTCGTGAATTGACGGGTGTACAGAAGCTACAATTAAATTAATTTAATTAACTTTGACTTAATATTTCATTTAAAGGGCCCAAGTTCCGAGAAATTGTCATCAGAAGGAATGTTTAAAGCAGCGGAACCTTCATACCTTACGTCCTGAGGTTTCCGACGTGGGTACTGTTGTACCTGAACTCGCCGCTCTGTCGCGACGACCTGTTAAAGATCGGCGAAAACCTCTTGGACGACCAACAGACATGTTATGTTCATCTCATATTCCTCTTATTTCAAACACCTTAAAGCACTCACTTGTATTATACAGCTAGAAATAAAATAAAAAAATATATCTAAATATATAAAAGGCAAAGCCCTCACTGACTGACTCACTCCCTCACTCACTAATCACTAATTCTCCAACTTCCCATTTACCTAGGAGGCTGAAATTCGGTACACCGATTCTTTGGGCATTAAATAGGAAAACTAAGTAGTTTTTATTCTGATCGGGCTTTCGGGCTCCGCCCCAGTGGCTCTGGAATTTCCCATGTTAACCTTATGATTTTTCATATTTAAAAGGAATTTCTTAACAGCTGTTTCAATCAAACAAGTTGGTTCTGTTCTATGATGTTCAATAGCATTAAAGTTACAAGGATTACCAACAAGGTGCAGCACTATTATTTTTTTTAAATTTATGACTACAGCCAATTTGCAAAGGGTACAGCTAGTATATATATATATATACGTCCAATAACACTTGTAATAATATATTTACAATTTACACTGCTGACTCACAAGACGGCAAATACATATAAAAGTTGGTAAGAGGGGTTCGCCTATTGTGTCTGATGATGATTGGAGTGTCCAATCGAAATTGATCACCACTAACCAACTTTTATATGTATTTACCGCCTTGTGAGTCAACAGTATAAGTGTAAATATATTATTACAAGTGTTATTAGAAGTACATATTTTTTCAGGCAATTTAATAACACGTACGATGCTGATCAAGAATATAGCTAGAAATAGCATCAGTGTTCATTTACTGAACCTCCTTTAAGATAATAAATAATAAAATAAGTAAACAAAAATGTAAACAAACAAACTATTGTCAATTGCATTAACCAGCTGTTATAGATATTTTTATTTTTATTTTAAGCCTTCTATTTTAATCTGGCAAAGTGAATAAAATATGTCAATCATTAGACTGGACAGTCTGATATAAAAATAACGATGACTCAGTTCTACTGAGTCTGGCCTATATCGGACCCCCAGTCTCATCAAACGTACATGCTCTTGGGAAAGAAAATATAAAATTATAAATGTAATTATTTGGAATTTGTATGTGGTTCTTTATTGTAACTGGCGAAAAAATAAATACAAGATCTCGTATACTTGCAACAATCTTCGGCAAAGTTAACAGTTGATTGATTATGTGCCTAAATGGGTTAAAACATGGCCAGTGTTCAATATTTGTGACACCTTAAGTACTGCAGATAATACTTACTCATAGTGTACAAAGTTGATAAAAACTGGATATATTAAGTGTGTAGTAAAGAGGATTATTACAAATATATTTATGATCTTGTTTAATAATTATGGCGAATAAATGTCCCGTAAAATAATTAATCATAATTGTATGAACTAGCTATAATATACAAATATCCATTTTACAAACAACTTACAAATTTTTCAGCCTAATTATATATATATACATTTTGAATTGATCGATGGTTTTCTGTAGATCTTTCTATGAAGTTGGTTGAGAACATGTAACATCAAACTATTCGTCGATAATGGGTTTCCAGTCAATATAAAGGTCTCACACAAAAGAAAAAGTTTTGTCACATCTTCTATCTCTGAAGTTTTAAATTGAACGAACAGACCTAATTGCACTAAATGCTGAATACTATGTAAGACATTTCATCTATATGAACCAGTTGTTGCCAAACTTACCTTCAATTCCAACAAGATTGAATAAGCTCCAAACTGTGTTAATGTAAAATCTTTTATGAGCTAAATGATCTGATGATAGAAAGGCTACTGAATGTAGTTAGTTTTCCTCGCCTTTGCTAGGTTAAATGTCTGTGTTTACGAAGAAGCTTAGTAAGCAACACCAGTAAACCCTTTAGATGGCTTTATTTAACTACGCTCAAGTACCATTCTAAGACCGGTAACGATTTTAACATTGAAATGGAATATCTAGACCTTTCTAAGGTCAAAGATTGCTTCCACAATGTCCGACATATCGCCTGTGTGTACATTGGCAGCGACTTTGTTTTTTCCAAACAACATTACCGACGTACACTCATACTGTGCTGCCATCTGACGGCCGTGTGAGGAACTGCTAGCTGCGCAGTTGGAAACACTTGCCAAATGGTCCATTGAATGCCAATTCTAATTTCACACAATAATTTATGATGATATAGAAAGCACCCATCGTCACCACATTAGGATGAATCCTAGCAAGATGTACCTCACACCACAACATGGAGTATATTTGACTCACTTATAGTACTAAAAATATTCTAGTTTTTGTTTGTATCAAAGATCTTTTAAAGGAAAGGGCGAATTTTAGGTAACACTAGTATGGAAACTCTGGGTATTGCAATAGCAACCGTAAACCGATAACATAAAGTAATACATGTAATTAAAAGGATTTAATTTTACAAATTTTACTATGCCTAGAGACAAAAATGGGGGGTAGCGGATTTTTATCCCCCTGGAATTTTACCCCCTGGGCAAACGTGACGTCACAAACCAGGGGGTAAAATTCCGGCCGCGAACATTTGAG